>NC_081833.1:15630833-15933863 GCF_030867095.1 Alligator mississippiensis | reverse complement strand
AACAAACTTGTTGTTTATCACTTATGTAATCCTTGCTAACGCATGCTGAAACAGTGGCTAGCCATGGAAGAATCCAAAATAAGAAAGTAATGCGAGGGAGATGATGAAAGACTGTATTGCCTAGAACTCTGATTGTGGGTAGGTGGGATTGGGGATATACTAATGGGATATTAGGCTAACCTCTCTCCTCCTCCCGCCTCCCCTCCCCCTCCCCAAAAAAACAAAACAAAACTCCACAGCTTGTGTGAAATGAGAGTAATGTCTTTACCTGTTTGGGGTCTTTTGGAGGATGTCCACAGACACAATGAAGTGTCATGCAGAGATACCCTGACGTAGTACTTCACATCTGCGCTCCACAACTGGAAGCAGGATAGCTTCCCTAGTATGATGCCGCATCCAGGCTAATAACTCTGGCTTCTGAACAGTGTCACAGTAACAGCTGTGCTGCTTCTAGTATCTGACCTAGTGCATAAAGAGCTATCTCGGGTATCGCTGCACAACACTGCTGTGTGGCATATAGGCATATGATTGGTGTTTTTACTTTTGTCTGGTACTTATGGCCATGTCCACATGAGCAGGGGGTTGCGTTTGCAGCAGCACAGCTTTGTGCCACAGTACACGCCCCTGCCTGTGTACTTTGCAGCAGGATGCGTTGTCCTGCTGCTCCATGTATTGCAGAGCTGGCTGGGGCACAGGGTGCTTCAGTGCAGGGCTAGTTTGCAGGCAGCCCCCCCCATGGAGGTACCCTGTGCCCCAGCCAGCCAGGGAGCTGCATGTGGAGATGGGGGAGCCAGCCAACTCACCGTTGCCTGCTCCCCATCTCTGCACTGCAGAGCCCCCATGCTGAGGCACCCAGCGTCCCAGCTAGCCACTCTCCAGCTGGCTGGGGTGCAGTGTGCCTCGAGATTGGGGAGCAGGCAGCCCTGGGCTGGCTGTTTCCCTGTCTCAAAGCACACTGCACCTTTGCCAGCTGCTCCATGGCTGACGGGTGCAGTATGCCTCAGCACAGGGGCTTTGCAGTGCAGCCCCCATGATGAGACACTTGGAGATGAGAGCAGCCAGCCCAGGGCTGCCTGCTCCTCCATCTTGAGATACCACTGAGCCCCAGCCAGCCGGAGAGCAACTGGGGTTGGGGCTCAGGGTGCCTCAGGTCAGGGGCTTCACAGCATGCAAAGATGAGCTGCTTGCTTCCCCATCTCCATGTTTGTCCTGGTGGCTGCCACTTGGGCATGCTGTGCACCACTTTTTTCTTCTGGGTGTTTTTTTACTACCAGGAAATCTTGGTAGCAAAATTTACCCTAGCGCTGCAAATTTGCAGCACCGTGCATGGTTTAATGTGCAGCACTTGCGGTTTGTGGCACCGTAGAGAGGTTTGTGGTGCCACAAACCACATGTACCTCCATGTCTGGATCTGGCCTGTAGAGTTTTAATGCTTGGGGTTTCTTCAGCCGTGGATGGAAAGATGTTTTCCCTTTGTTTAGGCAGTTCTAGCTTGAGTTTGTCTCCTTCATTTAATTGCTTGTCTCGTCTTCATTAGTTATTTCTGGGGATCTCTTCCTTCAGAATCAGTCATGTGTTACAAAATAGGATTTATCCATGGTGGACTGGCCCAGTTACATGGATGCTGTGCAGTTCACTTATTTTGTTGTTCCTGGTTATTTCAACACTGCCTAACAGCAAACCAAAAATATGGCACGACAGTGTTGGGTACCGTACAAATGCATCTAATCCCTTTCTGTACCTTCCCAGTCCACGTGCCTCTTTACATTAACCTACAGTCTCCAGGTTTCATGTTTTGAATTAAAAAAAAAAAAATTAAAAATTGCTAAGCGGAGGAGGATTCTTCTCCTATGCTGTTAATAAAAATAGAGCATAGCTGGATGGCGTGCATGGTTGCTTGGGTTGGATAGATGTACACTGTTACAGATGTGCATTCTGAATTATAGGAACTGTAGCAGGCCTATGTTCCCGCTCGTTAGGTATTTTATTTTCAATACTTGCTTCTATTAGGTGTTTCTGAGGCATCTAAACCTTTAGTTATCCCTATTAATGTACCCAAACAAGTATGTGATAGTGTTTTTTTTTTTCTATTTTCTCATGTTTGAGAACATCATTTTTTCTTGAAGCAAGGGAATTGATGATTTTCATTGTTTTTATTCTCTTCAAAGCTGAGGTGTTAGACAAAGGGACCAAAAAGCAGATTTATCAATAAATAGTACAATTTTGAGAGTCCATTTATCACAAGAGAAACACTGCATTAATGCACCTAGCTGAGTAGTTACAAGACACAAGCATGTAATCCCAGAAGAGGAATGAAGTGCCAAAAGCAGCTTGATTAATGAGCTGCTAGATTAATCAACTATTCTGAAATGAAAACTGTAATTGGATTTCTCTTGGCCCTTCAAATTGTAAGTGTAAATTGGCTTTTGTTAAGCTGTGAGAGGTTATGTGGTTTTGTTTAAAATGATATTTTGCAAGATCTTTCTCATGAATGTTAGCCAGTATTGTTACATTTTTATCATCCCAAACCTGAGTGCACACTGAGTCTTCTAATGCAAATTTAACTGCAGAAGTTGACAAGTGCTACTATAGACCATTAACAAAATGAATGCAAAAATTCTTTCTCTTTCCTGGAAGGTGAGGGAATATCAAAGAAGAGGATTCTGTTTTCTTTTTACTATAGTTTTGGGGCCTGATTTGGCTCCAGTGAAAGCTGAAACAAGTCCTTGGACGTTTCATAGACATTAGGGGCTGGAAGGGACCTTGTGAGATCATCCAGTCCAGCACCCTGCCATAGGCAGCAAGTCAGCTGGGATCAAGTGACCCCAGCAAGGAATACATCCATATGGTTTTTTGAAAGAGTTCGGAGTAGGTGCTCGCACCACCTCTGGGGGGAGTCTGTTCCAGACCCTGGACACTCGCACCGTAAATAACTTTTTTCTTATGTCTAGTCTAAATTGGCCTTCCTGAAGTTTATGGCCGTTAGACCTTGTTATCCCTTGGGGAGCTCTGGTGAACAGTTGTTCTCCCAGGTCCTGATGTACCCCTCTTATATAATTGTAGGCTGCTACCAAGTGCCCCTGAGCCTTCTCTTTTCCAGACTGAAGAGTCCCAAGTCCCTCAGTGTCTTCTCATACGTTCTTCCCTCCAGGCCTTGGGGAGAGGCTGAGGGACTTGGGACAGGTGTAGAAATTTAAGATGACAATATCTTCTGTACTTATGGTTTGTCCCTTAGCCTTCCAGGTATAACAGAATGATTGTTGTGGTTTGTTTTGTTTTTTTTTTTCCAATCAGGTTCATACCTACCTGATGGGAGTGCATTGGATCCTGATTATTATTTATCTACAATCAGCTCTAGCTTCTCTGTGTCTCCTCTTTTTAATGGTATTAACAACAAGGAGTTTAATATTCCACTGGAAATGCTCCGTCAGCTGCTCCACATGGTACGGTATGAGCCACATTAAAGACTGCATTCAGGTCTGACTTGTGTGAGAGACAGATTTGTGGTTTTGTGTGAGTTTGCAGGTTGTAATGAAATCTTGAAGGTGTGTAATGTAATTTTGTAAGCAGTCTACTAGTTGTGCATACAGTGTTAAACTTGGCATGTAAATAGGAAGATATTTTTTTCTGCATAATTCTTACCAGGTTTCAGTTAATATTGCCAGAAAGTCTTAGGAAGTATTAGTAATTTGTGAAATAAGAGGGCTTTGCCAGCACATTACTCTGCGTCTGCCAAGCCAGTTGATCTGATGTAGCTTGTCTTTTGTGCCTGGTTGAAATAATAAGTGTTCTTCCTGCAGCGAGAACAGTATTATTTTCTGCTGGGGTATTGCTCTTGGGATTACGTCTAATGGCAGAGCTTGGTGGCTCTGTCCACTTCCTGTTTTACTGACTTGGGCCTGGTTGCATCATTGCAGTGGAAATACAGTAATTTCTATGATCATCCTAACTTTTCACTGCCCTAATTGTAGCCTGATGCTATTATCCAAATGATTCAATGCTTTCTTAAGCCAAGCAAAACTGTGATTCTGGAAAAGAAAACTTCTAGTAAGATAACACCAACTATGATATCAAACATCTATTTTCCTTATAGGTAAAACAGATTGTTGGGGATACACTTCTCAAAAGCCTAGATGCAGTTGTAACTGAAGTTGCAGAGGTATGTTTTAATGATGTTAATATTTGTTTAAAAAAAATATTCCCCTAGAACCTCAACACTCCAAACAGTATAGCTTAGGGAATCTGAAACTGGTTATTAAACTTTGATTTGTTTTCAGGTAAGGTATAACAACATAAGTGAAGAGCATTAAATTGCATCCCTCTTTTTTTTTTTTTTTTTTTTTTCTTATTTCTTAAGCCAGAAAAAAATATAGTAGATTCTTTTGAGCAAATGTGTTAGTTTGTTCTTCATTGCTTGCTGATTTGGAAGTTCTTGATAGTGCTGTATTTTTAAAGATGTCCTCCTACAAGTTTCCACTTCTCAGAGTCAGTGGACAATTTCTGTCAATAGAGGGTTTTTTTTATTTTTTTTTATTTTTTTGCAGAGAAAATAAGTCTCGACCTCTGATTCTTTCCACTGTTTTGCATTTATCTTGCATCCTCTGTCAGTATTTCCTCTAGTGATTCTCAGAAGTTTTAGGCATGGAACTGTTCTGAACAGAGTTTTCAGAGCTGAACAGACAAGTTTTTTCATTAGTTGGAAAGGCCCATGTTCTTGTCTACAGTCTTTCTCCTAGTGCGGTAGTATTTTACATGTAGTCTTCGAGGGGAAACAACTTGAACTTCAGCTTCTGCTGTTCCAAACAAAGACTATTTAGTGTCTCTTGTTCTGAATGTGGCCATATTCAGATAATACTTCCTGCCAGGATGTCTTGTCTAAATAGGCTAGCTAAATCCTGTTGAGTACATTCAGTGGTTATAGTTTTCATTCTGATTAACAGTAAAAGCTGAAAATGAATCTCTTCCTGTGGTGTATGATTGAAATGCAAATTATGCCAGTTATCACAACTACATCTCCAGGAGAGAAAATAGCAGTTCCCTGACCTGAAAAGGTCTCATTTGTTTAGTATTTCATATGAAAATATATTTTATATATTCCTTTTGAAGCTTACCACTGTTTTTTATCTTTACAGATGAGTCCTAATGCAGATGTCTATTATAAAACATTCAGTGACCCTCTTTACGTTGCCCAGTTTAAAATGCTGAGAGACACACTGTATTACATGAAAGGTGTGGAACTTAGATCCTTATGAATTCAAGTAATATGGTGTGGGGTATCCTAAAACAGTGTGTTTGCATAGCATGTTCTGCTTCAGGTGGCTGAAGATTGGCTGCATTTTATGGATGTTGCATGTATCTTGTGCAGTTTGCTTTGGAATACTTCAGTCTAAAACAAATTTATTATAATGAAGTCCTGGGAGGAGTGGGCCAACCAGCATTCAACCTGTCTACTTTACTAGTGTTCTTTGTCAGGAGATGCTTCCACCTCCTGCTCTAACACTACAGTAAAGATACTTGTATGAAATATTTAATTTACATTAAATATGCAAATGGATTGATTTCATTTGTAAACTGTGTTTTGGGACACAGCAGCCCTCCTCTTTCTGGAAACAGTTTGCCCTCCTACTCTTTCAGATCTTCCGAACTCCTTTGTGAAGGAAATCCATGATTTTGTGCTGGAACAGTTCAACAGCAGCCAGTCAGAACTTCAGAAAATCCTCCATGACGTGGATCGATTACACAATGAACTAAGCCCCCTGAAACTGCGTTGCCAAGCTAATGCTGCCTGTGTGGATCTCATGGTGTGGGCTGTGAAAGATGAACAAGGTGAAAAACACACATCTTTATACTTGCAAGATGTCTTTTTATCCTGCAGAAATGTCTTGTACAACTCTTTCTCCATTCCAAGTAGTTGATGAAAGATCATTTGCATGCATTTGTGATGGATTTGTTTTCCTCCTTCCTTTATATTTTAATCTTAATTTTAGTGCTATCCTGTTATAAAATGAGGATATTCTTATGTTTTTAATACACTTGTAGACTATTTTAAACATAAAATGTCCCAGAATTTAACTTTGAATGATATAATCATCTCAACCATTTTTGTAAGAACTGTTTATTACAAATATTAATACAGATACTGAAATCTTTTCTGCCAACATAGGAAGCAAAAACATTCGTTTACATCACTGTTATCTGAAGTAGGTGAATCCAGCAGATTCTCCATCTGCCTTAGGGTCTACAGTGAGCACATGATACTAAATTAATTGCGCATTAATTGTTTCCTTTTTATTTATTTATTTATTTTTTGGAATTAAGGTGCAGAAAACCTGTGCATCAAGCTCTCAGAAAAGCTGCAGTCCAAGACCTCTAGCAAAGTCATTATTGCTCATTTGCCACTGCTAATTTGCTGCTTGCAGGTCTGTCCTTAACATTTTTATGAGAAACTTTTATTTCAGTTTTTCAACCAGTCAGTAAAATTGTTTGCACCTTTACAGATGAGTTTACTTAAGAGATGAGGCAGTTGTTATGGATGAGGCAGTTGTTACGTTACTATTTGTTAATGTCTTTTGCCTAGGAAAGTAAAACATCAATGACTTAGTGGTCCTCATAGCCTACTTTGTGTGAGCTGTTTCTGAGAAATTTAGTCAGGGGGGTTATTGTACAAGCTGTTTACTTCTGAAGACCTTGGGTTCAGATTTGTTAAAACCAGTAAAAATTGGAGTAGAACTGGACAGTTGATTGGACTGGAGGCATCTGACTTCCCAAATCCAGGCAGGCATCCTATGTGCAAGCCCCAGGCCCAGAGGCTTTGGGGTTATTTGAAGTCCCAGACCAATGGGTCTGGATGGGAGGAGACTTGCACACCAGGTGATAGAGCCACCATACTTGACAGGCTCAGTTGAATTTTGGAATTGACTATTAGACTTAGCCTAATTGAATTTGGAACTGATTTGCCCTTGAACAAGATAAAAACAAAGTTATAAAAGACATATGAAGTCTTAACCATCTAGTGCAGGGATGGGCAGTTATTTCAGCTGGAGGGCCGCTTAATGAGTTCTGGTGAGCTGTCCAGGGCTGCAAGGGTAGCCCCGCTCCCTAACTCCTGACCTTTGTCATTGGAAGTCCTTCCCCTTGCCTCCAGAAGTACTCCTTTTGGCAAAGGGGTTTACCATCTTGGAACCAAAGGGAAAAAAATATATATATACTAAAAATCAAACATCTGCAGTAACATATTTTAATTCTATTTCAAAAAATAGTTTTGTCCTGATTTGTGTCTGTCATATACATAGGGATGATTGCATAATCAAAATGAAGTCTTACTCTTACCCCATCAAACACCTCCTCCCCTTGAGTACAGCCCCTGCCCGCCAGTGGCAGCAGCAGGCCCTCGGGGCTGGACCTTCGGCTCCATTGTATGGGGCTCGCATGCCCGAGCCCTGTGCCTCTGTAGGGAGTCCTGTGTGATGAAGCTGGCGGTGCACAGGCAGCCCAAGGCTGGGACGGATACAGTGAATTACATCTGCCCACAGGCTGGCTTTAAATCACCTGGTGGGCCAGATGCGGCCCTCAGGCCGTATTTTGCCTGCTGGTGATCTAGTGATACTTGAGTGGTTGGTTTGGAAAGAATTGAATTGGACTGAAATAATTTAGGCGGGCAAAGTGTTGTGTTTTATAAAGGCATATCCAGTGGCATTAATTACAGGTTTCCCTCACTTTATGTGGGTTCTGTATGTATGAATTCGCTCTTATGCGATGATCCTTTTTATTCCAAAAATTCATTATGTGCAGTAAATTCACTCTTATGCAGTCAGTGTGGTAGAAGCCTGCAGTCAGCTGCTTTGTGCAGTGCCTTGTGGGAGTGATGCACACCAAAATATAGTCTCCTGTGTGGATCTGTGCTCCTCCTTGCTCATTGACTGCGACACGGGTTTCTGTAGTTGCCATCCCCATTATGGTAATATTCACCACCACCCTGTGCTTGTGTGTACTGTCTGCTGTTGGCGAGTACCAAAATTGTCTTGTAAAAGTGGTAGGAATGGTTCTGGGGATGAGTACAGTCAAGGTCTTTGAACATATCCCTATTTATTACTTTGTAAAGTGGGTTCTCTTTATGCGAATTCAAGTTATGCATCGTTTTCCAGGAACGCATGTACAGCATAAAGCGAGGGAAACCTGTATCCCCCTTTGTTGGCAGGCTGGGGTGGAGGGCAGTGTGAGAACATTCCCAGAAACTGAATTTCCCTTTCTCCATTACCTTTAGGTGAGCATGGCAGTGCTTGCCTGTGCTGTATCTGGTGTGTGGGCAGTGTGTTTATTTTCCAGGATAAGCAGTGTGATAACTGTCCTGAACAAAAAGATTTTAAAATAAGGAGAAATGAGTGTCCTGTGCCCAGCCTAGTTCTTGACACCTGCCTACTTCATTAACAAAATCAGGTCACATCTGTTATTCTGCACTCAAAAGTGGGATAGCAAAGATATTGTTTCTTGTGGCTGCTTAGCATTTGAATGTATTTATCCCATAATCTGAATTCTTTGGAATTAGACTGATGTAATGTATTGGACACACTCCTGTGAAGGCACCAAAAAAAGGGCAGGGGATAAGCGCATAGGTGAAATAAATAGGTCTGTTCATGCAGTGAGAATATTTCAAATGGGATGTTTTAATGTATCCACATTTTTGTTCTAGGGTCTAGGTCGTTTGTGTGAGAGGTTCCCTGTTGTGGTTCATTCCGTCTGTCCCTCCTTGAGAGATTTCCTTGTAATACCTTCTCCAGTTCTGGTGAAACTATACAAGTACCACAGCCAGTATCACACAGGTAAAATTAAAGCTGTAGTATTGATTCAGGTATATACCATAAACAGTACTAATTTGCCCTTAAACTTCCTTTTATTACTGCAACATTTTTCCCTACCTATCAAAAGGTGTGTTTGTTTTTGAGAGGGATTTTAAGACTGAGAGAGAATGCTTATCATGTTATTGCAAAAATATACCCAGGAGCTAACAATTCTTATCTGCGGCGAGGTTACTAGTAACTGCAAAGTGGCATCAATATGTCAAAGTTTGTGTTTTATATATGATCAACTGAGATTCTGGTTTCTCTGATTTAAAAAAAAAAATCTTGAAGTTTTGGTTTAAAAAAAAAAAAAAAAAGTAACCCCAAATCCATATTTAAATCTCAGAAAATATGAATTGGAGGTTACTTTTTTTTAACTAAAAAAAATCCCCAATTTTTTAATAGGGGAAAACCATGATCTCTGATAATCGTACAACAGCAAAAAATTATCATTTCTGAAACTAGCAAAGTTTGATAGAAGATCCATAACAAGTGTGCATGTTGGTATAATAACTTAATCTATAATTTTTGAGTAGGCTATTATAAATGGCTTTATGTTATGTTTTAGGATTTTAAGTCTTTTTTTTTTTTCAATTACTTTTAGTTATGCTCAGACTCTCAGCTCATTTGTGCCTAGTTTAAGTGAAAGTTAATAAATTATATTCACCCAGCATTTCTCTTTGATCTAAGGAGAGTAGACACTGTTGCAACCAAGGAGGGGCTGGAAATCCTATTCCTTGTGCAGGATGAGTTGCTAGCAAATTGACATGGATTGTTTTCGTTCTGTGTGTCGGAGAGTGTGCAACAGATGCATGAAAGAAATTAGGAAGGTTTTGGTGGATTGGGAAGATATGATGATGATCAGGCAAATAATTTAATGGGAAAAGGGTGAGCCTGCCTTGTTGTATTTTTAAGGACACTCTTTGTGCAAGCTGCTCTGCATAGCCAGGTAGAGCCAGTGTTCCTGACTCCCTAACCGCCAAATATTTAATTGAACCTGTTTGCATATAGGATGTTGCTGCATTTGTTTTATGAAAAGCAGTTGATAATATAGGGTTCTGTTCTTATTTCTACTCTGAGACTTGCATATATCAGTCTTCAATTACAAGCCAAATGTTGATTTCTTCCTCCTCCCCCCCGCCCCCACCTTACCAGCCAATTCTGCATAATTCCTCTAGTTCTGAATACAAATCTGTGTTCCTTTTTATTTTTTTAAAGTGCCACTATTAATAAAAGTTCTAGAGCTAAAGTTTTTGGGCAACCATTTTTGTCAATAGTGACCAAAGTGGAGCAAAACAGAGCTTTTCTTTAGCCATATTATCTGAGTTGCAATCTGTCTTGTCAGGGAAAAATGAAAAATTGGGACTCTGTCATTGTGCTTTATTGTTACCACAATCTGATGCATACTGTGAGAAATCTAATCCATCATCTAGTTCTTCTGTTTTACTTCATTGGAATTGCACCAGGGATGAATTTGGCAATTGTCGGGACCGAGGGTCGGTCTGAGGCTATGGCCAGTAGCCCGGACCGTCAGGTGGGGTTTTTCAACGACGGAGTAGAGTTAGGCACAGAAGCATATTGGTTTTATAAAGAAAGCTTTACTTACACTGCCGATGGTCACAGTGCAGGAAGGAAACTTGCTTGAGTTGCAGTTGCACACAAACAAACACAAATGAGATCTCTTCCGAACCGCACCGAACCGAGATGAGTCATTGATATACGACTCCACGAGCGCTTCACGTGGGTGATACGTCAAATTCACACTACGATGGGGAGTGGCTAAGAGCTGATCAGGCCTCTCTGTCCTCCTTCAAGACACACGCAGAGTTTGCTAGGCGCTCAGAGTTCCCCACGAGATGGTTGTGGAGTCCTCCAACTTGGGCGGAAACTGCTCTAACCTTTTGTACGGCTAACGAGCCAATTGCTAGCCGCCACGTAGGAATAATTTAGAATCAGCCAATAATGGGGTACGAATTTGCATATGTGTGGTGGGAACTCTTTTGCACCGGGGATTTCTCTCTGTAGCTGAGAAATCCACCGTGCAAAGAAAGCTTCATGTGGCGGGAAAATTCCAATGTGCCGAGGCACTAAAAATCATTGGGTTATGACAGCAATAAGGTGTTAGAGCTACTGAGATGTGTTGCTCTACTTAATGCAATTATTGTATTCTGAAAACTGATTCTCCAGAAAGTCATTAAGGTGGGAATCTGTTTATTCACTCAGAGACCCAATATTGTATGTATTCAGCTCAAGTTCTGAGAACTGAGCAGAACTTTAGCATCTTGCATATTGTCACCGGTAACAGATGCGCAATGCATGGTCTTCTAGACCTTTGCTCACACCCATACTTCTTAACTGCCCAAATGTATGTAAATAGGAACTTAATGAGCACTAAGGCCGTGCGAAGCTTTGGTCCCTGATTCTATTCAGCCTGATTTGGTGGCCGAATCTCCAAATCTGAATCGACTCAGAGGACCCTTTAATCTCTCTGAATCAAATCGGAACCCTCCAAATTGATTCAGAGATTTGGACATAGACACAGCTTTAAATGTTTTTTCTACTTACCTCTAGGTAGCAGGCAGCTCGTGAATGCTGCAATGCTGGGGCGCGTGGAGTGTCCCACAGCAGTGTGCGGGGCTCCCTAGCGCGCTCAGCAGCAGACCCGAAAGTGGACCAGAAGTGCTTCCAGTCCACTCAGGGGAGCTCACTGGGGGCCCCCCTATACTTCCCCCAGCTCGGTGACTGGTGTCTACTGGGTCTTGGGGGAGGCACTTGGGGTCCCCCTGCAGCCGATTGCCGAGCCAGGGGGACATGATGGGGTTCCTTCCTCAGCAGGCCCGGAAGTACTTCCAGCCTACTTCCAGGTTCGCCTCTGAGCATATGATTCAATGCTGATTCTCCGAATCAGCATTGAATCTTCAGATTCAGATTCGGCCGAATCGAATCGGGGATAGTGATCTGAATCGACAAATCGAATCACTGTCCCTGATTCGTGCCGAATCTGAATCAAATCAGGCCCACTTCGCACACCCCTAATAAGCACTATTGTTGATTATGCCAAAATAGTGATAAGACCTATTTTGCCCAGTCTTGGCTTTAAAAAAAAACAAAACAAAAAACCCCCCCAATAATAGCTAACAGAATTATAAGGCAATTCAAACTTAACTGTGAAACAGAAATAAGCAGATGCATCTCTGGACATGCATAAAAAGCAGATTTCTTGAATTAGGATGCTAATATTTTTGCAGTCACTTTTTCATAGTACGGTTGCACTTGGATATAAATTTCTCCTCATTGTCTTGAGCTAGCAGGTGGTGTTTAGAATCTGATTCTGCAGATCTTTCTCCAGAACTCCTCCATTTTCTACATTTTCTTGCCAGATTCCCGTCTTTCCCTGTGGAATTCGATTATCTCTAAGTAGTGTTATCTTGCTAATCCAATGTAAAAAAAAAAAAAAAAAATCTTTCCTGACAACTTCAGATTTTCAATTAAGATGAGTTTGGAAAAAATTAGTGTTTGACCATCAAGGAAGCGTAGAATTAGTTTAATAACTAGCTCACCCATGATTCCCATCAGATTTCAGAAATCCTGGTATCAAGTTTTGAGTATCTGGGTTTTTGAAAATTGTAGCTGTTGCAGTATTAAAAAAGAAAGCTAATAAAATGAAAAAGCTGGAGATCTCTGAAAGTGAAAAGTAATGAAATGCAGTACAAGCTTAGGATAGTCACAGTTTGTACAGCTTTAAAGTTCTTCAGTATAACCCTGTCATCTGCATCTTGGTCTGTTCTGCATTCAGTTGCCAGGTATTGATCTGCCTATGTGTTCACATCTCAAGGAAAGATATAGCAAAATACATTGTCTTCTATACTCTATCTCTGTTCTTAGTAGGTGGCAATGACATCAAAATCAGTGTAACAAATGAGCATTCAGAGTCTACTTTCAATATAATGCATGGCAAGAAAAGTCAGCCCTCCATGTATGAACAGCTTCGGGACATTGCCATAGACAACATTTGCAGGTAAGGATTGTGCTTGAAAACACCCAGTGACTAACAATTACTATTTAAAGATGAGTGCTGTGCGGAGAAGGGGGCAAACGGTGTGAAGATTTAAAAGGAGATGATGTTGGATGCAAAGTTTTGGGGCTTTTTTTTGATTAAGTGAACTTTTGCATGCACGCTGTTGTACAGCTGGAAGGTATTTGTCTAGCAACTGGACTGCTTGATGGATGCATGCATGCTTAATTTAGTAGCCACCATGAGTCAGCTGGCTTTTTGCAGCTTCATCAGATTAGAATATTACGTCATCCTGCAGAACTGATAGACAGTGAACCTTGGGGTAGTGCAGAGGTACCTATTCCTCACCCCTTTCCCCCTGGCCCTCTATCACATTAGATTTTTCTTACAGACTGATTGGGTGCATGGAGAGAGTGTTCCAGGAGGAGTAGGACCTAAAACAGGATTAGGCTTTCTAAAAGATGCTTTTGTCACCCCTGAGCCCCACTGGGTGTTCATAAGACTCCTTACCTTCTTTCCTATTCACCCATGTTGCTGTTCTGCAGGTGCTTGAAAGCTGGTCTGACCATAGACCCAGTGATTGTTGAGGCCTTCCTAGCCAGTTTGTCTAACCGTCTGTATATCTCTCAGGAGAGTGACAAGTAAGTAGTTTAGGCCTCTTATCCATTCTTTTTTCCCCTATATTGTTTAATTAACTTAAAGCTCACTTAGCACAATGAGCTTAGCTCTGATGGGTTCTTATTTTCAAACAGAGGGGCTTGTGCACATCAACAGATGATAAAATACTGTTTGAATGTCTCTATCAAGTATTAAAGATTTATCTGAAATCCCAGGTGAAATGAAATTGTGCGAGGTCTTGGTAGGACTGCAGTCTGTTCCACACACCCATGTCTGGCACATTTGATTGCTACTCATGGAGTATGAGCTCCCTCTCTTCTTGAGGGAGAAGATCTAGCTGTAGTTGCCTGCCTCTTGTGGTTCTGGAAGGTTGCCAGACTTCTTATCTATTTCTACTGATTCTACTATAATTAATGACTTGCAGATCAGTGTTCTATGAAAACAACAATTTTTATTCCTATACTGTATTAAGTCTCCTTTTAATTATCTGGTGTGGGAAGGTTTGGATCAATAAGAGGCTAAAATACTCTTTCATTTGACCAGATGGACCAGTGTAAATTGTTTTCCCATAAGAATTCCAGCTCAAATGGTAAATGTAGAACTGTTTCTAGATATTTATGTGGGGCGGGGGTTGTTTGTTTTTTTTTTAGGGAAGCCCACTTGATTCCTGACCACACGATTCGTGCTCTGGGCCACATTGCTGTGGCCCTTAGGGACACTCCAAAAGTGATGGAGCCGATCCTACAGATCCTACAACAGAAATTCTGCCAGCCGCCGTCACCACTTGATGTGCTCATCATTGACCAGCTGGGCTGCCTGGTTATCACAGGAAATGTAAGGAGAGAGGAGCTGGCTGAGAGAAGAAATTGGCCCAGGGACAGCTCTCAATTGTAGTTGTCCAATTCAGGGCTGTCCAGCTTATAAGCAGCTCGAGGTTGCATGCTCCCCTGGCTGCACCAACAGGGATTGCATATCACATAGGTTGCACACTGCACAAGTACCATATTTCCCCTCTCCTCAGCCCTGACCTCATTCTTGCTTCCTGTGTGTGCCCACTGGGTCAGGGGCAGGAAGCTGGAGAAGGGAGAGGGAGCCCAGAGGCTCCAGCTGCTGTTGCAGTTGGAGTGATAAGGGGAGTGGCAGCTGGGTGGGAGCCCAGGTGCTGCAACTTAACCTTTTGTGGGCCACTAGTTAGATGGCCTGGTCTAATTATTTCCTTCAGTTAAGGGGATGCTGTTACCTTGTTTGAGCTCTTAGAAGCATCTCTGTAATGCAGCATTTATCTTGTCTTCAACATTCACAGGCTCGTACAGTCATTTTGTTTCCATTTAGCATTTTTTCTGATATCAGTGATAATGTGAAAAGCCATTAGTCCTTATTTCCATAGGTATTCTAGAAAATATTATAGCAAAGGAAATAGAAAGTTGGGTTTGTTTGTTTTTAACAACTAGGGTACTCAAGAGCCTGAGTCCTCTTTTTAACTGTGATTTAAGAGTCCAAATCCTCCTTGAAAACAGGATTTAGGCTTCCAAGTCACTTGGATCAAATTTTAAAGGATATTTAGGTGGTGCAAGGTCCAAGTCTCATTTTAGGCTTGCACTGAAAATCAATAGGATTCAAGAGCATAAAAAAATTCCTAGCAGGCAAAGATTTAGGCTAGAGAAGTTCAGCCTGGTGACTCTAAGTTTTATGCACAGATATGAGCAACTCATGATGGCCTAAGTTCTTTTATTCTGAACTTCTGCTTTACCTGAAACAGAAGCTGTTAGGTCAGCTATAATTAGATGTCCAGTTAAGATCTTCATCCTATTTCTGTTGAAGGTTTCATTTGATTACACAGAATTTTAATTTTTACAAATCCATTCTTTTAATAGGAATTCAGTGGACTCTACTTAGTTTTTGTTTTCTTACAGCAATATATTTACCAGGAGGTCTGGAATCTCTTCCAGCAAATCAGTGTTAAAGCAAGTTCAGTTGTTTACTCCGCTACTAAGGATCACAAGGATCATGGATACAGGTAACATTTATAATTGTCACCTTAAAATTTGTGGCCATTTTGATGTCTCCCTTTTTTGTGAAATGTCATAAATTTACAATTTTACCAGCATACTTTATATTTTGTTTAATCTTTTGTTTTGCCCCATGTTGTAAAGAACATGTTACTGGTATCCTTATTTATCTGGTGAGAGGTAATTGGCTATTACTACTTCATGGTGGCAAAAAAGGCTGCATTAGCCCAAAAATGCTAGAATTTGGCACTGAATGATGATACTCTCATCAGTTCTTTATTCACAAAATATAGCTGCCAACAGCAGCATTATATTGAAGGATGGCTGATTGGAGTTACTGAGATAATGCTAAAAAAGAAAAATAAACCTTTTTCATCAAGGAGTAAGTTGTTTCTAATTTCTCTTTCTTCCTTGTCAGACACTGCTCCTTAGCTGTCATAAATGCCCTGGCTAACATAGCTGCTAACATTCAAGGAGAACACCTTGTGGATGAATTACTAATGAATTTGCTGGAACTGTTTGTACAGCTTGGGCTAGAAGGAAAGAGAGCCAGTGAGAGAGCAAGTGAAAAAGGACCAGCACTGAAGGTAAAGAGTGGAATAAGGTTTCTGTTGGTCATAATTCAGTACCTCTTGACTTTGAGATGGCTAATTATTTCTATAACGTAATTATTTTTATCTCCCATGAAGCAAATTGTTTGTACTCTTTCTCATTTGCTTAAGTATTTAACTGTGAAACTTGAAACACATATGTATTCTGGTGCATGTAATACAATATTAGTATAGATTTTTATTACCTTTCAAACATTGGGAAAGGTTTGTACAATATCTGTGAACTGGGCTAGTAGTCATGTGCCCATGTTTGTTTTTTAAATGAGCAAACTGAGGCCTGGTAGATCTTCAGTGAATGGTCAAGTGTATGCTAGAGGCCAGTGACAGAACTGGCTACCAAAGCCAAGAATTCTGACTTCTGTAACCTTGCTATTACTGCTTCCTAAGTGATAGTAAAATATTATGAGCCTCTGGTTCTCATCTGAGCAGCCCCACCTGTTTAATTTTTTCTAAATTATTGGTGTGGTGGACATGGACATGGTGTCGTCGCCCCCCCCCCCCCCCCCAAGATCTGAGTCAATGCAGACCTATACAATTAAGCTTATAATAGATAGTGTAGAATAAACAGCCTGGTGCAAATGACAACTGTAGTCAGATCTGTGCAGATGACTAAGCAAGTATTCGGAGTGTTAGATTACACTTTGATTAGCTTTCACAACAGTCTCATATATTATTGGCTGGAGAGCTACGCAGCAGAGTTGTGCAGCTCTAATATACCATACAAATGCTGTCTGTATGGATTCTCCATCTTCATGGACATGTCTGCGCTGTCCAGGGATTGCTTTAGGCAGTGTTGCAGTGAAGTATGGCGTGCCTGTTCCTCGTACGCTACCTTGGAAGGATTTAATGTGTTTAACGATAATGCAGCCTGGGGTGTGCGCCTGTAACCTACCCAAGACCTGGGCATCTGGCCAACACCACACTAAAGTCGGATACATTTAAGTCCTTTTGGGGTATAGTGTGTGCATTTCAGCACTCCATAACACAGTCCTTAGAGATGCCATATATGATGATTTCTGGAAATTGGTGCAGTTATTCTGCAGCTTTGAGATCCTTGCCAGTATGCTGTCCTTTCTGCTCATATCATAAAGAAAGCAAATTGGCATTTCTGATTAGCAGGGATCCTGGTTTTCTCTGATTTAAAAATCACAACTTCTCTTATAAAAATCACCAAATCTCTGGTAAAAACCCCAAAATCCATGTTTTTCTGTGATTAAAATGAAATACCACTATATATACATAGGTATCAGTTGAACACAATGTTTTATTGATATATTTACAAGTTTAAAGCAATTTGGAAGCCTACCAGTGCCTCCATCAGTATAATAAAATACATTCTACATGCCTATAATTTTTGGCATTTGATTTTTGGATTTTTTTTATCATAGATTCATAGTTTGTTAGGGTCTGGAAGGGACCTCACAAGATCATCGGGTCCAGCCCCCCTGCACGAGGCAGGAAAGACAGCTGGGGTCAGGTGACCCCAGCGAGGTGATTATCCAGTCTCCTCTTGAAGATTTCCAGGGTAGGTGATTGCACCACCTCTAGAGGGAGTTTATTCCACAGTCTGGACACCATAACTGTGAAGAAGTTTTCCTAGTGTTAAGCCTGAAACGGTTTTCCAGGAGTTTGTGGCCATTACTCCTGGTTTTCCCCAAGGGTGCCCTGGTGAACAGTTGTTCACCAAGCCCTTGATGTAGTCCCCTGATATAGCAGTAAGCTGCTACCAAGTCCCTTCTCAGCCTTACCTTTTTTAGGCTGACTAGACCCAAGTCCCTCAGCCTTCCCTCATATAGCTTGCCTTGCAAGTCTCTGATCATATGGGTGGCTCTTCTCTGGACTCTCTCAAGCTTTTTCATGTCCTTGTTGAAGTGCGGCATGCAGAACTGGATGCAGTACTCCAGCTGCAAACTCACCAATGCTGAGTAAAGTGGAAGAATCTCTTCCTTGGTTTTGCTTGAGATGCATTGATTGATGCATGCCAAAGTATTATTTGCCCTGCTGGCTGCAGCATTGCACTGATGACGTGTGTTCATACCATGGTCTATTATTACCACTAGGTCCCTTTCAGTCGTGGTGCTAGTCAGTTTGGCATCAAGCCTGTAGGTATGTTGGGGGTTGTTCGTTCCCAGATGGAGAACTTTACGCTTCTCAATGTTGAACTTTTATCTGTTCCGATCCATCCAAATTGCCAGCCTGTCTAAGTCCACCTGTATCTGCAGCTTATTTTTAAGCATGACCACGCTTCCCCATGACTTGATGTCATCTGTGAACTTAGCCAGTGAGCTCTGGAAAACCAGAACTCCCTCTACCCATTTTGCTCACCAGGATGCAGGTCCAGCTTCAGCTGTCCCCCACGCCCCTGGCTTTGTGGTGTTGAGCAGCTCTGATATACTGGTGCCCTGCCCATGCCATTGCCCCTGCAGCCCTGCTGTTGCTCCTCACTCCCCACCCACAGCCCTGCCAGAAGGAGTCCCCAGCTGCCCTGGATATGGGGCCAGGGACCCAGGTCAGCAGGCCCCCTGTATCCCCCAGCAGCTCCCAAGCCCTGGCTGCCACCTGTGGGAGGCAGCAGCTGCTGCAGTGGACCAGAGTGTGGAGCCTGGCTCCCCCTCCCCAAAAGCCACACTGCTTGAGCAGAGCCTGTGGGGGTGGGCAATGCAGGCTGGTGGCTCTGGGCTCAAGGCACCTCACCCTAATGCCCTAACCCCGGGGACTTCTGTGGCCCACCAGGTGGGACCTGGCACAGCAGGGCAGAGAAGCTCAGTGATGTTACTGGGATTCTCTCACTGCCATGGTAAGGTGTCCCCTGCCCACCCGGCAGCTGCAGGGGTGGCAGTGCAGAGTTGTGCTCCCTGCTGCTGCTGGACAGGCAGGAGGCACCTCACCATGGCAGTGTGGAGCTCCTGGTAGCAGCACTGAGCCTCCCCACTCTGCCCTGCTATGCCAAGTCCTGCCTGCTAGGCCGTGGAGGCCCTGGGGGCATGGCAGCAGGGCAGGGAGCCCTGAGCCCGCAGTGGGCAGCCCACATCTGTCCCTGACCTGTGCACATCTCAGGCATGTGCCCTCATTCCCCCTGGTAGTGCATGCAGTAGCGGGGAGCCAGCCCCCCTGCTGCCGCTCTGGATGAGCCAGCTGCTTCTCCATCTCTCTCCCCTCCTGGACCTTGCAGCCACACATGGTCCTGGGCCCCAAGCCCCAAACACTGTTTGAGCTGGGCAGCAGCCCCAGCCCTGTCTCCCTCCCTCCTCTCCCTTCCTTCCTCCTTCCCTATGGCAGCCTCAATCCTCTTTCTCCCCTACCTCTCCCCCAATTTACCTGCAGGGAGCTGCTCTCATGCTGCCTGATAGCCGTGTGTATATGTATGCATGCACATGCATGGTGTCCCCTGCCATTTCCCATGGTTTTTCTCTTTAAAAAGAGAAAATCTGGGTTTTACCACATTTTTCCATGTACAATGGAAAATCTGAATCCCTGCTGATCTTAAGTTTGTGGAAGCACAAGGTGATGCACAGAAAAGTGAGAGAATACTGGAGAATTGGGCAAGGTAACTGACAGAAGCAGGGTGGAGGATTGTAGTTGGCTTGCTTTGCTTTTGGACTTACCACGTTCCTTCCCAGTGGTTTACAATAATCCTTTACAGCTCACTGAAATAAGAAGCTAATACTGATGTTTGATCATGGCTCTTCAGCTTCCAAATAAGATCTATTGCATGTAGAGATCAACACAGAAACTAACACTGCTTTTGTTAAACTACTACAGAGCCCTGTGAGGAGCTTCTCTTCCCATACAAGAGTGGCTTATTTAGGAACAGGTTTAAGTTTAACCTAATTGATGTTTGCAAAACTGAAACAAGCCTGCAGTAAACTGCAGTTGGACTGCCTGCACTGATTTTTTTTGCGGGGGGAGGGGAGCATGGTTTATTTAAATCAGTTTAAAGTTGCCCCTTAAGTAAGTCTCAGTAACTCTATCTATAAAGAACTTCCCAGTATTTTCAGTCAGCTGCCTGTAAAATATAAACTAATCTTTAAATATAAAGGTCTGAGAATGGATCCCCTTAGCTAATTGTTGAGTATTTTAACAGTAGATGATACACTTGCATAGTAGAAACCTATCTTTTATTCATACAGGCTGTTTGCTTGTTTGTAATTCTTCAACCTTTTCTTGTGCTGTAACTTCTTTCATTAAATTTTCTTCATATCAGTTTTTTGTTGTTGTGTCCTCGGAGGGTTTTGTACATTTACTGCACAAGTATTCCCTTTCCTCTCCCAAAATTCTTTCCCACAATTCCTCCCTTCCTCTAAAATGTATTCGTAAACAGGTTGTTAACCTTGGCTTCTGTGCACTCTACATCCGTGTTATCACTTGGAACCACATTTTGCTTTTGTTCCCAAGTCCTAAAAGCCTTAAGCCTTCATTCATTTGTGTTTCTTTCCTATGTTACTATATCCCAATCCCTGAATTTCTCCATACTGTAGTCTACCAATTATTAAAAACATCTTTGTCATTTTTGTTTGGAAATGTGTACACAAAATGCAGTTGTCCAAATGTGTGTCCTGTGGAAAGTTAAGGGATTCTCCCAGTTGCAATATTTTACAACATTCCCTTCCTTGAAGGCCAGTCAGGCAGCTTTGCACCTTGAAACACTTCACTTTTCCTGATAATAAGTAGAAAACATAGAGTTGTTTGATTAGTTCTGCTATTTGCTGATCTATTTGACATTGTGTTCACCTGTAGCCAGTCATAACACAAGATCCAGTGTCAGTTCTGTGTTTATGGATCTAGAACTTCAGTTTTCTTCAGTGAGTTCTTGGTATGCAGGGAATATAAATGATTGGGTTATAATGGATATTATTAGTGTTATGATATGAAAGGGTTGTGGGACTTAAGTCAGTCCGATGGTTGACCAAAATCTATAAGCTTTTGTTTTTGAATTTCAGGAGTTCTTAGAGATCTTCATAGAGGTTTTTCAAATAATTTTTGTAAATCTCATTTTTTGTTTGAATAACCTACCATAACAAGATTTCTTTCCTTATTGTTTTACAACCACTTCAAGTATTTACAGGAGAGACTTCCACAGGTGAGGTCAATACAACTTAGATCACTTTTATAAGCTGATCTTGAGCTGCAGAGCATGAGTAGCTCCCGCTAAAATTAAACTGACAGCACTCAGGATCAGGCACTTACTGATATATTAATGATTGATTGATATGGCAGCTAGGTGCTGTTTACTAAAATATTCAGGGTACAGTGCTAACATGTTTCTCTGAGAATGAAATATGGACCAAAGAGTACTTTTATCTCCTCATATCCTTGGGAATATATATAAATACATTACACGTTGAGAAATTGATTGGGCCACGAATTCAGTTGCAACACCTCTACTCTTGGTGGCAGAAGAAAACCCAAAGGGGAAGTAACAGACAATAGAATGTAGTCCTCGTTCTCGAGGAGCTGAGTAAACTGAGAATTTTACATGTGGGAAAATAACAAATTCTTCACCGTTTGTCATAAACATGGCCATTCCAGCCCCTCCAAGAATATCCCAGTTATGGAATGGCTTTGTATTTTTCCTTTTAAATAGAAGAAGAAGAAAAGGATTGAGAAATGGAATTTCTTTTCCCAGATTTGTGTATATGTATATATTCCATTCAGTGTGACACTTGGTGCTAAAATTTTTTCTTAAAGCTGTGCTATCAGTAGAGTAATAACGTTGTTTTCTGTCCCTAAACTCCCAACACAACCTTCTCCCTTCCTGAACATACCGTGTTTTAATAGTGCAAAGTTCTTTTCTTATCCTTTTATGGGACTGGTGAACTCTCTTGGCAAACCACTTTGAAATGAATGGGATCTGTTTGCTCTGAAGATAAACTGTGCATTTGCAACAAGTAAATGCCTTTTATGTCACTGACCAAGTCAGTAAAGCTGCTGGGTTACTTTTTCATAAGGAAAAGGGTGCCTAATAACAGATACTGAGTCAGCTTTCCCAAGAAGAATTCAGTTTATTTTAGGCCCCTCTACACATTACATTTATGCCACAATTATAATGTTAAATCGTAGCGTAAATGGCCAGGGTGCTACACATGCATCCAATTTAAAGTACCGTAAAATGGCAGACCAGCCATAAAAACGGTCTGTATTACATAGAGAGCATTTGTATGGCTGGCTTGTATTTGCCTTAAATGAAGCATATGGCATTTCAAGACAGTGACTTTCTATTCTTGATTTTATATCTTCCAAATAATTTAAACTAAAATAGGTCCTGTGCATGCATGGGTCCAAACTGTGTTGCTGAAGCTCCTCCCTTCCTCTAACCAGGCTTTAACATTTTTTTGCCCTTGCTTTCCAGCAGGCCTAAACCACTTCTGCTTTTTGTTCTTTTTGCTTAATTTCAGAATTAACTGGTTGTTTAACAGATTGTTGAACCCCGCAAAAACTGGTTTCTGTCTTCTAAAATTAAAATTTGCTTCCATTCACTGTGTTCACATGTATCCTATGTATGCCTGTGCCTAAAGCCATTATTGACAATTCCTGTAAATTGTCTTTACATGAAAGATTTTGGCACAACGCATGCAGGAGTTATCTGGTAATGGCTCTAGAGCCAAACAGTCCTTCCTTTGTAATCTGCTTCGTTTGGTGAAACGCTGTTATCCTTTCCTCGTACCCATTAACTTGATCCTAGCGCCATTTCTCCACCGCCCTTCCTCACAAGCACAGAATTAATTCTCCCTCCACCTCAGAGGCTGTGTGGGAATGGGAGGTACACTTTCTAAGGTCTTTGCTTATGTGTGGTGACTGGATTGTTCTGTATTAAGCTCATCTTGGAGCAAGAAGCTCTTTATGGTGACTTATGAATACATTATAATCTTTAACAGCATATCCAGCCCAGGAATGGCCATGATTATCTTGTATATCATGTAAAAATAAATCCAGACATGTGGAAAAAGACGCTTTGATTTGAATAATGCTTAACAGAAATCAATTGGGATGAGCAGTGTTTTCTGATTTTTTTTTTTTTTTTGTCCATTACGGATTCATGATCTTGGCTTCAGTTCAGAAGTAAAAATTGACCTTCTGAGAGAGGTTTGACAGTTGGCTTTGGGCACTTACTATGGTATAAAACCTTTTCGGTTACTAGATGTTCCTAAATAGAGATCGTCATTGGATGCCTTGTTCTCCTGAGCTAAAGCATAATGTATTTACTTGCAAAAATATATGGTACTGTGTCTGTGGAAGAAGGCCTCTCTGCTCAACCACTTAAGGAGCTGAGGGAGTAAATGGTGCATATTCTAGAGTCCTAGACCTTGATCCTGCTACTGGATACACATGGGCTGGTTTCATGGGATTTTGTTAGACAGATCCTGTACCTGCACATAGTCCTGTTGATTTCATTTGTGCACTTCACAGGTCACCAAGGAGTCTGCCCATGCAGATCTAATTGCAGGTTCAGGGGTGTAGCCTGCCCTATATCTTTCTTTCCATTTGTGTGCAGTAGCTATGTTTGTCACTAGAAGTAAGTTTTTTAGTATACAGTATTTAAAATGATTTTGTTAGTGATGGTTTCATACCATTTACAACTTCTCTTCTTTTTCAGGCTTCCAGTAGTGCAGGGAATCTTGGAGTGCTCATTCCTGTTATTGCTGTGGTGAGTATTCAAATGCAGTATTTGCAGGCTGAATAATTTCCTCAAATAGATCATATATCAGTGCTGTTGAGTCAAATGATTTGAATCCTAAATAGTTCTAGTAAGTAAGTGTGAAAGACATGGTATAAACCAGAGTTTCCTGCAAGGAGGAAAAATTAATAGGCACTCACTTTGATAATGACATAGCTCTCAAAGCAATTAGTTTTTTGTGATTCAGAGGCAGCGTTCTGTGGTTAGTCATCAATTCTAGAGGTTTGTGATGATGTAAATAGCGCCACAGGGGATATTATGCAAGTAGCACGTGGCATGCACGGTATAGTAAGCAGCATGTAACAGAAGGCGTGGGGAGAATGGTGCCTTGGGAGAGGTCTGGAGAACAAAAGTTAATGGGAGATAAGTGAAAAAAGTTCTAGCTTGGCAGCACAGTAGAAAGTCTGGAAAGAGCACAGATGATTTTTAAAAGCAAGAGAGAGGAAAGACTCCGTGTCTTCTGTGGACAAAGAATGGTATTCTTGATTAAAAAGCATTTTAGGAAAATGTCAAGATCACTGATGTTTGCTTAGAATGGTCTTCAGAAGTCTAAATTGAATTAGCTTAGTGGAGCATTTCCCATCTAAAGCTTGCCATCTTGGACTGGGAATCCTTTTGGGGTCAGAATTACTTTTCAAGCCTAACAATTAGTCCAGCCAGAGATTTAATTGATCCATGGTTGTGTACCCACCAATCATAAATTTAATAGTGTAGGCTGGGTTTGAAAGTTAGTGGAAGTTGGGCAGCTGACTTCTATAAAGTTCAGCCCAGAGAAACCAATAGACGCACACTATTATTTTGGAATCCTAGAAATGGCAGCAGTCACTTCCTTCCTGCTGTAGCAGAAAGATTTGTCACAGAAGATGTATTTGCATGCAGCTAATGAGGGCGGAAAAAAGAAGAATGTGTCAAATTCTTGCAGGATGTTGGCGGGGTGCCTACTGCCTAGTAGTTCTTGTCTGTTGTTGTAGCCCAGCTAACAAGTACAATGACACTTCATAATTGTCCTGGTTTCACAGACAACTTGCTGAGACTTTTAAAGACATGTCTAAAGCTTGTCTTTAAAGTCTGTCTTCTAAGGCTCAGATGTAACCTCCTGCTGAATTCCTTGGCAACTGCAAAGGCTGAATCCTTAGATTACTGTAATGTTTCCATAAATATGTTGGATTCCTGCTGACATGGGTGCTGCTACCATGAAAAGTCTGGCTCAAAAACCAAGCAGCTTTAAATGAGACCACTGCAGTCCTGTTTGAGACCTGTAATTTCCAGTTGCGGTTTTTCATCTCCCACCAAAGTCTATTGGAATTTTGCCATTGACTTCAATAGGGGCAAGATCAAGCTCTTAAATATAACCAGTTTCACTGGAGACATCCTGCCATGGGCTTTGAAACTTTTACTGTTTCACATATTTATTGATAAAACACATTTGCTCTGAATAGTCGATGGAAACTGCATTTTTTCTTAACCAAAGTCACCTTCAAATTGTGAAGAATAAATAGTGTCCGAAACTGTAGCAAGAGTTAATGGTTACATTATGGGTGCAGAAGCAAATATTTGATTTTCTTGCACAATGTATGAAGATCATGGGTTCTAAGCTACATTTGCTTTTCTGTTTGACCTCTTTCCCTTGCTAACAGGAACTATCTTGATCTCAAAAAAAAATCCTGCTTCCAAATAATGTTGTCTAATAATTTAATTCTTGATGACTGATGGTGTAATTTGATTTCTTGATTATGCTTTGCTTTTAATATAAATACATATTCCTGGTTTGTGAAGAAGTAGAAAGCATTCCCATACTTGAAACATATTATTTAATGCTTTTCTGGCAAAAAGTTTTTAATAGTGAAAAATATTTATGTGCAAGAAGCTTTTGAACAAGGACTTGGATTTGAAGTAACAGTCATGGCATATTAAAAAAGGGAAAATATTTTGTTTGGCAAAATATCAACTCTTCATATTTTTTCAGTGCAGCAGCTTTATTTGCCTTTAAATGTTAAAACAGTTTTATATGGAGCTGGACAGATAATTTTAAGGGACAAAAAAAATCAAAATTGTGTTGCATAAAAGCAAAACAGGATCAACAACAATTGTATAGTATAGGATTTTTAACAAACTTTAAAGGCTACTTAATCCTTAAAGTAACTATTGATTGATATATAATGTCTTACTTTGCATATTTGTTGGTAGCGTAAGTTTAATAGTCAAGTAATTGAGATTTTGTGACAAATGGTATGACAGACTGAGACGACAGGGTGTGCTCTGTAAAAGATGTAGGAAAAAGTAGGAGGCGTGAAATGTGAATATGACTCTTATCAGGTTATTTTAACAGTTGGTATAAAACATGTAACTTTTTGTTCTTCCATTAAATGATTGTCTTTGAAGTTAGGAGTAGGTTCCCACATTAAATAGAAGTGTGTTGCATACATATGGATACCAAATAAAAGTCAGTAGGATTTGTGTTCCTGCTATAAAAGCTGAAGGAACTGCAAGTATTTCACTGCTCTTTATGAAGTTTTGTGTACCAAAATACATTAGATTGAGTCTGGAATGGTTTTTCAAAACTTCCTTTTCTTTCACAAATACTTTGTTTTATAGAAAAGACTTTAGTAAAGAAATGGAGGAAAGAGAGAGTGGTGTTTACCTGCTGAAATAAGTGTTTCCCCATCTCCACCATTGTACATAAAATACCTTTTGCTATATGATGCAGAGGCAAGGACTTTTGTGGGTGATAACTGTTGTTGGGCTAGCTGTACAATTGCAATAGACTTAGACAAGCTTTTGCAAACAATGCATTCTTCTTCTGGTCACCAAAATGTAAACTATTCTATGAATCTTACTGATTATGTATTAAACATTTGACCCCGAACAGCCTTGAAGAGCTAGAGTAACTATTGAAATAATGGGAGTTAAGCCAGTATAGAATGAAGAAACTGGTTAGTTTCTTACCCAGGCCTGTTAAATGGCTTTTTCCTACTGCCCCTCTTTTCTGCGCCTCACATGCACAGGTTTAATGCAATATGCACCTGCTGAGTTGGAAATCAGTTCAAGTTACTACTTACTCTTCCATTTAGCCTGCTGCAGGTTTTGGCTAGGTTTTCCCTAGAAATAGTGCCAGTTTCCTCTAGACTGAATTTGTACCACAAGGTAATGAAGGGCAGATGCAAGCCTTATAAACCTGAGAGTTTTAAAAAAATGGGTACTTAATGCTAGATTCCTAAGTCTGATTTAGGCATTAAGAAGGCCTAAAAAGCTGTTGTCTGTTTGAACATCCCTAAGGTGCCTACTTGTTCCTTAAATATAAATTTAAGATCTTAATTTCAAGCATTCACTTGGTCTAAATGTTTTATTTTCTCATTACATTTAATACACTGAAGTAGAATAAAGTGTAAGTTACCTAGAAGTTTCAATACAGTTAATTCTATCAATGCATGATATTAACCTTTTAAGAATTGCTGTCAAATCATCTAGTGGTACAAGTCCATTTGATGACCATCTCCACCAGTACTGCATTTTCTTCTGATAGCAGTAACTCATGTAATGATAGCATCTGGGACCAGTAATGTGCCAAACATTTTTTTTTTCCTTTCAAATATTGCTATACTAAAACATAATCACACAGCCTTGTGGGTAAGTATCCATATAGCACATCTCCATTCTCAAGACTTGCTGGGGTTAGCAACTCTACCCATAAACAGCAGGCAGTTGGTGCGATGCTCATAGATGAGGAACAGAAAAGGACGGTCAACAATGAATCGAATCTGAGTGGAAAGGGGCATGAACCCCACAGTAGTCACAGCCACAGCCTCTGTGCCTTCCTCATTCACAGTGATTGTGCCTTGGTGGTTGAACTGTAAAATAGAATAGAAAATAAGACTCTAGACACTTAATATTGAATTTAGCAAGTTGTTCTATAATTAACTTACCCAGGGGTGGTAAAATTTAATTGCAATACTGCATTTTTTTCTATGCTGCATGTGGTTCCCTGGCCCCCATAATTCCCATATAGTAATAATTCTCTGGCTTTGGCTTCTGAAAACACTTACACCTGTCTGGCTATGACTAAGAGCAGCCTGACACTGTGCAATAATTAACAGTCACAACATGACTGGTCTTCCCCTAGGTTGAGAGAAGCTCAGATCCCTTCTGCATGCTCCAGGGGAGATTGGAATCTGTTTAGCTACTTAGCTAAACTATGGAATATTTTAGTTTGTCTACTTGATATATGACAAGAAATTATAAGGAAGGTGAATGAGGACAGAAGAGGAAAAAATTACCATGTTAATGGTGACTTTCTCATCTGATATTCCAGAATAGTTGCCTGTTTCAGTAAACAGTTCTTGTATTCCCATGGATTTCAGAAAACCAATCAGGTTATAGCTCTTTTCCAGCTTAAATTTAGGCAGAATCACCTCTCTCGTTCTAGTAAGAAAGAAACAAAAACATTAAAACTCATGAGGTAACAGATAACACACTGTGTCATGTGGTGTGTCATATTCTTTGCTTTTCATGGCTGATATTTCCATTCTTACAAGTAGGTAGGACACTGAAATGTTCAGGAACCCTGTTCCTCATTTTTTATGCTTAACTTTCTAAATGGCGAGGCCATGTCTGTTTAGCAGTAGTTGTACATCTAAAAGCCACAAAAACTGATTGCTATATAATGTATTGGCTTTTAATACCACAATTTTCCATTTGTAAGTTGACCCTACATTTTCACGTTCAGTTTTATGAAAGCAGCTTTTTCCCTGACTCTATGTGGATAATTACATATGAAGTTCTTGAACTGCTGTTGCCCTTCAAACATTCCACAAGAGTGTCAAATAGCCAAGGAAAGGACCCAAAGGATTAAATGCACAGAAAATAAAAACTTGATTGAAAAAAAACTCTGATCTGGTATTTTTGAGTGCAAAAAATAATTCTTCAAGCATGAAAGTCAAATGTAGGAGTGGAAGTACAAGACAATCCCATGTGTAAGTCGAACAAAATTGTCCTGGTTGTTTTGGAGGAAAAAGGCAGGCTTGGAATTGGTTCCAGTATTTTGCTTAAAAGGCTTATCAGTTAGATTGCTGCAGTATGTGGGATTGTATGTACAGATGCACATAATTGAATATGCTTGTAAAACTTGTTAGGGACCTGTAAACTCGCTGGCACAGTAAGCTGAAGTTCTGTGAATTATGGACTATAGACATAATTTGTATCTTAAATGGAAGACCGTGCAATATTTATAGGATATTTTAATGCCAGAAAGACTGTTAGTACTGCCTAGTCCTGTATATCCCAGGCCATAGAATTTTACCAAGTGAATCCTTCATCAAAATCCTGTATCAGTTTTGCAGCTTCTGTGTTTTAACAGCCAGGCATGATTTAAAAGTTATAATGATGGAGAATCTACCCTATCCCAAGATGAATTATTTTACCACATGATAACCCACATGAGAAGATAACAGCGTTACATCACACTGAGTTTTTCCAGAGGTAGCTTCCAGCTGCTGATCTCATTTATGCCTTTGTCCTCAAGATGAAGAGCAGGACCTTTGTTAGGAAATGTCTCTTCTAAGGTAAACAGATTCTTTTTTTTTAATTATTTTTTTTTTTAAGCCTCACTGTAGGGCAGGCCATTCTTTCTTTTTTTTTCCTCTCAACCTTTGTCAGTCTTCTTAGTTACTGCTTTCTGAAACAATTTCTCTTTTAACTATGACATCATCTTTCATTTAAGAGTATAAAAATGCATATTGTTTAAAAGAACCTAGCCTACCATATTCTTACATTATTCTGCAGACCTGAACTGTGTGTAGGGTTTGTTTGTTTTCCATTCCACCACTTTTTCTATTACCTACAGGCTTTACAAATGACTTTAGTTTTTCCAGATCATTGACTAAAAATACTCAAGTAGGCTCCATCCCCACGAGCAAGAATGTGTGGTTTGCAGTGCCTCAAAAACCTTTTGAGGCACCGCAAAGCGCATGTAGCACGTGTTAATCTGTTTGCCGCGCTGCGTATTTGCAGTGCAGGGCAAAATTAGATGCAGTAAAATCCCACTATAAAAAAACAAAAGTGCCAAAAAATGGTGTGGTGCACATGGCAGTGGCACGCGCCACCCAAAACCCGAGCTGCCTTGCTCCAGCTGCCAGCCAGGCTCCGTCGCCCAGATTGCTGCTGCTGCAGCCCCGGGAGGCTCTCAGGACCCCAGGTAAGGTACCCAAATATGTGCCGCTGCTGTATGTCCCCAGGGAAATGCATGTGCACACTTGTGGGGACACGCCCATAGTGCTGGGTCAAGGACAGTCCATTAAAAGACTTCTGATTGGGTGATAATTCCCTATTTGCAATCGCGTACAAAGTTTTTAATCCTTTTGGTTTTATATCGTGCTAATATTTTAACCCGAGTGTAACATGATACTAAATCCAATGTCATATATAAAACCAACACTTTCACCTTTGGCAACCTTGTAATCTTGTCAAGAAATAAGTTAAGCTTTTAAGAAGACCTTTTTTCCATGAAATGTACCTGTTTGTCATACTCTTTTGCCATTTCTGCACCGCCTGAGGGGTCAGTTGCTTCTCCAGTGCCTTCAGGCCAGTTAGTTTGTGCGGCAGCACGATCAGCATGCTGATGTTCCCCACATATGGCAGCTGGAGCACAGAGCAGTCTAGTTCAGGATCTGCAGCAGCCAGGAAGTTCCCTTTCGTCTGCATCATGGGAACCTTGACCGTTTCTTTTTCATTCAGGCGGAACGTTCGTTTGTGTGTCATTTCCACTGGAAATTTGTTTTCCCAGGTTCCTGTCAATTCAGTGCCAAAAAAAAAAACTTAATTTTTTTTCTCTGCTCCTAGATAGGAATGTTTTTTAAAAATATTTTTGGGGGTGGAGACTTATTTGGAAATACCAGTAAAAGGCTGGTTGTTCATTTTAAGTTGTGGCATCTTAAAGGCTTACATGTTTAATAAATGTCTAGATTTTTAAAAATTGAGATGTGAAAATGTATGCATGAGATGTGTATGAAGGGCATATTTGTCTGGAAATACCCCCAATAGAAAGCATGCGTCCTTGGGTTATTTTGTTAAATGCAAGCTTTAAAGGAATATAGGTCTACAGATCAGTGCAGTTCTGATGTGAGGTATTAAAAATTTGTGTTCATGTTATGTTATACTGTCTCATAACTAGAGAAAACTGAGGTTTTATTCTTCATATGAAATGACATTTATACAAAATGGTTTAGTTTCATGACACTTAAACCATTAAAAAACAAAAACTATAGTGGTACCTGTTTTGATCATGACCAGGGTTGAGTTCTCAATTATGTGACTCTTAACTCCTGCCAGGTCTTACAAAGAGCTGAGAATTGTTGATACTTTGCAGGATCAGGCAGGCCCCAAGGAGTGGTAGATTAGCTCATGCTAAAGTCAATGAAAAGTACCTTTGTATTGACTTTAGTGGACATTGGCTAAGGCAGTACATGAGGCCTCTTTGGTTGTCCCAAGTGTGTCTTGATAGGGCAATGAAAGAGCAATTTTAAAATAATGTAATTGAGGATGTCTTTTCAGTATGGCGGAATATTTAGAGTTCTGCCCTGGAATTAGCTTTCTTTGGATATGCGTGGCTGACACTTACTCTCTTAGTTGGGGATATTGGTTTCCCCTTTAGAAACCAGGGCTGTCAGATGGCCCTTGGTGAGCAAATAAGTGTGTGAAGGCATTATTATATAACCTTTTAAAGACCCTGTAACTGTACAGTGTTAGGAAGTTAGTATCTTAATTTTGGTGTTCACACAACATCTGAACAAGGAATTCTGGTGATTTCCTTTGTAAGTGGTTGGTTGTTTTTTTTTACCTTCACCTCAAAAGACTGCCATTGTGTGTGGAAGTCTGAAGTGGCTGGTAACTTGGAGAGAATCTGATGCACTTAATGCTCTCCTTGCTTCCCTAACTGTGCTGTCTGTCACATGCCAGAGAAGCCTGAAGATTGTGTGCTTACTGTTTATCCCCAGAGTAATACTGAATTGCCCAGGTCACCAGTCTCAGTTTTGTTTCTAACATTGATAATGTTATATTTTTCCTAACACAGGGTGTTAGGTACTGTAAATACAGTATAATTATTCAGAATTATTTTAAGGTTACAAAAGTTGTATGAAAAGCCTCATTACAATTTGATGAAAAACTGAAGTTAGGTAGGTTTAAGGAGGAGGAACCAAGATTGGGACCATGACACTATATGTGGGGCCAGCATTTTTTATAGTAAAAACGCCTTTGGAGGAGCTAACATATCTTTTAGTTGATTTTTTTTTTAAAAGTATGGCGATATAGATAGCTGTCAGAGGGAAGCAAATTGTTTTTACCTGAGGACCCATCACAGCAAGTGTACCAGCTGACTTGATACACGGTGTTGGGTTTCCAAAAGGCAGCCCAAACTTCAGAATTGGGGTTAAGAAGTGACAGCTCAGACATAACTATGTCTGTTAGGTATAGGTTTTTTGCAGGCTTTAAAAATCTGTAGCAGTTTAGTCCCCTTGCCACTTTACAGGCATTTATTGTAAAGAGTAAAAGGCAAGTCTGCTGTTATCTTGCTCTCTCAAGAAGAGGGCTGCTGCATCACGAATAAGGTGCAAGTAGTGGAGAAGTACTAATTGGAGCAGCTCTTAGGGAGACTCTCCATAATTTATCCTTATGATCAGGAAGACAGGTATTATGTGAAAAAAGGAGAGCATAAGTTCCTTCAACCATGCTGCAAGAAGCCCCTGTGCATCAGGCATAGTTTGAAGAGTCTTACTTTAACTGCCTCCAAACATGTTACTACATACTAGCATGAAGAAATGACTTTAGGGTCTCACCCCGATACCTCCATGAAATATCAAGCCTAGAAGGGAGTCCATTAAGTCAAACATTTGCTGGAGCTGTAATGGCTCATTGGACTAGGATGGTGAAGGCACAGTTGGCAAAATTACAGTTAATAATAGCCAGGAGAGAGCAGCTGTAAATAGGAGTGAGCAGATATCACAGATTGGTGACCTGGAAACGCAGTGCACTCATCTTCAGATGTTTAGAGGAAGCTGGGTTCACAATCCTGGGGACTACAGCCAGCCAGCGAAGAGGCGGCTTAGCCAATAGCATAATAAAGGGAATTGTGGCTTTTCTCCAACACGTTGTGAGATCATGCTCTGGACTTGAACAAGGGAAGAGCCAGCACCGCCTGAAGGCAAGTCCTCCTTTTGGGCCTGGGTTGGGGCCTATTTACACTCTACTGATGTGATGTCCAAGCCCAACTTTTTGTTATTAACCCTTCCCACAAGCAAAACTTCTCTTTCTCTGGGGTTTAGATGTTTTTTCAGGACACGATAAGAACTTTGCATCAATTTAGAGATCATTTTCCCAGTATTTAGAAATTATTTCTGTAAGAGGCTTTGCATATATTTTGAATAGAATGAGAAACTGCCAGTGTTTGGGGGTTATGGCAGTTCAGATTCCTCTATGGTGACCCACAAGGCATTTATTCCCTTGCCTGTCTTCTGTCTTCTCATGCCTGCCAAGAGCCTCTGGGAAGTAATTCTGGATGCACTGAACAACTTAGTTACCAAGCTGCTGAGTTGCAGCATGAGCAAAGTAACTGGCTGATGCTTGATATAAAGCCCAACAAGGGGTCATTCAGACCCCTAATAAGAGATTGAGAGTGCCAATTCTGGAGGGAGACTGGAAACCTACCTATTACAAAATCATCATCACTGGGATTGAATGGCCTCCACTGCCTTCTTAATCACATTCCTCATAAAAGGTGTGAGATCAGAGCCTGTATGGTAACTGGTAAGCAGTCCACTGTGGAGTGTGCATGACTATGCGGGGGTGGAGGTGGGAATGGAAACTTGGATTTCAAAGATGAATATCTGTCTCCCATCCCTGAGGTGTTACCAAAACTTAGCAATAATGATGCAAGAAACTCTTAACCTTGTAAACAATCAAGATGAACAAAAATTAGAATATGTGGTAGAGAGGGCTGGGAAACGTCAACAACCTATGAACAAATTCATCAAGAGAAATAAACCCAAGAAGACTTCAGTCTTGAAGAAGTATATTGGGAGCCTATGGCTCTAATGAGGAAAAGTCCCGGAGCGAAGTGCAGAGTTGACTTGCAAAGAAAAGATTGAGAAACTAGGATTTGTTGGATTTAAGTTGGCCAGGCAATCAGTGGCAGTAATAAGTTGCCATCTTCTGTGGAGTTGCCAGCAGCAAGGGAAGAAATACATGTGTCAGGTGTTTGCTGACAACAGAGAAAGGTTGAAACTCAGAAATCTTGGGTTCCGTTCTAGACTGTGGAGGGGAACATACTTTAGAGGTCATATTTTTCTTGTCTCTTTCCTCTCCTAGTCTCATATCTCCCTGATGACTTCCTGTCCCAATCTCTGTTTCCCAACTGGGTTTCTTATCCCATCCTTCTTGTTCAGCGAACCCTTGTAGTCCCCTTATCCTAGGCTCTTCATCTTATTTCGGTCTTCCTCGCTGTCTCCCCCAGATTCTTTCTTTGTGTTCCTCATTTCTGTCTCTTCCCTGTCGGTCTCTCTAGGCTTCTCCTTCAGGCATCTTGTCCAGCTAACCCTAGGCCTTCTGTCATGTTTGGTTTTTAACATGAAGGAAATAATAACATTTTCTTTCACTTGTTCTGAAATGGCTTTTGAGACAAAAAATTCAAACTGAGGCAAATGACCAACCTGGAGAATTTCTGCCCAAAGAATTAGTTTGGCAATTTTTTAGAAGCCTCTGAAAACAAGAACATAATGAAATCCATCAGACTTTTAACTGTAGACAGCACTACCAGCAGCTAGTTGTCTCTGGGCATGGCCCTGAATGCGCTCTGTGGCATGTGGCAGATTGCCCTGGTTGGGGCAGGGGAGGTTGGGGCCAGTACCTGGGCTGGCCCCAGCAGCCTTACCTGAGATCCTGGGGGTCTCCAGGGCTTCAGCAGCGGTGATCCAGGGACACAGAGCCTGACCAGCAGCCAGAGCACGGCTCTGGCCAGCCAGGCTCCAGTTTTGGGTGGTAGATGCTGCAGCCACATGCACCGCCCTGCTTTTTTCTCCTGCATGTTTTGGTTTTAGGTTTTTTTTTTTCCCCCCTCTTGTTTTGTTTTGTGTTTTTGACACCAGATTCTCCCAATGTCCAAAAAATTGCCACTGCGGTGCTGCAAACCGTACGTGTGCACTCATGGTGACTCACCCATAGTATCTCAGTGTCCTGATTTAGCTTTTTCAGGCCACGTCTACACAGTAAACTTATTGTGCCCTGCAGTGGTATACTAAACCAGAAGCAGTGCAGCTGCACCCACACAGCCCTCTTGCTGTGCTAATTATCATTGCTGGGTGACACTGCTAGTTAACCTGTCTGTATACCTGTGACACCATCATGCAGACGTGGTTACACTCCCGGTTTATGAAGCAGCTTGTACAAAGCAGCCTAGCATACTTGACAGAATTCTTGGCAGGGGAAGTAAATTTAGGCATGGCTTAGACAATCAGTCTGTTAAGGTAACAACTCTTCAGCCCCTTCAGGACACACTTAGTTTGCCCCATGTGTATTCATAGAAAACATGTACTTTAAGCTCCGGTTCCCTGAAGATGGCTGCTCCTCTGAGTCCTAATATTTCAAAACAAACATTTTGGACGAAATCAACTTGGAGTAGCTGCAGAAAAAGTGAATGGAGTTACACCTCAGGTGTCACTGTTACCTGGGGTTATCATAGCATCATAGAAAATGAGGGTTGGAAGGGACCTCAGGAGGTCACCTAGTCCAGCCCCTACTCAAAGCAGGACCCATCCCCAACTCGGTCATTCCAGCCAGGTCTTTGTTGAGCTGGGCCTTAAACCTCCAAGGATGGAGAGTCCACCACCTCTCTAGGTAACCTGTTCCAGTGCTTCACTGTCTTCCTAGTGAAAGAGTTTTTCCTAATATCTAACCTAAACTTCTCTTGCTGCAGCTTGAAACCATTGCTCCTTGTTCTGTCATCTGCCACCACTGAAAACAGTCTAGCTCCATCCTCTTTTACACCCGCCTCCCCCTTCAGGTATTTAGCGGCTGCTATCAAATCCCCCTCAGTCTTCTTTTCTGGAAACTAAATAAACCCAGCTCCCTCAGCCTCTTCTCGTAAGTCATGTGCCCCCGCCCCCTAATAATTTGTTGCCGTCTGCTGGACTCTCTCCAACTTGTCCACATCCTTTCTGTAAGTGGGGCCCAAAACTGGACACAGTATTCATCTGTTGTCCTTTGTTTTATATTTAGAGTGCAAGTTCTTTGAGATAATCGTTGTACAACACCTTGTGCTGTGGAGTCCTGGTGCATGGTTGGGGCCTTTGTCTTATCTAGAGAGGCAGATAATAGTAATTCAGAGCCTTATTAATCAGTGGGATACCGACGTTAAAAAACTGTTATTGTTGCTGCCTAAGGTTTGATTTGTTCTTGGTTGCTCAGATGTGCGCAACGAAATATAATAAATTAACATATTCTGTTGCTGAATATTGAAATAAGGATTTTTACCTTTAAAATAAAGACAGTTGAGAATCATCATCAGTGTTGCAGGATTTATGTTCACAAGAGCTTCCTTTATTAATCCTTTGGTGAGCTTCATAATACGCTCGTTGATTTTAGTTATGTAGGCAGGATCTGAGAAGTCAGTTAGTTGAGCCTCTGCAAAGTAGTAACTCTTCATATTGTTTCTGAAATCATTCAGAATAGAAAAGTCCTTCTGAATATACAGATCATTGACTGACCTCAGGGTGTAACCAAAGTTGCGTCGGAAGAGCCGATGAGTTAGTTTACGGAAAAGGTTGTGAATCGTCATGATCTCGTACTTAGAGCTGGCATTAACGAAGTCTCGAAAACCTAAAACTGATAGTACTTCTTGTTGTGTCTGTCCCTTCAGTCCCAATGAAATCATTGCCATTGCAGTGGAAATGCCAACAGGAGCCATCAGAATGTTGTCTGTAGCGTTAGTGCTATCTGTCAGACTCCGAAAAAGATCAAAGCCAAAGTTTGCATTGAGGATATTAAGACGCTGGATTCTGGTTTTACCTTGGAACAGTTCAAGAATATTCCCTTGCTGAATTTCAGAAATCTTATATGGGACAGCATCAATTATGTCACTGTAGTCGTCATCTTCGTTCAGTATCTTCTCCAAATCTAAGTAATCGTCCTCTTCTTCTTCTTCAGCAATCAGGTCATTGGTAATGGTGTTTTCCCTGTGGAACTCTAGTGGAAGATTAGGCATATCGTGGGATCCATTTTCTTGGAGATCACCATTTTTTATGCTCCGAAAATGCTCACTGAAGTCTTTGATCTCACAAAATGCAGATGTTACGATGAGAGAGAGGGCAAATAAATCAAAGAGGAACTTCATTCTGGTGCATTGAAAGCTGGAAAATACCATTGTGTATTAGTGAGAGAGTGTGGTGATCAACCCTTTTAAGCATTCACCTAGTGTTGAAGTAGGTTGTTCTTTTTACCTACATCACATTCCAACTTCAGTTTGTACACACATACCATCTACTACAAGCAAGCCTTAATTTCTCAGAAAATGAGGGCTTTAAAAAAATTAGAGGACTGAACCATTTTATGAAAATTGTTTCAAAATGTTTGAATTGTGGGGATGGGAATTGTCAATTAAACGTGCACATCAAAGGGTCAAGAGATTATTCAAGTGCTATAAGGGTGGGTAAGATGGGATTTCTTGAAGACAGTGTCTTTGGAAGGGCAACACTGAATTGAGATGGAATAAGGGTCTGTGCAAAGAGACACCACACCCATTTCATTAACATTTATAGTTCTGCTAGTAATCCTACTGAGACTGTTTATAACATGTAAAGTTAAGCACTTGAATTCTTCTTTGCCAGATCAGGACCTTTTTTAGGTGTGGTTCCTTAATTTTTTAAGAAACTGATTAAATGCATCATTTTCTTTTTTGAGGGAACTGTTTGGCTTTCTAGGCATTGTGTCTGATGGGAAGGGTTGTTTTTATGTGTTTCTTTGTGAAGGATTATGCAATGTCTAGCACTTCCATAAAGTGAGAGCTCTGTTAATACAAAATTGCAGCCAACACTATTTAATGATTAGAAATGCAGGTTTCTGAGAAGGCAAGTATCGCATTGAAGGAATTAGCCTCAGTTATTCCCTTACTGAGGGCATTTAGGTAGAATCGATTTATCATGTGAAATAATAGCCCTCCCATTTCACTGAGGATGTATGTATGTATATGTGTGTGTGCACATGCACACGCACACCCCCTGTTGTTAGCGTCACATGTAAAGAAACTCAAGGACCTGATTTCCGAGGTGCAAACAGGCTGAAATACTTAACCACATAATTGATATGGATCCAGTAATCCAAGATCTGAAATGCATGAAAAAGTGGTAATTCACTAGTACAATTTTAGGAGTACTGAAAGGCAAGACTTTAGGAACCCTTATGCCCTGTACTACAACATCAACTGTGAAAGGGATAAAAACAATCGGAAATGAAGTCTGGATTTCTAAACTGCTTGCCCGTAGCTAGATGACTTTGCTCTTATTTTGTTTTACATTACTTCCATTGCTCTGTCTAGAACATATTTTAGAAGAAAAATAATATTTAGAAGCTATAATGTGGACAAATAATATTGAATGGCATCTTTATAAGGAATTTTTTTTAAATGAAGGAAACATTGTTTTAAAAGCCTAGGAAGAGATCTTAATAAGAAAGGAGAACTAAGTAGTAAGTGGAAAGAAGAAATACTTTAAGTATGTCCTAACGACTTCCAAATAATGATGCTCATTTTCCTGTCTACTGATGTACAAAAAGAACAAAGATCAATTATCTTAAAAACATCTGAGAAGATTATTCCACCTTGAAACAAGATATTCTGCATTTTTAAGGCTCTATCACAGAACACCATTAAAAGCGTCTGCTGTGTGGTGAGCGAAGGATTGTCATCTTAATGCTTCTCCTTTGTTTAAAATGTAAATGACTTCTACATTTTTTTGTTTGAGAAAGGTAGTTGTGTGCAGTAACCGCTAATGAAAGATAAGTGCTTTCTGCCTCGGTTATAGTGTTGACGTACTTTTTGTGGTACCTAGTTTTTACATTCTCGTCTTTCCCAGAGTTTAATGTATTATTTGCCCTCGGTTTACTATGGACAACTTATTTCCACCCCCGTCCCCCACACACACGTTTTGGAGTACATTTTTCTTAAAAGGTTTTTAACGTCAGCCAAAATCTTATAAAATGTCTTACCTCCAAGCCACTGAGCAGGAAGGATGTGTTGAAGAGCTCAAGTAGGGTGAAAGGCAGGGTTTAAATCTGAACTTTGATGCTAGCAAATTGTCTCTCCCCCAAAGCAAACATGCCCCAAGTCAAACACTGCTAAACTTGCTGCATCAGCCAAAACTCCTCTACTTGTTTAGTGGTCCTTGCCAAGTGATTTGTTTCTTCCATGGAGGTTGTGTGGAGGCTTTTATAGTTTGTGGGGTGATTCCTTGCTTTGGTTCTGTTTGTGGATTTGAAAATCATCAAATGTTTCCCCCAAACTGTGGCCACATTTTATGTATGTTCTCTTAGGGAGCACATGTGGCTGTCTTTTGCTTTTTCTGTGCCCTCTTTATGTGGACATCTTGCACACAGACACTGTTAAAATAATAGTATTTCAGTTGGAAAATCAACAGCAATGCCAAAACAAGCATCTTAAAGGCAGAAAAGAACTGATCACTGACCTTGTCCTTCGAGTTAAGCAACACCATTGGGGCTGGGGTGGCACAGGCGCTAAGGCACACAGATGATTCAAGGCCATGGCAGAAGCACTCGTGAATTCAGCTAAATATGTTGTCACACAAACACAAAAAAGGAAACGGACACTTTTCTTAAGTCTCACTGTTCCTTTGGCTCTGTTTGTCTGTTGTAGCTACCTCTTGTTCCTTGTCTGTAGTTAGCTTGTAAGCCCTTTGAGGCAGGGAACATCTTCCCATTACATGCAAATACCATGCCTAGAATTCCTGAGTGGGTCCTCTCTAGATTTGATGGTGGATGGTCCACCTTATTCAAGACTATATTGCTGGAAACAGCTGTGTTCTCCCTAGTAAAATAGCACTTTTTTCCTGCTTAAGCTCAGGTGAAACTTTGACTATAATAATGATATAGTATTAATGTATATAATGAGAGACATTATTTCTCATTTCTCATATCTGATTGCGCGGTGTAGTTTAGAAAGCGTTTCTTCTTCGCACAAAATCCATGTGATCTAACAAGGTGCCTGAGGCTTTTTAATAGATTCATAAGCATGCTGTTAATTTTTTTACACCTCTGTAGAGAATTACTACATGACTAGAAAGATTGTCTCTCGTAAGCCAGGTTTGTGTATAAATATTTAACTCATAGTAGCAAAATCCAGTTAAGCTGGACAAAAAAGGGCCACCACCCAGCTCATCCCAATTTAAGAAGCCTGTTCCTATTTCAGATGTACTGTATGCTCTAAGGCAGGGGCAGGCAATTATTTCGGGCAGAGGGCTGCTTACTGAGTTTTGACAAGCCATTGAGGGCCGTATGACAGGCAGCCAGGGGCAGATAAATATTAATTTTCTTAATTTTGAGGGGGCCACCCCGGGCTGGATAGAATGGCTGCATTTGGCCCCTAGGCCACATTTTGCCCACGCCTGCAAGGTTTGGAGGGGTTTATGCCATACACTCCTTGGCCTCGGTGTTCAGTCTATGCTAAGAAGCCTAGTACACTTTGCATGGCTAGAAGAGGAAAACCTATTCAGTTCTTGCTCACTAGGAGTTAGAGCAGGGGGTCTGAACTGTGTAACACGAGACAGATAATGGTTCACTGGGAGCTCAAGGGCTGTGCTGGTTTGGCAAGAATTTATTAAAAGCAAACAGAGTCCTGTTGTTTGCCTGTATACATAGATAGCAAGGTCTTTGGGATAGGGAATATCTGCATGAGTGTACAGTAACTGTTTCCCATTTGGGGCCCCTAAGCACTAGCACAAAACAAATAATAAACGATTCTAATGAATGCTGAACAGAAGTAGCTGCTATCTGTGCTTTAGTGATAACTTGATTCTGCACACCACTATTTTTGCCCTACAGTTTGAAGATGATGGTGATCAGGGTCTGAATTTAATTATCCGGCCGTGTATTGTGCAACATTAAAACGTCTACTTTCAGGTGTTAGCTTGTATTAATACAAAATTACTTCTTCTGTATTACCAAGTCCAATGCTTGGAAAATTAGTAGTTGCTACAGCATTACACCAAAATGGAGCTGTTTATCCATAGCTTTGGCAGTAACTGGAAAATTTTCAACAATATGCTTAATCAATTGATGGAGCTAACTTCTGAGTGCTAGAGTGACACAGTATGAAGTTATATGGACAGATTCCTTTATGTCAGTGTTTCTCAACCTTTTAAGTAGCAAGTACCCCCTAACTTCTGAAAATTTTAATAAGTACCCCAACACTCAATTTTCCAGGGGATTTTATATTTACAGACTGTGTGCCATATGTTGGAAGAAGGGCTGTGTATATAAGGCTGTGATATGACAGATGTCTGATCTGGTGTAGGTAGGGTTGCCACCTTTTACACCAGAGGTGCACAACTCAAGTGTGTACCTGGGCTAGAGGTGATGTTGGCTAAAGCTGGGAGGACTGAACCCAGTGCCACGCAAAATGCAGCATGCCAAATTATTATCGGGGAATTTAAAGTGCCACACAATGTGTGGTGCACCAAACTTTTTGCCATAGTTTTGAGAGGAGAACAGGGTGAGAAGAGAGAGAGAGGAAAAGAGGGTGAGAGAGAGAAAGTGTTGGGGTACCTGCGTACCCTGTGCCTGCGTCTTGTGTACCCCCAGGAGTACACATACCACAGGTTGAGAAACCGTGCTTTACGTAACATTAAATTATCATGACCCTTCTCTTCTCTACTTCCTTTTTAGCTCACAAGACGCTTGCCACCTATCAAGGAAGCCAAACCCAGGTTACAGAAGCTGTTTCGTGATTTTTGGCTCTACTCGGTGCTCATGGGATTTGCTGTGGAGGGATCAGGTAAGTTGATTTCTAATGGAAAAAGTATCAATGTTGATCTGGGAAAATCAGGGGTATAGGATGATAATAGGTAAAACAGAAACTCCTTGCATGTCAAGAGGCTTCACAGGCACCCATCCAGCCATGTTTATTAGGTGTCTGAAAAGTGGACTGTTTGTGTCAAGTCTATTTCCCTTTGAGTGAATCTCATATATTTTAGAGTGAACCAATTGAGTATCAATTTAAAAATAATTAAACTAAACTAGGTTTAGGTTTCTTTAGTAGTTAAACAAGCTGCAGTTGTCTTAATGGAGCACCTTAACATACTTTGCCTTGGCATAATTGGTCATGCTCACCCTCTCCATTTTTACTACAGGTCTTTGGCCAGAAGAGTGGTATGAAGGGGTCTGTGAAATAGCCACTAAGTCTCCACTACTTACATTTCCCAGCAAAGAACCTCTTCGTTCTGTCCTTCAGTACAACTCTGCCATGAAAAATGACACAGTGACGTCTGTAAGAACCACTTTCTTCCACTGTGCCCCTTTGAGGCATTAAATGTAATATTTGATATTTAACCAGTAGATATTTGCAATAGCTTCATGATACCTTCATTTAACCTGCATTGATGAAAAACAGCACCTTTTAAGTGCACGCTCACATCATACAAGCTGTGTATGTAGCTTAACAGAACAAAAAGTAGGAGTATCAGCATCAGCTAGGACCAGAAGCTTCAGTCCTCTTGGCTAGTATCCAGGTCTTACTAGGGAGTGAAATCTTTTAATGATGCTTTTGTGTTTTTCCTGTGTCTGACAGAAATCTACTCAAAAGTTCTGTTTCTAAAGTAAAATGACATTCTCTATTTTCTCTCTTAAAATGGCTTCCAGCTGAGCCTGTGGAGTAAGTTCCTATTGTAAAGATAAATAAGTGGAAGGATGCATGACCAGTGTAAAACTGAGAGCCAAATTTTCTACTGATATGACTTCTCTGACACCGTTAGTTACCCCAGCAGAGAGCTTTGTCCTACTTTTAACGTACTGTGGTGAGCTCTGCTGCTTGAATCTGACTGATCAGGAATAAGCGAACTGGTTGTCCTTATTCCCCTTCCTCCCTCCCGTAACAGCTCTTGAATAACATTCGAGTATCTGGCTGTACATTGTAAGAGCTTGGGTGCCTTTTTGCTTTCCTCTTTACTTGCATGTACAGTTACAGTGTGAAGGGATTTTAAAGAAACAGAACATAAGTCAGTAGTAACCTAAATGTAGTTATTTTTAGAATACAAATAAAAATAGTACCAAGTTGAATCTATTAATCTCTTAGGCTGAGCTGAATGAATTACGGAGCACCATTATAAATCTCTTGGATCCTCCTCCAGAAGTGTCGGCACAGATCAATAAACTGGACTTCGCTATGTCTACCTACCTACTGTCTGTTTACCGTCTAGAGTACATGAGGTATATTTTTGTTCCTGGATGTCGCTTTTTTTAAATTCTTGGTTCCTGGCATTTTGTATGCGCTTGAGTTTAATCTGGACATGCAGGATGAAATTGTGATTTTTTTGTTGTTGTTGTAGTTAGTGCAATTTTGGCCCCACTAAATCATTTGGACCAGGATTTCACTTTTATTGCAGCCCCTTTACAGCAGGAAAAAGGGCTGGACTGATGCAAATGGCCCATAAAATCCCAGTCCTGGCTTGGAGGAGATTTGCTCTGCTGCAACAACTGTGGTAGACTCCCTTCTAAGAACCCTCAGGCAGGCTTAAAGTATCCTTAGCCCTATCTACTCAAGGTAGTTAGAAATGCAGCACAGAATCTTCCCTGTGACATTTCACAGTTGTTAAGATGTTAGAGTCAGTATTCCTGATGTATAGTAGAGCTTGCTTCTGGCTAGTGTACTTTTATTTGCAGTAGCAAAACACTCAGGAATTGGTATGAGAGTTTTAGGACTCTTAGGTGAGAGTTGAAAGGAGTGCTCATGCTTGCACTTGCTTGCTCTCACTCTTATTTGCTCTCTCCATGCCTGATGTTAAGTCATCTGTGAGAGCCAGTGCTTTAATTGTCCCAAATTCGTTGTCTGTAGAGAATGGTGGTATCTTGTTTGTTAAAATGTCCTGTAGCTATGACTTTGTGAGTGCTTCACCATATTTCTCTTACTTTTGATGGTTTTGTGCAAATTGTTAAGCAGGTCACAAGCTTTTTCTTGTTCTCTCATCCTTATTAGTTGGATGTATATCCAAAAACTTGGCCATTAAATTTAATGGAGATTTTGTGTTACTTGTTTTTTGGCAACTACCCAGTCACTGCATATGGGCATATACTGAAGAGAAAAAGCACTGTTTATACACTTAGCTTTGTGTGGAAGGTGCTGAAGATTATTTTTGTCTTAGGGTACTGCGTTCAGCAGACCAAGATCGCTTCCAGGTGATGTTTTGCTATTTTGAGGATAAAGCTATTCAAAAAGACAAATCCGGTAAGTTCACCTGTGCTACCTGGGATCCTAAAACTTGCCACTTAGCACAAGTGCTTTTGTTCTACATTTAACTAATTTAAAAAGAACCTACATTATATGGGTATGGCTTAAGCTAAATGAATTTTGAATTGTAGCTATCAGAGAGAGCCTTGAAGTTTATTAGTGTGAACCAGGAAACTTTGAGCTTGTTCAGTGCTTGCATGCAGAAGGAGATAGTCCTGATAGAAGCAGCCATATGTATTAGGTGTATTTGTTCTTCCAGTCAAACTTCCCATAAATTGTCAGATGTATTTTTAAATTGCTTAATGTTTGTTATCAACAAACACCAGCACAGATGAAGGCCCTGTGGGAATGGGACCAAATCAAATTAGACGGCCTGGTTCCCTTAAAATTCAGTTGATAAAATACTGTTGCAGTCTCCTGCTGCTGGATATATAATATATAGCCTGAATGCTAGTTTCCAAAATACCTGTAGTCAATGGCTAACTCCAGTGACTATCATTGCCAGCAGCAGGGAACTGATGGCAGTGGGTTAGTTCTAACTAGTTCTAACTTTTTATATGAAATAATGATCACAGTGATTGTGATTACTTTCTACTGTAGAAATGTACTGGTTTGTTTCTTTTATCAATTCACTTGGATTATGCAGCAAGGTTGAGGTAATATATTTTAGGAATAGCTCTCTGACCAAAAAAAAAGAAAAAAGTCAAGTTACTGTGTAACCTGTAGAAACCACTTTTACCAAATGGCTAAATACTGCACTTTTTTAGTTTTAAAAGACCGTCTAAGCAAAATGTCTTATTCTGCAAAGTTGTGGCATGGAGGAACAGGACAGGAGAATAGTTTTAGTCATCTGTCGGGCTGATTTGTTCCTAAGTGCTAATTGCAAGTGCTGGTAGCTTATTTTCGTTTCTTTCTCTCTGTTTTATCTCTCTGGAAAGAAATGTTTGTTTTAGATTTTAAAGCAACTTGGGTCAATGCTGGTCAGATAAATAAACACATTTGACTGCTAAAGATGTAGCATACAAAGAAAATGTATTTCTTCAAGACAACACATGATTTCTCTGGATTCTTTTCTAGGTATGATGCAGTGTGTAATAGCTGTTGCAGATAAGGTGTTTGAAGCTTTCCTGACAATGATGGCTGATAAAGTAAGTTTCATAGATTTCACAGACATTAGGGCTGGAAGGGACCTCATGACATCACAAAGTCCAGCCCTGTGCACATGGGGCAGGAAGTCAGCTGGGGTCAGATCACCCCAGCAACATACGCATCCAAGTGTTTCTTAAAGGTGTCCAGAGTAGGTGCTTGCACTGATTCTGGGGGAAGTCTATTCCAGACTCTGGAGCCTCAGACAGTAAAGAAGTTTTTCCTTATGTCCACTTTAAAACGGTCTTCCAGCAGTTTGTAACCGTTAGATCTTGTCTTCCCATGGGGTGCCCTGGTGAACAGACGTTCTTCCAGATTCTGATGCACACCCCTTATATACTTTATAGGCTACCACCAAGTCACCCCTGAGCCTTTGCTTCTCCAGGCTGAATTGTCCCATGCTTCTCAGCCTGTCTTCATAAAGCCTGTTCTCTTGACTTCTAATCATGCACATGGCTCTCCTCTGGACTCTCTCAAGCTTCTCCACATCCTTCCTTAAGTGTGGAGCACAGAATTGGATGCAGTACTCCAGCTACGGCCTCACCAAGGCTGAGTACAGCAGGAGGATGACTTCTTGGGTCTTGCTTGAGATGCATCAGTAGATGCAAGCCGGAGTTTTTTATTTGCATTGCCAGCTGTGGCATCGCATTGGTAGCTCATGTTCATCTTGTGGTCAATCATGACCCCCAAGTCTTTTTTTCAGTCGTGTAGCTAGTTTAGTTCCTGTAAACTAAAGTGAGTATGTGTGAACTTTTTATCTAAAAGCAAATGTTTCTTGCTTCTCTGTGAAATGTTTCTAGCCTAAAACTAAAGAGAATGAAGAAGAGCTGGAGAGACACGCGCAGTTCCTGCTGGTGAATTTTAACCACATTCACAAACGGATCAGGAGAGTTGCAGACAAATACTTATCTGGTCTTGTAGATAAGTGAGTATCGAGTTCCATGTTCTTTGGGCTTCTTTGTGTTGGCTAGTTGGTTAGCAAAACTGATAGTAAGACAATTGAATAGGGCTTTGGGATTCCATGGCTGTTAATTCTGTTGAATTGAGGCATAAAAAAATGCCTAACTAAGGCTGCTAAGCCTTATCTTGGTTCTGAAATACTTGCTTAGTCAATATTCTGCCTTCTTACATGCTAGACAATCCAAACAAATGCTCATTTAAATAAATGCAAAAATTTAGTCGGCTTTATCACACTGTATATTTCTTCAAAGCATCCTGTATCCTGCGCTGGCTGGTAATACACAATACATATAGTTATGATGTTCTCGCAAAATACAGAAAAACAAATACAAAATTGGGTCATTACTGAAGGTTAAAATGCTTTAGTTTCCTTTGATTTCCAGCTTGAGCTAGTCAAGAAATATGGAGGTGAAACTGCCTATCCTAAATCATTACCTTGACTCTGTGAGAGTTTTGTAACTAATTAATTGCCTCTATGCTGAAGTTTGCCTTTGTAAGAGCTTTTGACAACTGTTCAGCTTCTAGGCTGTTGTGATCCATACTTAACTCAGTCACTTGTGTTCTGCATAGATTTACACATATCTACACTGTTGTGTGTTTCCTTTGCATGTGTTGATAAAGGTACTCCCTTTCCTCACTTCTTTTTAGATATAATGTATGTATTCGTTTTGTTTTAGGTTTCCTCACTTATTGTGGAGTGGAACTGTGCTGAAGACTATGTTAGATATTCTCCAGACACTGTCATTGTCTCTTAGTGCAGTAAGTGTTTTGTTACTAACTGCTTTACAAATAAGAAGTACATTTGTGTTGACCACAGTTTCCACTAAAAACAGAATGCAGAGATAAGAGTATTGCTGGAAGGTGCTCCTTTGCAGAATACGTAGCATCTATCATTTAACGCTACAGATGCTGAACTGCATAATATTCCCATTGTTTTTTCTTAGATTTTTATTCCCTATCTTTCAGTTGTAATGCTCTGCTTCTCTATAGTTTTGAACTGAACAGTAGTTATACTTTAAAAAGGCATCTTATATCATTTCTAAAATTCCTTTTCACAATTTCTTACAGACGCTATTAATATTAAACTCGGAACAGACCTGAGAAGTGTTGTTAGTTCCCCATTTTCCAGATCATTAAACTGTGGACCAGGGTGATTTATCCAAGGTGGCACAGCAAATCAATGTTAGAATTGGGAGTAAAACCTAGCTGCTCTGAATCTCACTGCCCAGCTGTAACCATTAAACCATTCCTTACTGAACTTGTAATTAAGTTCCATAGATTCATAGAAGTTAGGGGCTGGAAGGGACCTCAAAGATAATCAGGTCCAGCCCCCCTGCTCAAGGCAGGAAAGACTGCCAAGGTTGTATTGTTAGTGTTTTGAATGGTGGCTAGCAAATGCAGTCATCTTTTTATGTTAACTTTACATATGCAAGGACTCGGTTATTTAATTTTGGATTAATGTTTTGTTTTTAAGTGTTTGAAAGGTGGAAAATAATTGTACAAGTTTTGTTTGACTAATTCTGTACTGATGGTTTTTGTACAGACAATAAGGCAGTTACGGTTGTGCTGGAAAGAAGACCGAAAGGAGTCTCTTAAATAGCTGCTATCTGCATTTGTGGGACAGAGGATATCATTAGCAAGCTGATTTAGTAAATTGGAGCACTCCTGGGGAAAGTGCAGCTGGTAGTGAACAGGTTAAGCAGATGTGGATGTGCTAAGTTGTACTGTATTGAGACTCTTAACATTCTTTGTTTAGGACATTCATAAGGACCAACCATACTATGACATTCCAGATGCCCCATATAGAATCACTGTCCCTGATACATATGAAGCCAGAGAGGTAGGTGATAGCCCTGTGATTGAGCAACTATAACTACACGTAGTTTGACTTTTTCATGTCCCTTGGGGAATATTGGTTTGGCCAGTCTGAATGGCTATGTTTTAAAGCTACATCTTATGTTTGGAACCTGCACTATAATTAGGTTACCAGATATCTATGTTCGTTCTACCTTTTCTCTCTTCAGAATTGCACTTTGCTGGAGCATAACAATTCTTTGCCTCCAAAAACATTCTTTTACAAGCTGAAGTATCCTAATATAATTACAAATTCTTTTGATTAGTCTCCATTTAGTGCTTTTAGCGTTGTTCATTGTGCCATTAAGCAGAGTTTTGTTTGTTAATTACTGGGTAAGTGACAGATGCACTGATGCTTTCTTTTTTCTTTTTAAGAGTATAGTTAAGGACTTTGCTGCACGCTGTGGGATGATTCTGCAAGAAGCAATGAAATGGGCTCCCTCTGTCACAAAATCCCACCTGCAGGTAACTAACTTGAATGGATGAGGAAATAATCTGATTCTCAGACATGTTCAGTGTCCAAATAATGAGTGCGCCAAGCTTTTTCTCTCATACACTATTCATGCATCATTGTATAACTTCTTTATATTCTAATTCTTTACATTTCCCCACTCCTTTTCCCCCCCCACCATATAGAAGAAACATTCCTAAAATATGTTGAAATGGGCTTCAAACCATAAACTTTCAAATATGTTCATAAATAACAGTTAAGTAATTTTCAGCCTCGTTGGTGTGCCAGTGACCCTAGTCTTCCATGCTTCTTTTTTCCTAGAGCAAATTTAATTAATGTTGTCATCTTCCATGCAATTTAAAAGGTCTCTCCTTGTAGAATATTTGTTTGATTCTCAAAACCACAACCTTGGCTTCAAAGTGGATCCTCAACATATTCATGTTTATGCCCTTTAGCAAAGAAGGAAGAAAAATATTCTAGGCTTTTAAGATTAAATATTCAAAATAGTCTTATGTCTTATAAGTGTAAGCCTTACTTTCCTAATACAGAGGAATAATGCTTTTTTAAATTAGTCACCCTCAAATGAATTTGTCCTTTTCTCTTAGGAATACCTGAACAAGCATCAGAACTGGGTGTCAGGCTTATCCCAACACACAGGCTTGGCTATGGCTACAGAAAGCATTCTCCACTTTGCAGGCTACAACAGACACAACACCACATTGGGAGTGAGTATTACTTTTATACTAACACTTGCCTGAAGCAGTTGTATAGAGAGCAATCCATGTGCCATTTGCTGTTTTTCTGGTCCTTGTGATCTACTTAGCTAGTTCTCTTGGTGTTTGGCACTGGCTAATCAGTGTAAAGAACTGGACATTGTAAATGGGTAACACATTTTGGGGGCATAAAGAGTAATAACAATGATACCTCTTTATAGGCAACCCAACTAACTGAAAGACCGACTTGTGTAAAGAAAGATTACTCCAACTTCATGGCTTCTCTTAACTTGCGCAATCGCTATGCAGGAGAGGTAACTGGGCTTTTTCCTGAATTCATGGCAATCGCCAAGTGGTGATACAGCTTTGTTGATGGTGTTTGGTTTAAATAGAGGATGAGGATGAGGATTTGACTGCATATTATGACCAGGTTGGAAATGCTTTTAGAAGGATGTCATCCTGTAGACTAAGCAGGGATGTTGAGGCATGTTATCCTTCTTTCTTGCTTAAGAACATCATATCCATACTTTATTAAAAAGGCCCTTTTACTGCTGGTCCTCAGGGGTCAAAGAAATCATTACCCATGCAAAAAAGGCCTTGGCCCTCTCCCTGTATTTGCTAGATACATTTTGCTGAAAAGTTAATGGTCAAGAAGTTGTCATAAGGCCCCCAGTGGGTTTCCTCACTGAGTTGGAAATACTGTGCTTCCTAGAAATTATTCCTTCCTAGACTCTGACTGAAGCCACAGTAAAATAAGGTTGTCATTTAAGAAAGTTACTTTTCATAATTGATCAAAAGTATGTTTCACAGGTGGCTGGAATGATTCAGTTCTCCAGTGCTACAGGTCGAACCTCCGACCTGAACAAACTGATGATTAAACAGCTCAATGATGCATTAGAAGGAGGCCTGCCCGATTTCTACACCCAGGCCATGTTTAAGATGACTGCATTGCTAATAAGTAGCAAAGGTAATGAAAACAAATAGAACTGTTTTGCACGTGTTAATAATGCTGATGCTTTTAATATTAAATTACAATGATACACACTCAGGTGAGTATCAACCTGAAGCAAAACGGTGCTTTTTCTTCCAGTACGTTTAAAATTGGGGCTAGGACAGTGGGGAGGAACTCTTGAAATCACATAAGTTATTTGTTTGCTGATTGGCACAAACTGTACCAATTTCCTGCTGATTTGAAAACTGTTTTCTATTTGTACTGTATAAGAAATCTGTATGACTGTTTTTTCAGAGTGTGACCCTCAGCTCCTCCATCACCTGTGCTGGGGCCCCCTGCGAATGTTCACAGAACAAGGCATGGAAACAGCCATTGCTTGCTGGGAGTGGTTGCTTGCTGCTAAAAATGGAATAGAAGTACCGGTAGGAAGACTCATCCAGTGATTTCAGGCTCTCTTGGGAGGGGGAAGAAAGTGGAGTGAAATCTCATCTGGAGTAATTCGTTGCAAAATGGGCATGAAAATAAAATTGTTGCCTTCTTGAGCTGTGGCTTCCTGATGTTAGCATATGGTAAAATTCACTCACTTCAGGATTTTACATCAACTTTGCCTATTACATTTTCTGCCAGCTCAACTGAGAAACTTTCACTTAAGAGTATGTGGATGTTTAAGCCATGTAACGACAGTCTTGCCCTATCCAGTATTGATTCTTGACAGGCTCAGGGCTTGTTGTCTATATTCAGACCCTGTGCCAGTTTTAAATACATTTTTTTTGTAATTGGCTTAGGCTAACCTGAAACAAATAGCTATACACTTATTCGTGCCAGCTCTCAAATAATTTGGTTTAAAATAAAATATTTAGTTAAAATGATGTGACGTCTATATATAGGCCAGGCCTACATTTTCTTTTCTTTTGCTTCCGCCCACATCCCTTTGAAAGCTGGGAAAGGATCTTTGCTGTCCCGGCCAGTTGTACTCTAGCTTTAAAACCCACTCTGACAAGACAGATTTAGAAACTGTTCTGGTCCTACAACAGTGGTGCTTTGTGGATGTGGCTACATTTTGCTGCACTGATTTGTTAACCACTAAAGTATAATGGCACCCATTGCAGTGCTGATGCAGCTACAGTAGCCAAGCACCAAACATTTTGCAAGTTAAGGATAAGCCTTGCAGTTACGCTTAAATCTGATCTACGGGCTAGCTGCAGTGCTTTTAAGCTGATTGTAGTTAGTCTTTTTTATAAACTTAGTCTTTCCATTGCTGTTTATCATAGTTACATTGGAGTTCTGGAGGCTTTGTATTCCTTCTTGTCCCTTTCCCATGAACAAAGACTTCCTCACAGAGATCTCTAACGATACAGGCATTCCTCATGTTTACAGTTAGCTTTACTACCTTTACGGTGAGTTTCAGAGCTGTGTATGGTTCGACCTGTTCAGATTTGCTGTTTCCCATACTATTGGAAAAGGACACTGTGCCTTGCTAACAGACAGGTGCTTTGGGAACAACAAATGCAGTAAACTTTGTTTCCACAGTTCATGCGGGAAATGACAGGAGCCTGGCAAATGACAGTGGAGCAGAAAGTTGGTCTGTTCTCTGGTGAGCAGAAAGAAGCAGATCCACTAGCTGCTTCAGAAGAAAGTCAGCCAAAGCCTTGCCCTCCAGAGGTCACTCCACATTATACCTGGATTGATGTAAGTAGTCCATTCAATTCATAACAGTTGGGCTCTTAGCAGCACTATGACTGAGCTGTTCTGTGCCTCTGAGCTTTTATTTGTGGAGCAGAAGCACTCTTCCTCATGGTAGTGTTCCTGTAGAGTAGGGCAGCATTCTCATATTTATGTAGCTGCATAAAGGTGGCAGAAGCACAGGAAGCTTTGGTGTCACTTAGCCATACTTTCCTTTGTTTTTTTGTTTCCTCAGTTTCTGGCACAGAGATTTGAAATAGCCAAGTACTGCAGCTCAGACCAGGTGGAGATCTTCTCTAGCCTGCTGCAGCGATCCCTGTCTCTCAACATTGGAGGAGCCAAGGGCAGCCTGAACCGCCATGTAGCAGCTATTGGGCCCCGTTTCAAGTGAGTGGGCCCCGTTTCATAAATGACATGCAGATATGGATATCTGCCATCACATTATAATTTACACTAGGAAAAAAGCCAGACAGCACAGAAATACCTGTTTAAGACTATAGAGTTACATGCATTCCAGCAAAACATATTGCCAGGTTTTGCTAGTATGTCATGTGCCTTGTCCATGCAGTGCCGTGCTGTGCAAATACAAGAGATTCCATGGTTTTGTTTTCAGCCTTTTTTATGAGCAGTCTTCTCCTAGTAGATCAGGTTGCCACTATGCCCAACTGCTTCCCGAACCAAGCCAAACTGGGCTTTACGTGGTAATTGATAGAAATGGAGTCAGGGACTTCAACTCTGAAGACAGTAAAGTTGTATTAACATGTGTTTCTGCATATGTTAGGTGGTATATGTCTTTTGTTTCCCAAGAGTAGTCCATTTTTGGCTTACAGGAAATCTGTTCATGCTTGCCTAGAGTTAGTGCCAGGCCTGCTGGTCTGGTTTGGTGTTCATCAACCGTTTAAATGCAAAGATTTTCTTCCCTTCTCTTGTACGTGTGGAACTTCAGGCTGCTGACCTTGGGGTTGTCTCTGTTACATGCTGATGTTGTTCCAAATGCAACCATTCGCAATGTCTTAAGAGAGAAGATTTATTCAACAGCCTTTGATTATTTCAGGTACTACTTTTTTCTTTTCACATCCAACCCAAAAGTGAGAGACTTTTTAAATCTAAAAAAAAAAAAAATCCCAAACCCTTCTAGAATACTTTGCATTAGGAATTGTTCTTCTGATGCTTGATTTTAATTATTTTCTTCTTATATAAAAAGCCATTTTCCAGGTCACCTGTGCTTCTGTCTGGCCCATTGTGTATGTTTCAGAGGTCAAAAGAACTCATGGTTAGAGCAGATAAATAAGTTGTGGTTAAGGAAAATAAAAATCTCCTTAAACTATTTGGTTTTGGAGACTACAAATCCTATTTGTAAACTGGGTTAAGATTTTTTTTTCAGTGTGGAGGGATTTTAGATATGCTATTCCTGTTCAATTATATTCAGCATGGGAAACTGATTGAAAAACACATCTGTCTTTTATATTATATCCATAGCCAATATTAATTGGCAGCAGCATCTGGCAGTCTTGGGAGGTGAAGAAGTCCATCAGAGCTTTTAATTCCAAATTGTTTCTGGACTTTGGCAGGCTACAGTTACTGTCAGGAAGGCTACACTCCCCAGTGAGATAAATTAAAGATTGGGGGGGGGGGGGGGGGACGACAATGATGTGCTTAGTCTCATTGCCCCTAATCAAAAGAGAAAACATGGGTTTGGGACTTTTCTGGAGTATCCTTGCTTTCTAATCATTCATGCAATTTCTGTAAGCTATCCCACAAAGTTTCCCACCCAAGGGGAAAAAAGGCTTCGGGAGGACATCAGCATACTGATCAAGTTTTGGACTGCCATGTTCTCAGACAAGAAGTACTTAACAGCCAACCAGCTTGTTCCTCCTGGTGAGTTCCTTGCATACGATCTCAAAAATCCCTTTGTTTCTTTGCTTCCTTGTTTCCTGAATTAAACCTCCTGCTTTTATTTTTAGATAATCAGGACACAAGAAGTAACCTGGATATCACTGTTGGGTCTCGGCAGCAGGCCACACAGGGGTGGATAAATACTTATCCACTGTCCAGTGGCATGTCAACTATCTCCAAAAAATCAGGTCTCTCCTACTTAATTGTTACTGGTAATTTGTATGTGACCATCCAGAACCTTTTAGCTTCTAATGTGATATAAGGTCACTATTTACCTTGAACATTGGAATATGTTCTTCTGATATTACACTGGACTGTTAGTATGCAAGTTTCGAAAAAACAACAACTGCCACACAGGGAATGGAGACAAAGGTTTTGGAACTGCCTGGTGCAGGGGGCTAGACCTGATGATCTTCCGAGGTCCCTTCCAGCCTTACAATCTATGAAACTAGTGGTTTGATCCTGTAGGTGATGCAATTGTATAATGCAGAAAGTAAGATACTAGTAGCTATAGTAGCTTAAATTCCTGAGAAGCAGTTGGTCAATGTTCATAAGCAACTGAGAGCTCCTGGGTTATAAGTGGACACAAACTCATTCACTCTGTGAATGTAAATCTGTACAGCTGTAAGCTGCAGGATTTTATCTTGGCAAGTTGTTATGTATTTGAAATGAATGAGAAGCTGGTGAATAGTGCCAGATGCATAACTCTGTAGCCTGAAATGCTCAAAGTAATCGCAGAACACAATGCATCACAGGCCACTCTGATGCTAGCTGTCTCTTGTCACCTTGCTAGTGAGCTCAGTCTCAACTTAGGAGAGTTCCATGTGGATTCTGTCCTTGGCCAGAATGTATTTGCTGAAAAGCAACTGAAAATATTTTCTTCCTTTTCTCAAGGGATGTCTAAGAAAACTAATAGAGGCACACAGCTCCACAAGTACTACATGAAACGAAGGACACTTCTGTTGTCATTGCTGGTAAGTTGCCTTTAGTATCAGAAAAGTGAGGGTGTTACTGGGGTTTCTGTAACCATTGCTTATTGTGCCACAAACTCATCTAGCATTTGAGAAAAATCTGGAAGAATTTTATCTGCATCAGAGAACTGTTTTGTCCTTCGTTGTCCTTAGGCTACTGAGATAGAGCGCTTGATTACATGGTACAACCCGCTGTCATCTCCTGAGCTGGACTTGGATCAAACTGGAGAGAGTAGCGTGGCAAACTGGAGGTCGAAATATGTCAGTCTAAGTGAAAAACAGTGGAAGGATAATGTGAATTTGGCCTGGAGCATTTCTCCTCATCTTGCTGTGCAGCTGCCTACCAGGTGAGAGCTCAGAACAAAGGACTGATATAATTCCTTCCTCTCTTCGAGTCTAAAGTAATAACACGCACAATAAATACTGCAAGCAGGCATGGATATTTACCACTTTCCTATCTCTCTTGCATGCATTTGCAACTGATTGAGACCATTAAATGAAAAGAACTACACTATCGAAATTCTGCTTCTGACCCCACCGTTTAAGTTTCAGTAGGAGACTTTATTGGGCCAGAATTGTGGTTTTTATCCCAAAACTTAGCTCAAGTGTCTGAAACTGTTACAGGTAAACCAGTTCTGAATTCTCTTTGCCAGCCAGGTTGTCCAGGTGGGGTGGGGAGGAAGGGGTTTCTAATCATAAATTAGATTGAGTCTTAAAAAAAAAGAAAAGCAAGAAAAAAAGTAGAACAACAGAATTGGAATGCTTGGCCCCAAAGAGAAGGGAAATAATTTCACTTCTTAGCAACAGTGACCCTTTCTGCTAAGTAGAATTATGGAGACGGATTTCAAAGAGTCTCATTTCAGCCAAGAAGTTGCTGACTGGTGGAGCCAGTAGGCTCTACCACTAGCAGAAAATAACTAGGTTTTTTTTCTGAACTCGCAAGTTTTGCCAGCACATTTAGTCCCTAAAAGTCAGTTAATTCTACATGTGGCATATTTATGTGAAGTAGGTATGTTTCTGCCTTTGAAACTGTTCATGTAAAAATGAGCAGTTCACCACTCACTGTGAATTACTAACTCATGCACATTTCTGCTTCCACTTAGATTTAAGAACACTGAAGCAATTGGCACAGAAGTGACTCGCCTGGTTCGGTTGGACCCAGGAGCTGTTAGTGATGTTCCTGAAGCAATAAAGGCAACTAATTATGATTTATTATACTACAACAGTGTACAGAGTCAGTTAGGTTCTGTACAAACAGATAGATGGTTTCAGTCTTTACCTGGAAAAGCTTATGGTCTAATACTAAATATGAGTCAGCAAGTAAGAGCTACAAGATTAGGTCGGGAAATAAAGTGGTCAGTTGAGGATTACAAAAGCAAGGTTGTGTGGTTACTTTGTTATGCACAGCATGTTCCAAAGCGTGTTCCCAGTATGTACAGAACTCCAGAGAGCAGTAAGTCCCTGAGACAGCTTAGGGCAGGCAATGATTAAGGCTTCATGGCCAGCCTATGATCAAAAGAGAGAAAACGGTGTAGGAAAAAGATAGTAGGTCTGACACTTTGAAGAGGCTTCCTCCTCCTCACAGTGTTCACCAGCTTCCATGGAAACACAAAAAGAGTGGAGGCTGAATTGGCACTTTTATTGATCTGAACTCCAGATCAACATGAATGAGACCGTTCTAGTAGCTAAAGGATATCATGTTTGCCCCTGAAAATGAAATGTTCTTTAATAAAACACCTAGATATTGAGTGCATTATAGTTTGCACATACCTAAGTGTTCATGCATTTCTTCACCCCAGCCTGCTATGAAAGAGAATGTAGTTTTACAATTATTCGTTTATGGGGCAAATAGATCTCTGGTGTGTCATACTTCAGAAATGACTTTGGCTTTTTTAATTCATCATGCTCCTTTTTCTCACAGTACCTGGTCACGTGGCACACAATTGATGCAGATGCCCCTGAGTTGAGCCATGTTCTGTGCTGGGCACCAACAGATCCACCAACTGGCCTTTCGTATTTTTCAAGCATGTATCCACCTCATCCTTTGACTGCTCAGTATGGTGTTAAAGTCCTACGGTCATTCCCTCCGGTAAGGGATGCCTTTTTAAGAGAATTTCAAATACCATATTCCTGCCAAGTTAAGGTCTTTGGCCTCTATGCCCACAAAACTTAATTCCATTAACATGAAGGAAATAACTGTTAAAGGGGCACGTTATACAGAGAGGAGACTCAACAGATCAAGCTGCATTTAGAGAGGAATTTTGGTTGCCCCATATAGCCTTGGCTCACTTTATTTTTGCAATGGGTTTTTTTTGCTGCCAGTACTCCCTTGCTGTCATTCATTTAGTGTGTGTGTGTGTGTGCGTGTGTTTTCACCCTACTTCACTAGAAAGATGTTTGTTTCTGATGCAACAGATGTCAGGATATTTATAAAATACAAGTGCCTGTTAATTGTACTTCTGGGGAGGGGTCAAGAGGGCAGTGGGAAAGTATTAATGGAAGAGATGGCGTTAGTAATATGAATGCATTTTCACTCTACAGAATAAAATTCCTGATGCCAGTGCCTTTAAATTAAATCTTTTTTTTTCCCTTTGTAATTTTCCCCCTCTCCTCACTTCCTTCAGCTAGTGGAAAAGCTGACTACTTGCTTTCCTCTTTTTTTTTTCAGGATGCCATTTTATTCTACATTCCACAGATTGTTCAAGCACTTAGATATGATAAGGTGAGGAGGATGTTATTCCAGGCAGATGGTTCAAAAACTCCCAAAATACTTTTTAAGCTCTGAATTAAAAGAAACAGAGTAGCTATAAATGAGAATGTACTGCTTGCTGTTTTCTTGTGACTGGTATATAAAAGACAAGTGGTGTCCTCTACAGACTTCTTCCTCACCTTGCTAGCTCTGTTGAATTTGTGGGCAACTTTGAGAATAGCTGCCTTACTTTTCTTAGGGGTGAGATGTTGCTATTATTAACCTAATAAAGGGGTCAAGGGCTCTGCATGATCAAGCTTTTGAAAGTTTTCACCTGTAATTTAGAAATAGCCACAGTTACAAATGCAGAGCTAAAGGTGTAAAAATTGGACCATCTGCCAGTCCACTGCTAACTGATAAATCTACTTTTTAGATGTGCCTAGCTGCTCTATGTATTGTACAAGTACCAGCACATACCCTAGTCTTGATGAAGCCAGTTGACAAACTTTTGTTGAGTCCATGGTCAATTTAGGATTTGCTTCTTCTCTGGTGTACAAGTATCTGTACCAGCCCCAAACTAGTCAGATTCTGATCCCTACAATCTGCGATGTTCAAGCTGCTTCTTTCAGTAACATACATAACTGTGAATAGTTGTTCATGGAATTGTAGGGTTGGAAGGGACCTTGCAGGTTATCTAGTCCAATCCCCCCGCACAGATGCAGGGCTCATTATTGGTAAACAGTCCAGACCTTAGCTTCTCCAGGCTTTTCTTAAAAGCCTCCAGTAAAGTTAGGCTCGTCCTTCCCTAGGAAGCTTGTTCCTTTGTCCATTGTTCTTCAGGCCCTTAGCACAGGTAGGTCTGATTATTCTGTGTATTTTATGAGATCAGTGGAAATCTTTCCCTCTCCTCCTTCCTGTATCATAAAGTCATGACATACAAAAGCCACAAAACCTGGAGGGAAGTGTCTCTGTAGCAGGGGTTCTGTTGCACTAAACACTTGGTCATTCTTGCTCAGATGTTTCTGCTTTTTGGGATTTCTGTAAAAACTGGGATAGCGTATGAACTTCATACCAACTAAGTTCTGCACGCTGTGTTAGAGTGATCTTTATTACAGCAGCAGGTCTGGACCCTGAACAAGATAAGGCCCACATCTTACTGGGCACAGTACAGACCCATAGGGCATTTATACGTGTGCTCCAAAGTGGGGAGCAGGGGTCGGAGCGGCGCTTTTAATTAAAGCAGCTCCAACAGATGCTCTAATTAAAGTGCCTGGAGCTTCATGTGCATCAGCTTCCCCATGCTGAAAAATGGTGGCAGGGGTGCTTTCACTAAAGCTTGTTTGATGAGTTTTAGTTAAAGTGCCCCGGCTGCCATTTTTCAGCATGGGGACGCTGATGCACGTGACGCTGGAGTCTGCTGGAGTGCCCCAGCAGACTTGATTAATAGAGCCTGCTCCAGTACACTGTACTTACAGTGCATCAGAGCAACCTCACTGCACATCTGTAGGCACCCATAGTAGGAGATGTGTAACCCTTGTTCAAAGAGTTCAGAATTTGAATAGATAAAAGGATGAAACAGGAGACGGGTGCAGTGATGAGAAGCGACTCCTTCAGAATCTCAGGGTGGTCAGTGCCAGTGCCAAGAGTAAAACTCGGGCTTCTTGACGCCTACTCCAGTTTCTGGTCTACTCGATTACTGTGCCACTCTCCAGGCTGCTAAGAAAGCAATGGCAGAATTGCCATTCTCTTCTCTTTCCAGTCTTATTTGTATATATTTGGCTCTGAAAATTAGCTGCTGGTGCTGACTGGACTGACTCCGCATTGTGGCACTAGTCCTCTAAGTGACTGCATTTGGACGGTTGCAGATGGGCTATGTGAGGGAATACATCCTATGGGCAGCCTCCAAATCGCAGCTTTTAGCTCACCAGTTCATCTGGAACATGAAAACCAATATCTACATGGATGAAGAGGCACACCAGAAAGATCGTGAGTACTTTGCCTTTGGGCTCAACCCCCCTTCACATCTCTCCCCCTTCCCCTAACACATCCACGCACACACACTCCCCCCCCCCCCCCCCGCCGGAATTAATGTCTTTTTTATATAGATAAAATGCGGCTTGCAGATGTTTCCTTGTGGAATTCCTCAGAGCAAATGCAGGGTCTCTATTTGAGTTGCACAAAAAAAATAAATCTTCTTTGCCCCTCCTTCCCCACCTTGCAGTTGATGCTTTTTCAGGTACATATCTAAACTGCTTCTCATGATTGCCTCCTTTGGTATCACACAGCTGACATTGGGGAACTGCTGGAGCAGCTAGTTGAAGAGATAACTGGCTCATTATCTGGGCCAGCAAAGGAGTTCTACCAACGGGAATTTGATTTCTTCAATAAAATCACCAATGTTTCAGCCATCATCAAGTAAGTGCCAGGTTCCAAGGACTGCCATCCTGTAGCTCATTCCATAGCTCACTCCTGTGTTGAATGGGACACTGCCTTGCTGGTCGGATCTGAGACCATGTTCCCATAGAAGAACAGTTTAAAAAGTGTTCTCTCTAGCTTATGGCTAGTAAAATGCGCAGGAGGTTTTTTGGTTAGTATTTTTATCTGGTTAGTGTCTGACCTGACCTCAATAAATCATAACTGCCTGAAGACTGTTGTAATAGTGCTTTTCTCTGAAGGATACAGTGTAGTTTGGACTGCAAAGAAATAAGGATAGCTGGAACTTCGGATTTTCGGTGAATCTGATTTTTTTTCATTGTCACCTGTGGTGCTTGGTGTTAGCACAATGATTCTCAGTAGGAAAGTGCATTTAGATGGGAATGAGAATGGTAGAACAATCAGTGCTCTTGTGCCAGCTGAACAAATCCCAGAGGTCTAGTTAGTGTCACCTTCCTCATTAAAATGGGCATTTGGATGGGTGAAAGGCATTCTCTTGCAAAGTTTGCACAGCTTGCTTCAGGCAGGAAAAATACTGCTGTATTTAACTGACAGCATTTCCATTATTTTCTCCAAATTATAACTAGCTAAATGCATTTTGTTTTGGTTTTTAAAGAAGCATAAATATGATCCGGTAAATGATATGCATCATGTTTTTACTAGAACTCCATGAAAGTGGCTTTTTTTTCTTTATTTCTGTGCGGTATAAATAAGTTGTCTCCTACACGCACAAAGCTCTTCTCTTATTTGTAGAGTGCTGGTGTGATTGATTGTGTTTTGGATTATATCACTGTTTGGTCCATCAGAGCAGCTTTAATGGAGACAGGTTGTTTTCTCCCACACTGGATTTTCTTAGCCCTCAATAAAGGCAAAACTTCTGTTCATGCAGACGTTCTGGTAACTGTCACTAACTTAGGGCTGCAGTGAAAGTAGGTAACTTTAAAGCTTGCCAGAGGATGGCAGCAGCTTAGCCCATAGGCTGTTAGCTCAAGAGCATGCTTGTTACCTAATTTGAAAACAGTTTCTAGGATATAAAATAGTTGAATATCAGAGAAACCATTTTCCTAGTGATGCAGATTGGCTTTGCTTTTTCTTGTTTAAACAACCTTTCCAAATTGTAAAAAGGAGAAGATTCAACTGAACAGTGGAGCTGCCCCAGGCATGGTCCAACATCAGGGGTCATTTTTAGATCTGGACTTCACTGGGGAGACTAAAGGGAAAAATTAACCTTTAGCACCTAAAGTCAGAATTAAGCAACCTAATAGTACTTATTTTTGCTTGTGGGAACTCTGAAGGCATTTCTATCTGTATTCTCTTCTAGATACCTCTTGGGTAAATGTCAAAGGTGTGGCAATCAGCTTGTTTTGTAAATGAATATGTGAAGTAGCATGATTAGATTGTCTGAAGTATTTACACTGGTCTCCAGAAATAAAAAGGCGGTGCATTAACCCACTGTAACATCCAATGTCATTGCCCAAGTTATATATTTCAGGTGCTTGGCTTCTGTGCCAGGTGAATGTTGTAACTGCATGACTGATTTCCACAATTACCATGACTGCAAGTGTAAATTGGGTAATTGTACATGCTAATCATTAATCATGTTCCCTATTGTCCAGATGATACTTACAGATTCAGAAACTACATGAACAAATTAGGTGTGTAACCACACAGGCAGTTCTTCTGCCTTCCCATTGCTTTGGAAGACTTTTGTACCACTTCATATCCCTCTGGTTTCAGCAGTTAGTTAAATAACTGCAGTAACTGTTAGTCTGGAATTGCCTGTTCCCATATATTTACAAAAAGCTCTATTCCTGTAACCAAATCCACACTAGTATAACTGCATCCATGCTGGGGAGTGGTAGTGCTTCACCTGAATCAGCATGAAATTGCCCCCTAAACTAAAAACAAATTGATATGAAAACTGCATGGGGACCTGCCCATGGGTAATTTCAGGGGCAAGGGAAGACACCTCAGAACTTTTATCTATTTATTTTTAATCTGGGCTAAGAGAGAATAATCTATTACTCAAACGGTTTAGTGTCTCTCCCATTGCCTCACATCTCAGCCTTATTCCTTGTGGCTGAACAGAGCTCTATAGAGCTCCTAAATTAATTGATTAGTCCAGCTGTGACTCTTAATGTAAGCAGTGTCTTCTCATGCCTGGGAGCCTAGCTGGAGAATTTAACAATCTTGGTTTAGACAGCTGCCTATCCTTGGCATGGAGGCAGACTGCCTCAGCTGTATGTGTAGTTTAATATGATTCGCATTTTGTTCTTCTCTAGTCAGCTCAGATGATTTATCATTGCACATACTCAAGCATAGCTTTAAACAAGGAGTTAGAAAAGCCACAGGCCTTTCTGAGATATTTGAATCTAAGGATTTCCTGGTCAATTCTGGAAGCGAGTCTTGGCTTGTAGGGGTCCATTCCTCCTGGAACTGTGTATTACAAACTGACACCTTTGCCATTTAAAGCTCCATTTTATATTTCATACTTGAAAGTATACAAGGCATTTATTAGGTTGTTAGGAAATACTTCAAGTGGCTAACTGCAGCCTCCCACATGCTCCTGAAAGATAAAATTGTACTCTGGGTGGCCTTTTAATAGGCAAGAGAAGGGAAATAGAGCAAGGTTTGTTGTCAGATACTGTATGATACATGATTACCTTTCATAGCCAATATACTCCAGGGAAATCTGGAATGAGTGTTTTTTCCAAAAAGGCAAAATCTTTAACCAGTGTTATATAAGGAAGAAGTTTGTGCTTTATACTGAATGAAGGTGGTCAAAGCCTGCAGGGATGGTGGAGTAAGAGACTACTGTTCTTCAAGGAAGAAACATTTTTTTTAAAACGATGTTTGTTTAAGTGTGGAACAGACTTCATTGAAGTAAGTAAAGTAAAATATTGTCTTTCTGCCCAGGCCGTTCCCTAAAGGAGATGAAAGAAAGAAGGCTTGTTTGAGTGCCCTGTCTGAGGTGAAAGTGCAGCCTGGTAAGCAGTAGTCTAATCACATTGTACGTTCTTTTTGCATTTAATGTGAACACTGAACTTTGTATGAATGATTCATGGGAGCCTTTAACAATCATTCTCTTTTTCTGGTCCCCTTATTGTTGCTGCCTGGGGCTGATAAGTGCTTGTTCTTCTGCTGTGTCCTCTGTTGTTTCTTGTCAAGCTAAACCTTAGCTTGGTAGCATAAATATTTGCATGATGCCAACATGGTAGGGATGGCATGTTGCACTCTGAGAGAATGAGATCCCTGCCCAGAAAGCTGTTTCTCTGATCAGATGAAATCCAAAGTGAGGGAGAGGAAAGCTGAGAAATGAAGTGAGCAAAGCAATTGAAGGGGAAGGTTAATCAAGTTTTACCCTTGACAGAAATATTTAGTAACAAGTGAGCTGTGAAGATGCATCCAGCTATGTCCTTTTACTCCCCTCGTCCCACCATTCTTCAAAAATCTCTGCCTCTCCTAAACACATTTTTCCCCTCTGACTCCAACCTTCCTTCCAGTATGGTTTTATTAACCCCTTTATTGATCTATGTCTAGCCAGGCTGACTACCATGTGTCTGCTGCTAGGGATAATCAACAGTCCTTTGGGCTGTGCTACCAGCTGTTATGGGGATTATTATAAAGAAGTTGCCTCCACACCTTTCTGAAAAGATGCTGCTCTACAACTTAGAAACTATATTCTATTGCTCTCTGGCAATTGCTGACAGATGGAAGGAGGTATTGAGTGTCCAAGTGTACTATCTCTGTCATTTCAGACAATAGTCTGTCAATCTCCAGCTTCAGAGTAGATTTTAAACCTATGAGAACTGATGTATTGTCAGACTTCCGTAGTGCTTTATTGTGTCACACTAACTGGCAAGTGCCTTTTCTTTCTCATTCTTCCTTCCTTTTTGTAGGCTGTTATTTGCCCAGCAATCCTGAAGCTATTGTTCTGGATATTGATTACAAGTCGGGAACCCCTATGCAAAGGTGATACAGACTTGCTTTGTTTCTCAGCCCTAGTCATAATATTTAGATCTTTTATTAGGAAGTTGTCTGTTGAATACATGCCATTCAATTTCCTGTCATATTTCCAGTGCTGCAAAAGCTCCATACCTGGCCAAGTTTAAGGTGAAACGGTGTGGAGTCAGTGAACTTGAAAAAGAAGGTCAGTACCGTACTACTTAATCGTATACATTAACAGTCAGCAACTCCATTAGAATTTCCTGCTTTCGTGTCTTATGCCATTGCAGTAAAAATGGTTACAGACCAGAATTTAATGCATGATGATTTGACACAGATTGATTTTTCTTAAATTATGGGGAACAGGGAAGGAAAGCATGCTGCTTGGATTTGAAGAAATAGAACTACTATTTTTGGAAATGGTCTGTATAAAATCAGGCCAAATGTGTCCCAAAAAATTCTGTCAACAACTATTAGTGCAGCTTGTAAATTAAGTGTCTTTGCCTAGTTTAGGAAACATGGAAACTTGGGTTTTAGCTGCCATCCTTCTCCTCATAAATTTCATGAGAATATTAGCTCAGGAGCCGAGTTTAGTACTTTCGTTTACCAGTGAAGTCTATTTTGGAATATAATTTAAATATATCAGTGCTGCTACTGCAGGAGGGGTTCAGTGGAATTCACCCTGCAGGGCAGAAAATCCCCTGTAGACCAGTGAGATGTTAAGTTTTTTTCCAATACTGTAGCTTATATACCAAGCTGTCAGTTAAGCTCTATGGTCAAGTTCTGTTTTTTGCGCTTTCTGCAGGTCTGCGTTGTCGCTCTGACTCCATAGACGAAAGTACAGAAGAAGGGGTAGACAGTAAGAAAATCTGTTGGCAAGCAGCCATCTTTAAAGTTGGTGATGACTGTAGACAGGTACAAAACTACCAGGTCTTTACAACAATAGAAAATTCAGTTGATGGCAGTTAGCTTTTAGAAGGAAGGTAAAACTAACACCAAAGTACTCTTGTCTGGAGAATCCCTGGAATCATGGTTTAGCTTCTTACTATAAGATGGTAAAGAAGAAAAGCCCATTACCTGACAGAGAAGAATTTGCAGTGGCTTCCATAATGAAGTGAGAAGTACCTTCAGACCTGTCTTTAAGTCAGGGAGGGAGTGCCACCATGATCCCTGCTCTCTCAGGCCACCAGGAGGTATCCACGAGATGCTGGCCAACAAGTGTTCAGTTAAACTGTCTTGGCAGAGTGCAGCTCTGAAAATGTACTTGCTGCCCCCACCCCATGCCAAAATGTTTTCAGTTCAGTCTTTCCTCTAAAGATCTAGGGAATGCAATGTCAAGTTAGCCTCACAGCTCTTCAGAATATTTTATATAACCACTTGGCTTTGTTGCCTGACCCCTTTAATATTTGTGCTCCCTTTTGTTGTTAAACAGGACATGTTGGCTTTACAGATCATTGATCTTTTCAAGAACATATTTCAGCTGGTAGGCTTGGACCTGTTTGTGTTCCCCTACCGAGTGGTGGCCACAGCCCCAGGGGTAAGTGGACTGTTGGATATTCAACTGTAGCACAGGCTCCTGTGCAGTTAAATACTTCTTATGACCCAGATCCCCCTACACCAGAGAATTTTTATCCCCAAAGTACTTAAGCCATATATTTAGAGTAGCTGTTGGAAGAGGTCCTTATCTCTTCCAACCTTCTGGCTCTGGGCTCTTGCTGCCTGACAGTTCTTCTCTCTTTGCTTCTCGCTGACATGTGGTATGTTGTGAAAGTGTCTTAGAAGGTGTTGCAGATATTGTAGTTGGTGATATGGCTAGTTTGAAATCTCAGGATATTCCTTTCTGTAAATACATTGGAAGTGGTAGATTCAGTGTTCCATAGACTTACCTGTTTTTTTCGCATGGAATCTGTAGAGCTGCCATCAGCCATGAGCAATGTACACAGGAACATGCTTTGCAGACCTTTCTTTTCTTTCCTTCCAGTGTGGTGTTATTGAATGCATTCCTGAATGCACATCCCGTGACCAACTGGGCAGGCAGACAGACTTTGGGATGTATGATTACTTTACAAGGCAGTATGGAGATGAGTCAACGCTTGCATTCCAAAAGGTAAATACCTCTTGGCCAAGAATAGCAAAAATGTGCCCAGAAAAGCATTCTGCTTCTAAGACTTTCCATTTCATATTTTATTGCTTAATATTGCGTATGGTGTCTAATGTTGATAGTCCACATCACAGCTATGATCAAGGGTAGGTGTTGTAGGTTTGGGGTAATGGAGAGTAGTAACTGGAAGTGTGTGCTCTGGACTCTAACCATGAATAGAAAGAGAAACTCTTGACAGAAGAACGTCTTTTTCCCTGGGATCGCAGGACAAACCAGCTCTTCTCTTCTGAACTTGTACCAATTTTTTTTCTTCACACAGGCTCGCTATAACTTCATCCGCAGCATGGCTGCCTATAGCCTTCTGCTGTTTCTGCTCCAGATTAAAGACAGGCACAATGGCAATATCATGCTGGACAAAAAGGGGCATATCATTCACATTGGTCAGTTGCATCTCCTTGGTCTTTTGTTTGTCACTGCTTCCTCAGTCTCTTGCAGCATACTGTTAAAGAAGTAATTTCTCCTATGAAGTAATTTTCTGTAATTCCAAAATGTCCTAGTGGGCTAAAGGAGTACATTGAGCAATTTGTGTTGAATTCTGGGTAAATCCAGCCTTGCAAAATTTTACAAGTCCTCCTAATTAGCAGGATGCTAGCATAAGTACCATTTGAATTTTACTCTTACGTTGGGTGGATTTGTAAAAATTTCTTTTGGTTAGTAAGTTTGCCAAACGTGTGTACGTGTGTTTTGTCTGGGTTGGTTAAGTACAGGGAAGATCCTGCCTTGAGCAGGATGTTGGCCTTAATTTCCTGTTTAACTTCTCATTTAGATTTGCATTTAAGAAAGGTCTACAGTTATGTTTCACTCATTTTTTCCATACTAATGCACTCCAGAGCCATTGGCAAATATTCCTACCACACTCCTCTGAGGTGTATGTAAAATAGGTATTAGTATGTGAATCCTATCTCACTGCCTTCTGCAGCTGTAGTTTTACTCTTACCCCCACCAGTAGGGGAGCCAAATAGGAACAGCTTAGTGACTGGTATCTTGTTAGGCAGAAATGCCAGGGAGTGCTTATCCTTTCCCAGGCTGCTAAGTACTGTGGTTTGGCAGAAAGATCCTGAGGGGCGTTTTGCGCAAGTAATTTGTTTTTACAGTAGCACGACCTAGTAATGGAGGTGGCATAGGGGAAGAGGAGACAGCCTCTGGTCAGACATAGCTAATAAAAGGGACACTTCATACCACTCAGTCTTGGCTACTCTAACCTGATCTCCATAGGGCTGCCCTTGAAATCACATAAACTTTGTCTCTCTTTATAGCTTCTGTAGTGAGTGCTCTGTTAACCAATGCAATGTTAAATGCTTTGTTTTATGCATGTGTTTGTGCACAGATTTTGGTTTCATGTTTGAAAGCTCTCCTGGTGGAAATCTGGGCTGGGAGCCAGACATCAAACTGACAGATGAGATGGTGATGATCATGGGAGGGAAAATGGAGGCCACCCCATTCAAGTGGTTCATGGAGATGTGTGTCAGGGGGTACCTGGCAGTCAGGTGAGAACACTGCAAGTCTTTTCTTGTTTGATCATAAGCAGAGATGGATGCACATCTCTGCTTGTGAGGATAAACAGGAATTAATATCTTCTATTGCTCAGTGAGTTTAAATCACATGCTTATCTGAAGTCTGTCCCCTCTGCGAAGGGAATAATTGCTTCCTCACACACTGAAAGCTTCCCTCAGATAATAGACCGGACACTAGAGTCTGAGACTGTGCCATGGACCACAAAAAACTGAAGTCTTCCCTTGATATGAGGAAGCTGATTTATATTCAGCTGTTTATGGATATGGCCTGAAACTGAGAGGGGAAGATTTCTCTCTCCTAGGCCCAGCTCTGCCCTAAAGCCCATTTCTCTTTCACAGCAGTGTGAGAACCCGTGGTGAGATGACTTAGCTCGATTAAGCTAATACCGTGTATGGACTGCAGTCCCTTGAGTTCTGTCTGCTGATTTTTATTTCTTTATTGGGGGGGGGAGAGAGGGGGAGGGTTTCAAAGAATTTTAAGTGAAAAGAAAGCTACCAAATGGTGGAATCATCACAGAGTGGACTCTGTGATATTAAGAATATAAGAATATAATGTTCTTATAATAATTAAGAATATAATGTTCTTAATTAATATAAGAATATAATATTCTTAAAATAATTAAGAGTATAAGAAATGCCATCATTGATCAGACTGTCTCAGTTGCAGAACGGATGCTACAGCGAAGAGTATTTTAACATCAAGACTGATCCATCCTGTGCCCTTCTCCTATATAGTTTTCAGCATTCAACACCCTAGGAAGTCCTGATTTAGAGGTTACACCCCTAATGTCTCAATTATGTTTATTATCAGGTTTAACACCCGCTGGTGGACCTCTCCTACATTAAGTTGTCTAATCCCCTTTTTGAACCCAGTGTGAATCCAAAAAGATTGCTTTAGGGCACTGGTGGTAGGAAGAGGTATCCTAGTTAAAGGGTTGCAGAGGAGTTTGGATTAAGAACAGTATGGTTTCTGATCCAGCTGATTACGTGGGTAAACTACTTTTCCTTTCATAATGGAAAAAAATGTACTGTTTTGTACTATCCTCCCTGAGGCTGTTATCCATCTTGCAACATTATGTTTATGTGGCTGCTGAACACAGAGGAGCAAAATTGCCTGTGTCGCAGTAATTTAATTACAGTGACAGATTGCGAGCAGCAGCACAACTCCATCAGCAAACATAAGAGAATTACACTGTGTAGATTTAATTACAATAAAAGGTGTGATCCAGCTCCCAGATGAATTCCTCAGCTTGCTTTCTTTACTTCAAAAAGCAGGAAAAGTTTGAGAACTCTAACGGTCTCTTTGTCATTGTCTCCCACTAGACCCTATATGGACGCTGTAGTTTCTCTGGTTACGTTGATGTTGGATACAGGGCTGCCCTGTTTCCGAGGGCAAACAATCAAACTGTTAAAGTAAGTCCTGTGTTGATCCTTCTCATTTTCTTTTCATCATAGGAAAATTGCCTTTATGGATGCCTGGATTAGGGAGAGGCAGTTGTTCTATGTTATATAAATCTACCCTGATGTATTTAAAAAAAAGTAGTAAAACTGGTTTTTGTTTCAATGTAGTGGGTATATCTACATGTACATTTTACTCCAGAGTTCGCTAATTAGCCCCACAGTAAAGTGTCACAGCCTACATGTGCACTGATATTAGCACACAGTAAATTAATTAACTCCACTGTAAGATAGTACTGTCAGGGACAGTACTGTCCTATGGCAGAGTACTTTACTGTGCTAAAACACAAGTGTAGATGCTGACCAAGTGTATTAATTGCATCTGGTCAGCCCAACCAGCCAAGGGCCCCTGCCAGCACCTCCACTGCCCAACACCACCACCCACAGACTAGGACTGACCCCATGTGCCCCCTGCCAGCCTGGGGCTGCTCTGCCCAGCTCTTAATTGCTGAGGTCCTGGGCACACATGCAGACGTGCCTGAGAGCAGTTTACTCTGGTGTGAACTGTCAAAGTTTATCATGTTACCTTAATAGCATGAATAGATACACCCATTATGTACAGAATGAGTTACATTTAGGTGGGGTAACAACTGTGCAGCTAAATGTTATATTTTCCAGGTTCTTGCATTATAACAAATGCATAATCCTGGAGGAGAGAATCTGCTCAAATAGGGGGAATGTTCCCCACAGTCCCGATTCTTCCCACATATCTTTGAGTTTTACTGGGCACAAAGGGGTCAAGTTTTATTATCTGTCAGTTTTGCTTTATCTTAATACCTGCAATGCTACACTAGCAGCTTGTGCAAGACCAAATTCTAGTGGGGCATTTAAACACAGACTGTGAACATTTGGACCCCAATGTTAGCCATGCAGCTGCCCTTTCCTACCTACAGACAGGTATCCATTCATCCTCTGTGGTAGGGAGGGAGACTGTGGCACCATTTGAGTTAAGTCCAAAGATGACGTTGGAAGAGCTGCAGCTGAAATGGAAAAGGAGCTTGTGCGCTCTTCTCTCACTGAAAATCCTGCTGTAGTTTTAACTGTCATGGCTTTGTACTGTGAGCACCAGCACAAAGACAAGGGCAGCAGGTAGAGTATCTGCCAGTGTCAGCAATACACTAGATTCTTACCACAGGAGAGAAGCTGCTCAGAACTAGCCAACCCAAGTGCATTACAAAAGTCTATTGGTTTCTCTGCTGTAGTGACCACAGGAGGTTTCACTAAATGTGTGACTTTTTTGTTTTATTTTTCCCTTTCTAATAGGCATAGATTCAGCCCCAATATGACTGAGCGGGAGGCAGCCAACTTCATCATTAAGATCATTCAGAACTGCTTCCTCAGCAACAGGTCTGGCATCTTTCACCTGTCTTCTCCCTACTTCTTCCCTAGTCCGAGATACAAGCCGGTCTTTTCTTGAGTGGAGTAGAAGGTATCCAGTCTGGAATCACTCACTGGTGGCATAGTGTTCTATAGCTCTTCTTCCTGCTTACCCCTTGTAGGAGATACAGCAGTGCTAAGCACAGGCTGTAATGTCTTGCACAAAGTCCTATGGCTTGGCTTAAAGAACATGAGCTTTTGTGTGCCATAGTATAGATCAGTGGTGCCCAAACATTTTCCCTGGTGGGCCAGATTGGCAGGTGGGATCCAGCTGGTGGTCCCAATCTGGTCCCCAGGGTGGGCACAGTGAGACCCCATAAGGCAACGGGGGGTGGAGGTGGGGGAGAGTGGTGAGGGTGTGGCCCAATCCTGCAAAGGAGGGGGGAGGAAGGGCACGGTCTGGCCCTGAACCAGCCCTGTATGGGGGAAGGGAGCATAGCCCAGCCCTGACCTGGCCTTGCAGGGAGAAGGATGTGGCCCAGCCCCAACAGATGGGAAAGGGAGCATGGCCTAGTTCTGACCTGGTCCCACAGGGTAGTGCCACTGCTCCCTTGCTGCCAAATTTCCTGATCCCTAAGGAGGCCAGATCCCATGGCTCTGCAGGCCATATCTGTCCCATGGGCCAGAGGTCGAGCAACCCTAATATAGATCATAATGACTGCTGGTATTATGAAGCTGGTATATTGCCTTCATCATGGTTAGTGGTTCAAAGAGCAGCCAGACCCCTCACTGTTGCATCTAGCCAGTTGTTCTGTGCTGTGGGGGCAGCGGGAATCCTTTCTGACTTATGATAGGAATGACCATGCCGAAGAATGGTATTGGCTGGCAGCGTTTGCCTGCTTTTCAGAACGAGGGCAAGTGGTGACCTTGGTCCTTAAGTTGCCTTTAAAAAGCTGAGAGCATATTTGCTGAAGAGGCAACAAATACAGCCTATTGGAAAGCTCAGGAGTGATGTGATTTTCTTTCTTTTAAATTTAAATCCATTTTAGCACCTGATTAGTTGTGTATGGCCTTGGCTGGTCTCTTATCCACTGTAAAGTGCAGGGAAAAATCCCTGCTGTCTGTACAGCTAGATGTAAAGCATCATATAAGTGCCATATTCTTTAAAGAGACATTTCAGAAAAATCTTTTCTCCAAAACAGTTCCTGTCTTTCCACCCAGCTTTTCTTTGTGATTCTATATTGCATTAGCACATCAATTCTTACTGGGCCACTTACTGCTCTGTATATGCTATTTGTAACATCATACCAGCTCAGGGAAAGAGAAGATCACCTTGAGGAATGAAGATGACAGGTTGGCATCTGGGCTTTCCAAAGCCAATTTGTCTGGGCCTGGTTGTCTAAGGGTATGCTATTGAGCGTACTGGCTGGAAGGAAGCAGGGTGCTGTATACATAATAAGCAGTTTGAAAATCAGCATGTTGGATAACTACCCAATGGATTGTGTTCCTGCCTTTCTAGTCCATCCTATCCATGCTTTAGAGAGCAAATGAAATTTAAATGCAGAACGTGTATTTAGCTCCTGTCATGAAAGCTGCCATATTCCATGACCCATCGATGGCTACTATTTGACTTCCCAGATGGCATATGTCACAAGCATAAGAGCAGTGCTCATATTTGCTGATTTGTTTATTTCCCTGTTACTTCTCTCATTCTTGTATTTCCAGTCTTTCCTGTACTTACCTTTTTAGGTTACTTAGATATTTTTTCTTTTTTTATGAACCTGTCCCCGTTCAGTTCTATCAGTGTTACTTAAGTATTGCTTTCCCCTATGTGGAAGAGATCCCATCTAATTTGGTTAGGGAGCTCCTTGTGGGTCTAACCACTGAGATGTTGTGCTGCACCACACAGCTGTGAGTTAAGTGCAGCCTTTGTCATATTTCTTGCTTTTCGAAGAGGCAGGGAAGTTACCTATTCTTGCCAAAGAATGCTAAATGGCTCGGAACCAGGTGTAGCTCATCCGAGTTGGTAAAAGGTAATGCCTATAACATTAGCAAAGTCAGTCTCCCTGGTTGACACTACTGCTCTTGTTGCCCTGGTCCCCCAAACAATTGAGGACAGATTCTCTCAAGTTAGTCTTAGGAGTCGCTAGCACTTCCAACTATAGTGTGGTCTTATAGCTTCCACTTAACAGAACTGAAATCACAGTTTACAGCAGAAGGGAGAGAGCGTATGAACTGCTTATTAAAACAAAGGATCTGAAGACCTGTTCATGCAATGGTGAAATCATACAATGATTCCTTTCCTTACTGCCAGCTGATGGGCACCAGGGGCAGACAGGCTACTGTAGCCTTGTTTTCACAGTGGCTTCCAAATGGAGGTCTGGCTGTGATTAGTAGTTAACATCCTCTGTGCATCTTGCCTTTCATTTGGGGTTTCTTTTTGGCAATGGGTCTGTCAGTGGATGCAGTTCTCTACTCCATTGCATTCATTTGTGGTGTCTTTTTTTCTTTTTTAGGAGTAGGACCTATGACATGATCCAGTACTACCAGAATGACATCCCATACTGAGGATGATCCTGGGGAAATAAATACCTGTAACCCAGAACCGCATCTCCAGACTAGTAATAGGAACTGTTCAGTCACCTCACTATCTCCAGTCTGCGTGCGTGTGTGTGTATGTGTGTGCGTGAGTACAAACTTACCGGACAATGCAACAATCAATGAATCCGATTTGTTCCTTTTTACTGGGATGTATATTTTTCCGTGGTTTTCTAGGAGTTGGTTTTCTAGGAGTTGGCTGCAATCATCACTGAAAATCCCACTGTGGTTATGAATGTGTAAGTCAGCTAAGCTGAAGCTGGGAAGAGTGGCGGTGTTCACACAACACAAGGATTTTATAGCAAGTTCAGTAAAAAAAAAAAACAAAAAAAAAACTTCTAATGTATGATCCAGGTGAATCTCATGGAAGAGAGTGGTTTGGAGTTCTCCCTTGGAGCAGTGAAGACTTGTTGAATTGATCTAATTTATACTGTAGAAAAAATAATTGTCCAAGGTGGTGATGGGTAACTGCATCCATGTTAATAGTTTGCACTGTATATGGTCCCTGCTCCATGGTCAGTATTTCATACGTACATGAAGAATGTATTTTTTCTTTTGTGTGTTTTAAAAAAGACTCTACTGAAGATATATTTAATCTATAAAATGTAATAAAAAGACTTTAGACTTTAGTATACCTGTGCTGCTAATCCTTTTGAAGTTGGCTCTCTGTTTACTTAGGGGCTACATGCAAGAAAAACTCCTTTGGTCTGGTTCAATACATCTGTCTGCAGATTCACATAGTTGTTGCTGTCCATTTTTACTGGGATTATTTTCCCTGCCTACTTACCAGACTCATTCCTTCTTCAGATTGGAATATGTTTGTTTTTTTAAATGGCAGATTATGGCTCCTATGACTATATTGTCTGTGCGTGGTTTTCACCCCGAGCTTCAATTCCCTAGCCTGACATAAGTGGAGCTCCCAAAGTGTGTGAGGACAATGGAGTCCCGCAGGGCAGTGGGAGCTTGTAGGGTCAGAAGCATTCCCAAGGTCATCATGCAATTTAACTCTGTGGCCTTGAAAACTTCCAGCCAATTCCTTTCTTTCTATTCTGGCTGCTCAAAGTCATTCTTGCTTTGAGTGCTAGCCAGGTTATGTCCACACAAGCTGACAGTGCTTCTGTCCCCCTAAATGGACAATTAGCTAACCAAGGACACTGTTCTCCAAGGTGTCACAATGTACATCTGGCTTCTCACTAGCATGTTAGCTATCCTGGCTCACAGTTATACACTCAGTCCCAAGTTATCCCATCATATAATTTGCATATGCAGGAGCCCTGCTAGATACAACTCTCTTTGAATCTGCCCCAGCACAAGATCCAGCCAGAAAGAACAGACTAGAGCCAGCAGGGGAAAGCTTAAGCCTTGTTGCACACAATGGGTGTAATGGCAACACCTGTGCTGGGGCATGTGGCTGCCACTCCACAAAGGGATAGGGGAGGGTCTAACTGCCTTGTCCCACCTGTTACCAACGAGCAGGCTAAGAACAGCTGCTAAAAAGGCTCAGGAAAAATGGAGGCAGCTATGAAGAAGGCAGAGCCTTCTGGGCTACAGACTGGCAGAAGCTGGCAAAACAGGAAAGGTAGGTGAGGTGGCACTGAGGGACCAAAAGAGCTGTCCTTCCTATGGGGACCAGAGATATGAATGGATCTGTGTTCCCCTACTAGCCTTTTCCATGAGGGGAAGCAATGGCCCTGAAAGGAAAAACCTAAGGACCAATAAACCCCACACTGGGGAGAGGCCTGAATCTGGGCACATGCGGGATCTGGATTTTACATGATTATCCTGAGAGCAACAAAACCTAAACAGTGCAGGCAGGAAAGTGCCTGGTGCCAGAAAGCCTGGCCGCCTGGGCTCACTATGGACATGAACTGAGCCCTGTGGTATGAAAACAGAAAAGGTTTATTCAGGTTTTTTGCCTTGCTTGTCCAGTTGTTGCTGTTTTAATATTTCTTTCACTTTGTTTGGGGATGTTTCCTGAGCTGCTGGCTGTGGGGGTGAGAGCACTAGCTCAGTGGTGCCTGTAGAAAAGGAATAGTAACCTACCTCATAATTCTTCATCTTTCAGATATATGGTCCTGCCTAGAACAAAAATAAGCTTTCAGCCACTTCTCATACACCCCAACACACCCTCCCCTTCCTTCTCCACTTCTCTGATCGAGGGGTCCAAGCAGAGCCCACCAGAGCAGTCTGGAGGCTGCTCTCACTGCTGCTCTGATGCCCAAGCTCTTGTAACTGGAGCAAAATTCAGGCAGGGTCAGCACTGAATAAAGTCATGTCCCCTGGTCCCTCTGTGTGCTGTGGTGGTTCGGGAACCCATATGCAGCCTGTGGATCCTGGCTGGTGCTGTGGAGCATGCTGTAGGAACCTGTCTCAGGCTTTGCTGACAAAGGTGCTTGGCATGCACTTGTACTTCCCTTAGGGTCGGCAGTGGAGGGCCTCGCCAGCGGGGGAAGCTTGGCCCAAAGGCCACTCCAGCCTGAGAAACTGGGTTTCTCTTGCCTGTCTGCCAAGGCTTGCAGTTGGAAGAGCAAAGAGTTACTAAACATAGAGTAAAGCAGCCAAGGTCAGTGGGGAGAAAGGGAGCACATGACCAGACTTGCAGAGACCAGGGCAGGACGGAGCAGGAGTGACGGTCAAGTTTTTGTAAGAGGGGACTTGCTTCAATAGTGCTACCAGCTAGGGTCAGAGAAGCTAAGTAAGCTCATGAGTGGCAAAGAAAGGTGCAGGGCTACCCCAGGAACCTGCTTCGCGCAGTGAGCAGGCTGAGGCAGAAACACGGGTGCGGGGCCCTATGGTAGTTTCAGAAGCTCTGAACAGCTAAGCCAGCCCCTGAATACCCATATAGACCTAGGATTTGGATGTAGAATCAAAGCAGCCTGTAAATGAGAAAGTGAAGCAATACTGCATATGGTGCTAGTGGGAAAGTAGAAGGAAAACCAGGGAAAAAGACGGTTTTGGTAGATGGGGAAGGGGATGTGCGCATGCATGTGTGTTTACATACTTACACTTTTGCCACCTATGAGTTATAAATTTAAATCTAAAATTCAAGCTAAATTTTGCCTGGTTGCTGTAAATTGTTCTAAAATGTTGGTCGTGTTTGACTTAATGGTTGTGTGAACTGAAACACCAGCACTAGCTAAAATAGCCACATGCAGCATGAGAGGAGCTCTACCCCTCATCGAGGGTGAAATCACTTGTTCCGGGAAACTCAGCTGGCTCCACATAAGCAGATGCATCTCAGGAAGGACCAAACTAGAACAACTAACTTGTACCTTGGCCTTGGTCCTCCATGCTGCTTGCCAAAGGGGCCCAAGAGCTTACCCCTCCACTCTGCCTGATGTGATTTGGAGGTGAAACACAAGGGTTGATTTTTTTTTTTTTTTTTTTGGATCAAGTTGACCCCATCCTCTCTTCAGGAAGGCCAGCCACCAGCTTTTCTCTGACACTGGCAAGATCTCCATCTCAAGAGACAGAACCAGTGATCTACCCATCTGATCTTCCTTTCTTGAAGGACGATGCAGCAAGCAGTCCTCAAGATTCTCTCATGCTTTTCAGGACAGTGTTTTCCTGGGGTGTAGCAGTCTGCTGACCTGGCTGGCTGGGACAAGGATCAGTTGAAACACCAGCACTCTGACAGTTTTTGACCTGCACAGCTCAGTTGCAGCACATGGCCCCAGTCAGGGCTTGGATGGGAGCCAGGACTAACATGGCACTTGTCCGTCAAGGCAGAGCAAGCTGATGTCTGACTGGGACTGGGGCAAAGCTCAGCCCTGTTATCCTAGGGCCTGCGTTCTGAAAAAACATGCTTTCCTTGGCAGCTCTGCCAGTGGCCTGCTAGATGGCCCACAACCTCTGTGTGACACATGTATGGGGATACCAGTCCTAGCCTCTGTTTGGACAGCACTTTAGGATCTGCTGATGAAAAGTGCACGACCTATACAGTGGGAAGGGACCTCAGTGGACCATCTAGTCCGACCCTCTGCCCCTGGCAGGCAAGAAGAATCACCAACCCTGGGGTCCTGTGATCCCAGCCAGGTGCCTGTCCAGTCTCCTCTTGAAGACCCGCAAGGATGGGGCAAGCACTCGCCTCCCTTGGGAGCCCGTTCCAGATTCTGGCAACCCTGACCAGGAAGAATGTTCTCCTAATGTCCAGCCTAAACCTTCTCTCTAGTAGCTTATGGCCATTGTTCCTTGTTGGTCCAGGGGGTGCCCTGGTGAACAGATCATCACCTACTTGATGTTGCTCTCCCCTGATGAATTTGTACGCTGCCACAAGGTCCCCTCTCAGCCTTCTCTTGGAGAGGCTGAAGAGGTTAAGGTCCCTTAGCCTTTCCTCGTAGGGCCTTCCCTGCGGGCCTCTTATCAGGCAAGTGGCTCTTCTTTGGACCCTCTCCAGGTTGTCCACATCCTGTTTGAACTGCGGCATCCAGAACTGGACACAGTACTCCAGCTGCGGTCTGACCAGTGCTGCATACATGGGGAGAATCACTTTCCTGGACCTGTTTGTGAAGCACCTACGGATGCACAACAAGATGCGAATGGCTCTGCCAACTGCTTCATCACATTGGCGACTCATGTTCATCCTGGAGTCAACAGTGGCTCCAAGATCTTTTTCTGCCTCAGTGGAGTGGAGAAGGTCGCCCCCAGGTATGATGGCAGTTCTTCCCTAGATTCAGCACCTTGCACTTGTCCTTATTGAATTGCATCCTGTTGCTCTCTGACCACTTCCCTAGCCTGTCTAGGTCAGCCTGGATCTGGTTCCTCCTCTCCAGGGTGTTAGCTGCACCCCATAATTTTGTGTCGTCCACAAATTTGGACAGGGTGCTACCCACCCCCTCATCCAGATCACTGATGAAGATGTTGAACAGCACCGGCCCCAGAACTGAGCCGAGGGACTCCACTGCCCACATCTTTCCAGGTTGACACCGACCTGTCCACTACCACCCTCTGAGTGCGACCCTTGAGCTAATTTGTTATCCAGTCTACCATGTAATCATCCAAGGCAAATCCTCTCAGTTTATTTATAAGGATGATATGGGATACCTTGTCAAAGGCCTTCTTGAAGTCCAGATAGATAACATCCACATAAACTCCTGCATCTAAACAATTGGTGGCCTTGTCATAAAAGGAAACTAGGTTAGTCAGGCAGGACCTGCCTGCTAAAAACCCATGGTGGTTATCCCTCTGCATCACATTAGCCAGCGGGCTCCCACAGATTCGCTCCTTGATAATTTTTTTTTCTAGGATTTTCCCAGGGATAGAAGTAAGGCTGACTGGTCTATAGTTCCCCGGGTCCTCCTTCCTCCCCCTTCTTAAAGATTGGGATGATATTAGCCCTCTTCCAGTCCTCCGGGATCATGAGCGCTCCTATGTCCTTACTAGTGGATCAGCTATGACCCCCGCTAATTCCTTCATTACCTGTGGGTTGAGTCCCTCTGGTCCTGGTGATTTGAATATGTCCAGTCCCTCCAAGTGTCTTTTTACTGGGTCGGCACTGTCCCTTCGTTGGTGTCTGTGATATATGTTGAGGGTTTGTCTAGATTCCCATGTAAGAAGACAGAGGCAAAAAACTCACTGAAGAGCTCTGCCTTGACCCTGCTATCTGTCACTAAGCCCCCCTGCCCGTCCTGTATGGGTCCTGTGCTACCCTGCACCCTCTTTTTGCTTGCAACATACCTAAAGAAGGACTTTTTATTGTCCTTAATCCCTGATGCTAGCCTGAGTTCTAAAGTTGCCTTGGCCTTCCTGACTGACTCCCTGCAGGTGCAGGCCAAGGAAGTGTACTGCTCTTTGCTAGCTTCCATTTCCTGTACACCTCTTTTTTTTTTTTTGCACTTAAGGTATCTTGGATGCCCCTGGTGAGCCAAAGAGGCTTCCTGGCCCCCTTACTTGCTTTCCTGTGCCATGGGATTAATTCACTCTGAGCCGAATGGATGGTTTCCTTGAGGAATGTCCACCCATCCTGGACCCTCAACGCATCCAAGTTCTTAGCTCCTAGCACCCTGCTAACCAACCCTCTGAGTCTATTGAAGTCAGATTTTTTAAAGTTCAGCATCCATGCCCTGCTGGGTATAATGCCCATCCTTTGCTGGATAGTGAATTTAATAATTTGGTGATCGCTGTTCCCTAAATTGCCTTGGATTTTCATGTCCCCCACCAGGTCATACCCTGTGGCCAACAACAAGTTGAGCAAGGCGTTGCCCCTGGTGGGACACCTTGCCTCCTGTGTTAGGTGGAGGTTATGAATACAGGTTAAGAACCTGCGAGAGCAGTTAGATCTAGCTGACTGCTGCTCCCAGCATATGTCTGGGTAGTTAAGGTCCCCCATGACTACCATATCTCTAGACCTCACAGCCTCTTCAAGCTGCTTGGAAAATTCCTGGTCTAGCTCGTCATCCTGGTGCAGTGGCCTGTAGTAGACCCCCACCACCAGATCCCTTTCACCCCCGGCCCCTTGGATCCTAACCCACAGAGTCTCTGCTTGACCACCCTCTGACCCTAATTTGATTAGGGGAGATGTGTACTGCTCTTTGACATAGAGAGCAAGTCCCCACCTTTTTTCCCCTACTCTATCTCTCCTATACAACCTATAGCCCTCTATTCCCACCACCCAGTCGTGAGAAGAGTCCCACCAGGTTTCAGTTAGTCCCACTAGGTCAAAGTTGTTGCTTGCTAGCAAGAGCTCTAGATCCTCCTGCTTGTGATGACAGCCACTGTATTCAACCTAACTAGGAAGGCCATAGATGTCCATGTGCCGAGGCTGAGGGGTGGCACATGGCCTGGACTCTGCAGTCTGCTCCCTCTCTTACTGAGGATGAGTTGATTGATGTGTGGGGGCAGGAACTCTTTTTACCGAGGCTTTTCCCAGGGGCTGAGTGTTAGGAGCTGGAAGAAGTGAAGTGATTCCCGTTTCAGGGGACCGGGAAGTTCTGCTGTTATGCTAATGCAGTTTGTTATTATTGCTTACATGTGTACATTTTCCTCTCCTGCGCCTAAGGTGATTAAGAGAAGCTTGCTCTAAATTGATAGCCCAAAACAAAGCCTCAGGCAATGTGACGGAGAGAGGAGCAATTACAGTCAGCAGTAAACGGAGATGACACAAGAGCTGATGGTCTCAGAGGAATGCAAGGAAAATGTAGGCTGAAGAGCAGGAAAATCCCTGACTCAAGACCGTGGAAGAGGTTACCGCAGAAGCTTGTGGGATTGCTATTGTTAGAGCGAGTTGAGAGGAGACCTGATAGTCTGTGGATGTCACTGGGACTAATGAATATAGTCCTGCCAATGCAGGAGCTGGAGGAGCTCAAAAGGTCATGTCTACTCATAGATCTGAACCCAAATAGGACAGAACGGAGACTGAGCAGGCAGCACCACTGCTTAGCTTGAAGACCATGAACAGTTTCCCATGCCCAGCCTGGTAAATATAGCACGTGTTTGAAATGATCAGGCAGACCAGAGCCCAGGCAAGCTCCTCAGCTTTGTCAAGTTTGCACAGAGCTAATGAAACCTGTTGGAGCAAAACACATTGCAAAGGACTTCAGGGGTCCTCACACCAACAAGCCAGATCAGCGATATTTGTAGCACATTTAAAAACAAAAGGAAATGACCTGTGTTTTGAGATCTCTCATGTCTTCCAGCACGAAGCTCCTGGAAATCTGGTGAACACATTAAATTCCCCTTTCATGGGAAAAATGCACTCCTGTGACTTCCTTTCCCTTTCCATTTCCAGGCGACAAGGCATTCCAGCAGCGCTCACGTGCTCACATCTGCAGATCCCATTTTCATAAGTCAAGTATGCCTCCCTCAGAGGGCGAGTGCCTACAACGGCACCCCAGGCACTGAACAGCAATGGGGTGCAAAATGAAGGGAACTCCCCCAAATTCAGAATCCCCCACCAAGAAATGGAGAGGATTCCTAACTTTGCGTCTAATGGCACAAAGCGATGTGTTGAGGCCAATTCTCTCTACATGCCACACATTTCTGACTGTTTCCTGGAGGCAGACCATGCTCAGTTGAGAGAAGAATAAGAGGAAACCAATGAGATGTTTGAGGTAAAAGTATAGCTGGGATAGGCCTATTTTTGGGGAGGATTGAGTTGATCCACTTTACCAGTTCAGGATATAATGTAATTCAGGTAGACATTGGTGCCTCAAAAGAGCCTCAGTGACATTGATGTTCAGTGGCGCAGGCAATTAGGCACATCAGACACTTTTGAAATTTTGCTCGAGTCTTATTCCAACTGTTCCAACAGCACTGGAGTGGGAAAGAGATTAAAAAAAAGAAAAATCTTCCATCTAGGCAAAGATGGCCCCTTGCCCTCCTACCCTCAGAAATTTTGGGTCCCAACTGGGAAAAAAAAAAAAAAAAAAAAAAAAAGGCAGGGGGTTTCCCCTGACAATTGGCAGCAGTTCAGCCTGTGTTTGCCAGGCGCAAAAAGACCCCTTGAGAAAGGAGCAAAATTTATAGTGGCTCATTTGCATCTGCTGAATCCAGGGCTCTGAGTTGCTGGTGACTTGATCAGCACTATTTAAATGCTAATTTTGAGATGCAGGTTAGAGACAGAGGCACGGTGATCTGGCTCCATTAGCGCAGCATGCCTGCGATAGTCTGGCTGGTGTGTAGTGCACTGGTACCTGCTGTGGACAGACGGGGCATGCCACATAGCATAAGGGGAAATGCAACTGAGACTGCTGCACTTGGAGAATTGGGGTCAGTGGGATGCAGAAGAGAAAAATGAATAGGGGAAATAGGAGTTTTATTCCTCTTTGCCAAGTGTTTGGAGGGCAAGCTGGGTTTCCCCTGGCTAGTGTGCCAACCCCTAATGTTTGAACTGCTGAAGGATCCTTACCCTTCCTGCACAGCAGACATGATGCGGGCTCCTCTCATGCTGGGCCTCACTAGTGCGCCACTGCTGGTGCCATTTCTTAGGGGCTACAAATGCTTTGCCCTGGGTGCTGCAGTCGAAGGGGCTGGAGGCCGAGAGCTTGGCATATATGTGGCCTGTCTCTTTGAATGGTACCGTGATGGTGGTGAACATAACAATGCAGCTTGTTTGATAGTAGTAGTAGTAGTCCTATGGTAGGTCTTGCTGTAGTGCTTGATCTTCAGGAATCTGCTCTATTGCAGCATGCTCTGAACTGGAGCATGACAACACACTCAGACCATGCCTGTGGTCTGTTTTTCTGAACATGGGATGTGGGGCTGTCCCTTGGCTTAATTGCATAGAGCTGGCCTCTGAATGCAGGGTTCAACCAGAGGAAGCTATAAAAGGGCTGTTACAGCATTGGGCAGAAGAGGTACAACAATGACTCATTAAGGCAGCCTCAGGTACCCACTTCAAAGGAGTTAATTGCTGGCCCAATGATTCCTACTTTGAGGAGGGAAGCTACCTAATTGGTTTCAACCACTTATCTTCCCCAGACTGGCTCTGCCTGAAACAAAGAAGCCCTAAATGCTCGCAGACACTAGAAAAAAAAAAGTGGGAGGGGAGTTGCATGGGTTGGGTTCAGCTGCAGCAAGACAGGTTCTTCTTCCCACTGACCAGGGGAAAATCTGGCAATAGCGTTGCTCCCCAAACAAACCCACAGTCCAGCAACAGGTGGAGCATAAAGAGGGGAGAAGATGCAGAAGCAGAACCTCATGCCTTCAGCTTGGCAAGCTATCTAGCACAGGTTTGAAATGGCCTTCTTGACCTCTTGATGGAGAGTAGCTTGTTTGAAATAGGCAGGCCCTATTTCAGCCCCTGGCAATCTAGGCACCCTCAAAAATCAGCCTGTCTCCAGGTGCCGAGTCTTTGCAGAGACAACAGGGCAGGCACTGGAGCAGGTGTTTGACATTCTCAGTTAGTAGGCAAGACAGATGGATTAAGTTGCTGCTTATGAAAGCTTATGCATCTCTGATTTAGTTAGCCTATAAGGTGCAAATCTATCCTGCTTTCTGCTTATGGAGATGCAGTCAACAATAACCCCTGCTGCCTTAAGAGAACTCGAGGAGATGCCTTTCAATCCCGTCTTAAAACACAGGGGCAGAAATCTCACTGGGGGCACAGATAGCTTTGCCTTTGCAGTGTCAATTTGTATGGTGACACATTTGACATCATAGGAGTAAAGGTAGGTTTGCACCTTATAGGCCTACTAACTGAGAATGTCAAGCACCTGCCCTTGTGCCAAAGTTTCCTTCTCTCTTCTGGTCTGAGTTCAAATGGATCAGAGTGGAGCAGAGCAGAGCCATACCACCTTACTGTGGGCAAAGGGTCCAATCCTGTTCAGTCCAGTGCTCCTGTAGTTCTGCAGCAGTGACTGGGACCAGAGCTTGGTGAAGCTCCTACAACTTCCTGACTCCGGCTGCAGGATTCCCAGGCTGACTGGAAATAATTGGTGGGGCTGACTTCTGTGGCAGCTGTAAAAGTCAAGGACCTGTGCCAGGTGATACCCCTACTGAGCAGTATTGAGAGAAGATGAGCATAGGTTTGGTAGTATGGGGCAAAGTTTAGTGGGCTGTGGACCAGGTTAACATACCCCCAGGAAAATGAACAGGGGAGGTTAGGAGCCCTGTTATCCTTATTCTTTGCATGGTCAAGCTCTTGAAAACCTTGTTGGTTTGGACAGCTGGAGATCAGGTTGGGGTTTGAGCTTCAGGCCTCCTGTCTAGCAGCATGGAGTGGCTAGCACAAGGACTCTGGGCTGACCTGGGGAACTGCTTGCTGAACAGCTGTCAGGCTTTAGAGCAATCCAGCTAATATTAGTCCTTGGTCTAGCTAGACTCAATTGCAACTTCATCATCACTACATAGAGTGGCCAGCAGAGGGTACTCCAAAACAAGCTATAGTGAGTGGACAAGGCAGCCTGAGAGAGAAGAGGAGAATTTCTTGACTCAGTTTGACTGTAGGGAGGAGCTGGCAGGTGAGACAACCTCATGGTCCCCTCGACCTTCCAAGCAAAGGCATTACACTGCTGGGGACATCCTAGTGGCCTGAGTGTCAGCAGTCACTGGACAGCCCCTCACTCACGGAGCTTGAAGCCTGGCTTGTCTGCCAAGCTGTCTAATTTTTTTTCATGGTAAAAAAGGAGATCTGTCTCACTGCATTGCTGTCTCAGATGAGACCTCTAAATACCTGGGTCGCATCTACCATGTCTGTACAGAGAAGAGCCTTTGGTATGTCTATGAAGAGCAAGGGTTTTGTGTTGGAGAACGAAACTAAAATCTCCCCCACGCTATGGCTCTGACGAGGTGGCAACTGCGTGCATCTTGCAGAGGGCTGTGGCATGACAAAAGAGTTTTAAATGAGAGTGAGTGTTTTACACATGCATGTTAAATTAGTTTATATTCAGGTTTAATGCATGCCTTCCGTTGTCACTGAAGGTTTTCCTGAACTCTGTTCCCTGGAATGGCATTGATCTGCTGCTGCTGCTCCTCCCTCACATACCCTGGGCCAGGGTCACGGTCAGCTAGGATTGTGCAATCCCAAAGCACCATGCATCAAGTAGAGCAGAGGTTGTGGGGGGATAGGGTGGAGTTAACTCCATACATCCAGGGCCAGACTGACACGTTAGTGGGCCCTAGGCAAACTCGTGGGCTGCTACTTAATACTGTATATTGATATTACTTTTTTTTTCACTCAATAATTAAATAATATGTCAAATAAGCACAACTGGGCCCCTTCTTCACTTAGGGCCCTAAGCATGTGCCTGGTTTGCCTAGGCATTAATTCGGCCCTGTATACATCGCAGGAGAGATGAAAAAAATTAATTCAGCCCAGATCTGAGGAGCTCACAGGCTCCAAAAGAAACAGTTTCCATGTGCCAGAGGTGCAGAGCTACTTTGTATTCAAATCTTGCCCCTGCCCCCCACCCCCTTCCTGGCATGCTCCATGCAACATAGGTGGGATCATGCGGTTGAATTCCACTGATGTGAGGATGACACGTGGCCTGCTCTATTGTCATGCCTAAAACTTGTATCTAGTGACAGGCCCCAGCCAAAGCCCTGCACTCCAACAGGCATCTTCCCCCAGGCTGAAAGCAATTTGGATCCAAATCTGAATTCTCTCACACCCTAGGCCTAAACTGTGATTCCCAAAACAGGGATCCTGGGCACTGCTACTAACAAGGGTAAATAAAATAATTTCAGGCAGGCATGACAGCTGTACTGCTGGTGACCCTTTAATTTAAACTTGGTTCATGTGGAACTTCCTGCTGATTGCATCATTTCAAAGATACTGGAGTTTTCCCTTTCGCCAGGAGATTATGCAGGCAAATGTCTTGAGTGAGAGGGAATGCAGTTGGCCCCGCTAGCCAGCCACTGTAAGCCTCCAAGTGCAATGAATGAATGGCTTCCCTGGACATCTTTGTTGCTTCCCAGGTCATTCCTGTGTCTCTGGAGACCTCTGGCAGAACAGGGTGTGCTTGGAGGAGAGACATGTGGCATTTGTGCTTACACATGTGGTCTCCGCTAGGTGGCACCGTGGCTTTCTCCACTGGATCCTGATTCAAACTTCTTAATGAATCCCCAAACCAAGAGCACTTTGCCTAATCTGAGGTTTTGTTCCAAACCCAGAGCACGAGCTGGATTTGCAAACCTTTCAGTGAACCAGAGTCAAATTTCCCCTAAATACAGGCTGAGGTTTGAGCAGCGTGGGCAACGTTCCAGTGACAGGGTGGGATTTACGACTGAGGAGGAAACCATGCAAAGGGTTGATTTGAATCCAGGCTGATCCTGGCTGTGGTTTGCTTGCATGGGTTTGAAACACAATATCAGATGGAGACAGAGGGGTTGGAAACCCCCAGGATCCCAAACTGGAAAGGTTTTGCTCAGCCAGGAGGTACCCGGTGACTCTGCTGTTAGCCAGAAGTGAGAACTCAAACCCAGCTACCAGACACGAGCAGCTTTGGCTCCATTTTACAGTCTGTTGTTGTCTACAGTCACCTCCCACTGGAGCCGGGGTCATCATCTTTCCCCTGACCAGGGTCAGGGCCATTCTTTTTCCCTTTGGAAAGAACATGTTGGTTCAACCGATAACCATCCCCCCTCTACTCACGTGAAATAGCATGGTACTCTGTGAATAACCCTATTTGTTTCATACCTTCATTCATTTCGATGGAGCACAAGAAAGTCCACGAGCATGGATGACCAAGTGGGGCCTTGGAAATTAGGAGGGGAAGGCAGAAGGGAACTGGAACATGTGCTAGTGAGTCTCCAAGAGGCTGCGCTGGCAGGGCTAGCTGCATTGAGCAGGGAGTCATAACAAAAAGATCACAATTTAGAAAGAAGGGAGACCGGGTATAACTGTTGCCTCCCCCTACCCCCAGCCAAGTGCACCATCTTGCATTGTGGCCCACAATCAAACGCCAAGGGGTAAATTCAGGTCCCCCCCCAGTGAGCATGGCATTCATACCCCTCCACTATGGCTGTGGCACCACTTCTGAAGCTGGCCCTGGGTCCCTGCAGAGTTCTGGAGGAGCTGCTGCAGTCTCATAACTCTCAGGCATTTCCAGCAGAGGAATGGGTCATAGGATAGGAATGGCTTTTCCATGGGAAAAAAAACCCTAGCAACTTGCTGGCAAGAAGCCCTGCTGCTAGATGGTGCTTCATAAATACCATATGTTGTCTGTGTTTGCAAGGAAGATGCTGCTAGGATCCCAAGACTGCCTTTTTGGGGGAATCGAGAATATGGCCAGAAACGTATGCTGTAGACACTGGCTTTAGAGCCAATTGTACAGAAATCTGCAGCAGTTCAATGACTTTCTGTGCACTGAGACCAGTTTTAGAACAGATAACTTTACCTACCCATGCTCAAAGCTTTCCTTGGAAGAGCAATTAGGTACTATAAAGTGATTGCTGCAGGGGATAGGAAAGAAGGGCCTCACACCCACGCTGCTTTGCCAGGTGTGCTAGGAAGGTTCTTCATCTTCCTCAGAAGCACCAGGTGCTGGTTACTGCTGTCACACTTGATAGACAGGAGCTCTGATCCTGTCAGACTGTCAGTCAACACTTCCCAGTCAAACCACCCCTGCAGAGATCACCACCTCTAACAGGCTGGATGGCTGTAATACAAAACTCATCTTTTGCAGAGGTAGCTCCCTTGCCAGGCATGTGCTTTTCTTTTTAATTACCAGGTACCTACTAACATTCTCCACTGCTGGGCTGCTATTTCGTAGACTTTTTGCCCAGCATGGCTTTTCAGAGGTTGGCGTTCTGCTGCGCCAAACAGCTGTAGTCCCAGAGTAGCCAGACCATACCTGCCTGATGCTTGCTGCATCTCCCTCTTTCTCTGGTTCTGCTTCTTCCCATCCTTATCTGCTTTTTCCTGTCCTCAGAGAGAGATCCATCTTCCAGTTCCTCAGAGTGTGCACTATTTTGCTCCCCTGGTTGACTAAACTCTTTGGATTTTCTATATCCAGGTATGGCATGTTAATGAGATTGCTCATGAAAGGAATCAAGATTTTTCTTGGCATTTGCAGTGCACAGTGCAGCTTCCAAGAGATTGATGAGCATTAACTAATGAACCAGGTCCTGAGGATGGCAGATATAGGAAGCCCCCTAGGTGTTTTTTTGTATCATGCTCATGCCTCGGTCAAATCTCAAAGCTCTCTTCCTCCTTCTATCTCCCCAGTGACAGCTCTTGTGCCCAAACAAATCAAGGATTTTGCATAAAGGAGTCAGCATAATGTGTATCACATGATATAGGCATCTCCATAAGAGGCATATTGTATGTGAGCCTGCCCTGCAACTTGCTGTCCATATGCTTACCATAAACATGGACCAGAGAGCTAACTGCACCTGCCTGGAGGGCCAGCCCTTTTCAGCAATTCCCTTTCTCCTAGTAACAGATGGACTTGGATTTGTATTTTGTACAGCTTGTAGGTGCACCAAGGCTATCAGATTTAATAACTCAATGGCTCAGTGCTTTCCTGGGCTTAGCTATGCCAGGTGACCAGCAGACCTGCTGAAATAAAGCAGCCATGTTAACAACAGTTGCTTTGTGTTATTCTATCTCAACATGCAGGTAGAAACCCTTTGCAAAAGGACACTTAGAAGTTTTATCACAGAAGTCCAGTGTGCCCATATTTTGATTTTGTATGTATGCATTTTAAGACTAAACAGTGGAAGGATTGCTTTGGAACATGGGAGGGTGCTGATATCCTGATCAGGATTTCCATGGAACTTGACTTAAGTGTTTAAAATAAAGCTACGGGGTGGTTCTACTGCATGACAGTACTGTGCCTTTTACCCCATGATCACTTTAATTTCTTTGGTGGCTTCTTGTGAAGGGTTTTTTTCAATGGCCTTTTGAAAGCACAAATAAATTATGTCAATCTAATACTCCTTTATTCTACACGCTGCTACATGCAAAGAATTCTAATAGATTAGCAAGGTGCAATGTTTCTTTGCAACAACTGTGCTAATCAGACCCTATCCTATCCTTCCAGCCGTACTATTAATTCTGCCTTTTAATTAACATGTAAATTAATTGAACAGGTAGAGAAGTACAGCCTTTTAGTCTGCAATTCTCCCAAGAAACCCTGAAGTTTCTTTTTAAATATAAGCACAGTGTTTGCTGCTGACTGGCAGTAGAGTAGGTGACTTTATATATTAGAGTGCCTATTTTTGTTAGCAGCTCAGACGCCTCCTCCTAATGTCCCTTCATACAATTAGAAGTTGTTTGGTATGAATGGTGAGTCTCTAGGTAAGGGAGAAAGGAGCAATAAGAGAAGCAAACTCCCCTTTTTTGGTGTGGTAGCTGGCCTTGATCTATTATGCCACAGAGCCTTTATGAAAAGCCCGACTCTGCACTGAACAAGGGACGCAGGCGAGAAGGACTGAAGGCTGCAAGTAAAATACTTGTGAGTTCAAGGACTACCATGTCGGGGTGCTATGAAATATGATTCAGGAAGGTGATCTGGCAGAACTGGGTTGGATGGTTCAGGGCTGGGCCAACAGGGTGATGCAGCACAGGAGTTGGGTGTGCTGGCCGAGGTGGGGGAAGCTGAAAGAATTCAGTTGATCAGTCCCACCCTCCTAGCAGCAGCGCAGGCGCTGCAGTAACAGCCCATTCCCAGTGCAGCCTTGGCCGTTTGATCTCCTCCCAACCCCCTGGCAGAGGAGTCGACCATATACAGTTCCTTTGCCATTCGCTCCAAAACCACTTCCCACCTTACATTCCCTGTGCCTGTTGGTCTGCGAGCTTTGCCCAGCACCCAGCGCTCTGGCATCTGAGCTGTAGTCAGCACAGTTCCCGAGCAGAGAGGATAGGTTTAGGTTGCATCAGGCCAAACTCTCCTTGTTCTTGCAGAGAAGGGAGCAGAGGAGAGCAGCCACAAGCAACCTCCAGGGCTCTCCTCAGCTTTGTCTGCTGCAGAATTAATAGACCAATGCCTCTGGAAATGTTAAGGCCCTGATGTAGCTCCTCCGTAACCCTTCCTGCCCCTCTTTCACCCATACAGAGCAGGAAGAAGGCAGAGAGACCCCCCAAATCTATCAGGCTTGTAGTTTGCTTGTGCCAGCTTTCCTGAGGGTCTGAAAGCAGCTGGATTTCTCCACTGACGGTGCACATTCTGGGGCACAGGCTCAAAGCTTTATGCCATCATTGGACCCAGCTGCCTTGTTTTGGCCCAGTGCTCCTTAAAGCTTGCCAACCCCTGGTCTAGCCTCACAGAGCATCCATCTTGCAAGAGGAAGGCACCCTGCTGGAAGGAAATGCCTTAGATAACGTGCATGGGAGTAACATAGCACCCCACATTTGTGTACCTTTCCTCCAGTAAACGGCACAGGGACCGGGGAGTCCAGGGACATGGTTTGTATTCCCAATACTGCCTTTTGACTGGCTTGTAACAATCTCTGGCCTCAGTTTCCCCATCTGCCAGAAGGAGTTGAAATCACCAGCCTGAACTTTTCAAGCACTTTGCAAATGTTTGGTGGGGGGAAATGCCATGTCTGTACCAAATGCTGCTGTGGTCACACAGGAGATTGTCAAGTCTCTTTGCCAATGATGATACCCAGGATGCTCAGAAGACACAGTGGGGGGAGGAACTGGTATCTCTAATTACCAAGGGGAAAAAGGAGGCATAGAGAGACCTGCCTGTGGTGCCAGTGGGTCAATAGCAGGGTTAGAAACAGGCCCCTGGGTTCCCTCCTCGGAGTCCCCGGCTGTAATATATAGTCCTCCGTCTGCCTGTGCCTTATGCCTGCTCCTCGAGGCAGACTGGGTGGCTACAGACCCCACCAGCCAACACCCCCTTGGCGCAGGCCTAAGCATGGGGCCACAGAGTGGGGACAGCTGTTTGTTCTCCGGAGGAATATGGGTCACCCCTGTGGGAAGGCAGCTCCTGCCAGGGGCACTGCTCCTCTGGTTTGGCTCCATAGCCTGCCCTGGAGTCCTCCCTCTGCCCTCACCGGCTGTTTCTGCTGTTTGTTTGCTTGGCGGAGTGCCTACTGAATTATTTACCAGCCTGGCTGAAGAAAGCAGCACCAGAGGCGGGCACGTGAATGCCACCTGAGACTCTCTGCAAGAGGAGGAGGGTGGGGGCGGGCAGCATGATACGCGGGGCTTAATTAAGTGCGCAAATCCCTTCCGGGCAAAGCCTTATGGGAGGGAATCTCCACCATTGCCTTGAGACAAGGCAGAGGGAAGCCGGGCCCTCGGCTGGAGCATCGGCTCGGGCTGCAAGCGCACGGCCTCTGCTGCTGTTCCCCCAGGCCCGGGGCAGGCCACACCACCGGGAGATGCCTTTGTCCCTCACAAGTGTCATGTCAGCATGCTGGGACGTGGCCGGGCTGTCAAGCGGCAGGTTCCCTTGGCTGTGGCAGCTGCTCGCCCCTGCTTTGTTTTCTGTGGTGGTGGTTGTTGTGCTGCGTGGGGTTAATTGGGTTAATGAGTATGTTGTACATTATTAGGGGCTGAATTGGCCTATTATGTTAATTATTGCGTCTCCCAAAGTACCTTGATTAGCAGCAGTGCTTAAAGGAACAGGGGCTGTGATGCCACCCAGCAGCTTCGAGCTGGTCAGGCCGAGCACCAAAGACGCTTGTCCTGTTTGGGCGGAAACCTTCTTCTGATGCGCAAGCCTTCGCCGAGAGCATCAGGGATGTCACAACCTGCAGAAGCTCAGGCACGGGGCGTAACAGTGAGCCTTCCCTCTTCCATGTCACCTTCTGCCCTTGCACATCAAGGCTCGTCAGACAGATGTGTCACTCTCACTTTACCTGGTGGTACATATGAGGACACTGGCCCGCTGAGGCGCAAAGCATCTAGTCTGCTGCAATCAACAGGCCAGTCTGAATCCAGGGTTAAATACTCGTCTGCTTTGTCTCCCCACCTGAACTTCAGGCACGTATCCTATGTGTGCTGCATCTCCTCTTTTCTCCAAGTGGGGAAATGAGGAACTGGAGTGACTGATTTATGGCCTGATCCGTTCCAGCTGGTGCTGATGGGATCACTCCCATTAACCCCAACCCTGCTGTCAGTGTGTGAGGGACAAACCTATTGGACTGAGATCCCTGCCCCAGGGACCTTACACAGACCATGGAGTCGGACGCATTTGTGGCGGGTCAGGTACTGGTAAGGAATGTGAAGCAGGCTTTTCAGGTCTGGAAGAGCCAGTACTCTGCAGAAAGGAAACCGAGGAACCGTCATCTTCTGGTAGTTTTTGACGCTAATTGAAATTCTACATTTTCCCCTCGCTGCAAAATGTCTGCATAGGCACCTTGTTCCCTCCAGGGCATAGGCACCTTGTTCCTGCTCCCTCTTGGTGCTGGCTTGTGAACTTGGCATGGGTTGGGACGACTGGAGAGTGGACACTGATATCTGTTTTCCCGGCAAGCGGCTGTAAGGTTGCACCAGAGAGTAAGGCATATTTGGTCCCACCCTTCCTCCTGCCACCCTGCAGAGAAACCTCCATTTCAGCAGCTGAAATTGTGATGCTGGAGGGTGACTGCAGGGTCACAGGACCATGTCTCTGAGCCTACGCCCATCTCAGCTTTTAGGATGGCAGTGGCTTCTTGTTTTCAGCCTCCGTGAAGGAAAATAGCACACTAATAGCACACTAATTGCAGTTTACATGTTAAGAGCATTGTACAGACCTGAGCTAGATAATCCTTACAACAGGAAAGTGATGACAAGTGGTGGAGGCAGTGGCGAGGAGAGGGAGTGGAGCCATTTCCCAAGTGTGCAGGGCTTCACAGTCTGAGTGACAAGGAGATCCTTGGCAGGAGTTTTGCATGGACCAGAGGATGGCTTGAGATGAGTGGGAAATGAGGAGGAACGGTAGGAGAGGAGGGGCTAGACGACAGCCTTAGAAACAGGAGGGAAAGGAAACAGGAATCGGGAGAGGGAGGAGTCCTTTGTTTAAGTATGTGGCTAGATGTGTATATACTATTGACTGCCATGGGCATGGGTCAGAGCTCTCCTCGGGCACCTCGGTCACAAACTATGACACCCCCTCTCCAATCCTGAGCCCAGCCACATCCACTATAAACTGCAACCCCACAGCTAGGCCAAACTTGGAGTCCCAAATGGGTCTGTCACTGCAGCGAAGACAAGGGCCCCTGTCTGTGCTTCAGTCCTGGATGCAAGCTGTCAGCCTCACTGAGCTGTGATGTGACAAACATCCACTGGCAGTAAGATAAGGCTATTAAACTCATGCCATTTTTGGCCTAAGCTTTCAACTAACCCACTGCCCCACTTAAACCCGTACGGTCTGGTTCCTGTCTTTATCCTCCTCCATAACATTTGCAGCTGCTAGGACAGTTGCCTCACCCAAGCTAGCTCTAAGTTACCTTTCCACTGAGCTCCCGGGAACACATCAGTTGCATGTCTGTACCACGCAGCATCTTGATGAGGGGTAGGCTAGCTGAGAGGCCCTCTTCTATCCCAGCAGAGGGTTTTAGAAGAGGAGATTTAAATTCTGGCACTGCAATGCCTCTCCCCAGAGAAGATGCTTCTGCTGTAATCTTCCCAACTTCTGATTTTCAGATTTCCATTCATTTACAGAATGCAGCATGTCAGAAGAAGCAGCCAATGCTGAATAGTCATTATTATCTACGACATCAATTTACTGTGCCGGATAGAAAACCAGCTCTGGGAGCTGGATAAAGAGTGAGTTGGAAACAGCAAGACATGAGAAGAGCCCTGTGCGATCAAAAGCACATACCTCATGAATTTATCATGAACTAACTCTGTGGGACTCTTGCTACATAAATCAACTGATAACGCACCATGTAAAAGATCATATACGGCAATTCATAATTTCCTTCCCATTTCTGCCACTTCCCCATTTCTGAAACTTGCTTTACAATCAATGCGAACATTGTGCACATGCTTGCTGCTCAGCTGAACAGATAGATATAGATGTGTTCCATATCAAGGTTATGGATTTTCTTGAATAACCTAGACAAAAGGCTTGGTGTTTTTGCATCAAGAGAGTGAGTGATTTAATAGTGCAGAAGGCAAGGAATTTAAAGGAGTCAGTGACCCCTCTGGCTTTACTCTAGGTGTATGGGATTGGGGAGAAATTGTGCATTGTTACTGCTTTGCCTGTTTCCATTGCAGTCATTCTCTCTCTTACTCTTGCATGGACTGCACTGAGCCAGACCTCTCCAAAAGACAATGAAGGACACATTTTTGCTGGGCTTCCTTAGCCACTTCTGCATCGTGTGTGAATGCTTTCATTTTGTGCCTGCTACAAAAATGGAAGCCCTGGCCCAGAATTTTGGTCATATCTCCAGTCTGTGCCATAGCAAGGGCCCAGGCCAGAAGGCTTAAAACAACCGGATCTGTATTTTCTCTGAGGTCAGGCCTGTTTGGCTATAGGGGTCCAGTTCACCCCAGGAGGGAGAGACCGAGCTCTGAAGTCTGGATTTGAATCAAGAGCTTTCCCAACAATGCCATGCTCAGGATCAGATCTTGGATTCTAGCTCAGTTCATCTCCAACTACTAGCTAAGTTTCTGCCTTGAGAATGTGCTCCAGGGACCAGCATCACATTTTCAGTGAACTAGGATGGCATGGTCCTGTATGGAGGTGAAGAAAATGGGATCTAGGTCTGTTCCAACACATCTCTATGAATTCCTTCACTTTCCCACCTAAGCTGTCATACTGCCCATCACCTTAATCATGAGATAATGTGTGAACTACAGCATCCTAGCACTTGGCATCCATGCAGGATACAGTCCAGCCAAAATGGAGGACAGCCCATAGATACTTTGTCACAGGCTTTCTTTAGTCTTAATGTGTTGGTCTCTCCATGTTGCTCCAGGCATAAGGCAACATATAATGTGCCAGGTCAGTGCCATTTTAAGAAACGTTTTGTGTGGCTGTGAAGTTAGCTCAGCGACAGCTCAGTGATAAAGACCTTGATGTCTAAATATACTTTTTAAAATTCATATCTGCCAAGGTCATCTCATGTGTGGCTTAAGGGACTTCACGCGCAGTGTCTGGGTCCCCCCATCTCAAACTGCTTTGGAAGGTGCTCACTACTGTTCTGGTTCCCTGGCCCCCTTTTTCGCCCTGTTCTTTCATGCCGTATTTCTGGATGATGGAACAAAAGCAGTCCTGTCCTGCAAGGTGGCACTTAGAGCACAGGTCTGACATGTGCACAAATACTAATGCCACTACCAATGTGGACCGCAGCAGGATGGCACTAGGACACCTTGGCATGGACTGCAAAGGAACCAAGGGCTCCTCTTCCTTTGCCTCTATCCTCACTGAGCTGGATCCATTTCCTGGGAGTAGGAGGTGCTGGGAGGATGTCATCTCCTGAAGCCACCAAGAGCTGCTGTGCTCTGTAGATTGCAGGCAACTGCATTGGGAAGAGCAGGATAACATTGTAGCCACAATAATATGGGAGACCCATGAATCTGTCTGAGCCCTGGCAATATTCCCCACTCAATCCACTTGCGCAGGCTCTACAGGGTGTTGGTAGAGTTGGAGTGACAGGTGCCTCAGGGCATCAGTAGCATCCACCTCTGCCACCAGGCTATTCTCTGCCCCTGCCACCTTCTGTGTGTCAAAGGAGAGAGAAACCTCTGCCTAATAGCCCCAGCTAGGTGTGCAATGTCAAAGGGTGGATTAGCCTCCTCTGGTGCTTGCAGCTGAACAGGTAGCTGCTCATACATGTCAGATGAGGATAATCCTGCCTGAGGCACTTAAAGCTCCCCCTGCCGCAGCAGCAGGACAGCAAGGGAACAGGGTTTTCCTTATCCCTTTGAGGGAAAGTAAGAGCTGTGGATTGGTGAGGAGGGGGTTGCAGAGGGAGCCAGGAGCAGGAGCAGCGATGGCTGGAGGGAGGGCTGCAGAAATCCCTAGGGAGGAGAGGCCATGTGGGCATGGAAGAGAGCTGGGGCAGAGACAGGTGAGGAGGATGCAGGCATGACCCTAACCTGGCTGCACTTTGCAAAGATCTCTTCCTTTCCTCAGGCACCAATCGTCCCCCAGCCCCTGCCGCCTTCTGAGGCAGGAACCTCCATCAGCTTTCCCACAAGGCAAGGCAGCTCAGGCCACGCTGGCCAGACCACTCCTCACTCTGTTCTCTCTGGGTGGCTCCCACCTGGAATCCAGCCTGCAGTACACCCGGTCTTTGTGCCTGACTAGGGCCCCCTTCCTGCTTTTGCAGAATGACTCTTTCCCCTTTCCTGTTGTCACCATCTCTGCCCCATGGCCTGATGGGGGAAAGGGAAGAGCAGTGGGGAGTGTTTGCAATTTGGAGCAGCTTCCAGGCCACTCAGGGATGCTCTTTAATGAGGTGTTTGGGCTTAGCTGTAGCTTATTGGATTATGTGATTAGGGCATTTGAATTTGCTATTAGATCTATTCTATCTTTGGTCCCTTATGGAGAGAGGGACTCGCTGTCTGTGTGCAGGCTGCAAAAAGCATGTCTCCTCTGTGCTTTTCTGAATCCTAACACACTGTAAGTGCGGATGGCTCTTGCTGCCCTTGCAAAGTCAGCCCACGCCAGTCCCTGCGCTCCCCCCGGGTTCTTGAATTCTGACTCCACAGAGTGCTCTGAGTACGTAGCTCAGTGCCTGGGGGTGCGCGGCTACAGGGATTTCTCTCAGTTCTAGCCGCGTACTGGGTATAATCATCCCCCTCCAGCCCCCACCACCACCCACTTCGTGAGTTATGTTGGAAGCACTCTGCTGCTAACTTGTCTTTCCAGGGTCCATGCTCATCAGCCTCCTGAGCAGCGCCCTGGGGCGAGTTCAGGGTCAGTGACAAGCATTAGTGCCTCTGCTCCCCAGGGCGGGGGTGACAGTTTTGCTATACCAGAGCACCGCTCCCCCAGAAGGAGGTACGGAGCATGGAGCCTGGCCCTCAGCTGCTTTGGAGCAAATACAGCACTGTTCTGACACTTTAATTTCCTCTGTCTCTTGTTCTTCCTGATTTACGATTATGAAAAGACTCCCCCCTCCCCACTTTCCCCCAGACAGATTCCAAGCAGAATGCAGGAGCAAGGCACCAGAGCAGCAGCCAGCCCTCTTCTGCACCAGCCTTGTGCCCACTCATGGGGAGCCAGGGGGGGCCTTCCTTGGTCTTTAGGCAGGGAGCAGCACCCCAGACAGCCTGGACTCCAGGCAGGAGCAATGGAAATGTGCTCAGCCTTCAGGCAAAGGTCAGGCCCAGCACCGCCAACCCCAGCAAGAAGGGTCAAGGCAGTAAACCAACTTCCACTTCATTTGTCACCTGTCAGAGCCGAGCGCACGGCACTTAATAATGCAGCAGCGCAAAGGACAGAAGGGAGAAAGTGTCTGTGTGAGGGGGGCTGGGGGAAGTCAGGTAGCCATAATTAACTGTGGCACTAAATCAGATTCCCAGCCTAGGAGGTGCTGAACATCTCCTGCCAGGTGCTGACCTCTTGGGTGCCAAGCACCTGACGGGAGGCACTCAGCCCGGGGTAGGCTCAGGCATTGCTGTCTGCCTCAGACACACATGCTCGCTGCAAGCCAAGATGACTGCACTTGCTGACACATGGAGAATCTGGGAGGCAAGGTTGTAAATAGATGGGATTACTGGAGCTTTGTGGATGCGGGTAATTAATGTAAGGTGAAGCCACGTGAGGCCCAGGGTTCTCATCGGTGAAGAGAGGGATCCTCTCCTGGGTGCAGGCATGGTCTGAACTGCTGACTAGGAAGGCTGGTGGGAATCTCCCAGGTTTAAGTTAATTCTGAAATTAACTTCCCATCACTAGCAGGGTGGGGAAGAAGTGGCTCAACAAGCCCCAAGGATGGCAAACTGGCAACTAATGCTAGAGGGTTGCTTTTGGCAATAAAAAAAAAGGGCGCCTCTGTCCTCTCTCTCCTCTTCCTCCTGTTAGTTTCTCTTCCATTGTCTAAATTGCCTTCTCATTCCCTCCTTTTATTTCCCCTGTCCATATCCTGCTCTTCTAGTCCCTAATATCCATTTAATGGTGCTGGACTTCAAATGGTTTGGAGCATAAGATCCACACAGGATCAGCCCTGTGGCCCAGGCAGCCTGGAGTCCAGGTCTGCCAGAGGCAAATCCTGGATGGTTCAGCAGATGCCCAATGATGTCCCTGTGAAGCACCTGTTTGTGTAATGTGAAACAGGCATTTCTTTCTAGACCCAGAGGGTTCCACCATTTAGAGAAGGCATGGCCTTGTGATTAGACCTAGGTACTGCGAATGCCAAGCATTGGCTGTTCCTGGAAGTCCTAGCATCTTCATAGCTTGGTTTAAAGCAGAAGAATATGGTTCTTCAGTAGCATTAGAAGCGAGGGGAGAGATGTCCATGTTCCATATTGATCTGACTATTGGTGGAGCCCTACATGGTCATAGCACTCCTGATTTCCCCCACTTCAAGAAAATCAATTCATTGCTGTGCTACTGCAGACTGTGGCTGTGTTTTTAGTTTAGTGACCATGAGGTATTTGAAGTGCCCTCCAGGGCATGTGAAAACAAGCTGTTCAGTGGCCTCTTCTCTCATTTTCCCAGGGTGAAAGCTAACGGGCTGACAATGAATGCCCAGCCAGTGGTTTGGATGCTACACCCTGTTGATCATAGACAGAAGCCCCTCATGCAAACCACAAAATTCTGTCACCCCACTACATACGAGCTTTCAGCCTGATATATTTTTACCTTCCAAGTGTCATTAACAGCAAAACTGAAAGTCACAGCTGTAAGTCTGACACAGCTGGAAAACATCTGCAAGCACTTGGGATGCGTGACAGCTTGATGAGGATAAAGTCAATATCTAATTGTGCCTGGCTCTTGATGATGAAGAACTATGGCTGGTGGGGCTAATATTCTCTTGTTGGCCCTGGAAGCTCAGTTATATTCAGAGCAATGGCTGTCAATCAGGGCAGCCCCTTGGTAATGGAAAGCAGTGGGCAAACGTTCTAGTGATGCGCACAGCTAAGTGAACGTTTCACAGTGGATAATTTTCCTGACAACTTCTAAACCAACTTTCTGTGCATGGAATATCTTGGTGCAGATTGTGGTCTATTCATTATTCAAAAGTAGCTGAGTTTCCTTGCAACATTTCTTAACAATTACCTGTGAACAGCTGCTGTAATCAGTAGCTGTAGTTCAGGCACTGGTTGGTCAGTTAAGTCACATTGTGGTGTTTAATGTTCAATGACTGGATGTGCATTTAAGCAAAGTGGGTGGAAATCTGGTTTCTGTGACTCTCTGCAGGCAGCTTTGCGATGAATTTTCCACAAATGTTCAAGCCTCCTGGTAGTGTCTCTCAGGGAACAGGCAAGAGATCTACAGGAGGAGGTGGCAAGGCTCAGAAGCATCCTCCACCATGAGGAATTCATTGATTCAGTGCTGGAGGAGACCTCCAGGACTGTGGAGGAAGAAATACCAGAGGCAGCGCTAGAGAAGAGAGAGGACATGGATACCCAAGAGGGTGGAAGCTGGAGGCTTGTGACTTCTGGCAGCAAGCAGAGAAGTGCTCTGCATATCTGTTCTCCAGATGAACGACCTGCGGTCGTTCATCTGGAGAACAGACATGCAGCCCTAGCAGCAGAGAGGGAGGAGCATGTTCCAATGATGGAGGAAGGCAGGCCAGGCCTCACCAAGATGCGAAGGACCGAGATGACCACCACCAAGAAGTGATGGGTGGTGGTGGTTGGAGACTCCTGTTTGCAGGGGACAGAGGGACCCATCTGCTGACCTGAACTGTTGTCTTGGGAGGTCTGCTGCTTGCCCAGAGCCCAGATCTGAGATGTCATGGAGGCTTATCTGGCCCTCTGACTACTACCCCATGCTGCTCATCCATGTAGGCACCAATGATACTGCCAGGGGAGACCCTGAGCAAATCAAAAAGTGACTACAGAGTGCAAGGGTGAGATGGGCTGGGGCTCAGGTTGTGGTCACATCAATCCTTCCAGTCAAGGGAAGGGGCCTGGGCAGGATCAGGTGCATCCTGCAGATCAACCCCTGGCTGTGAAGGTGGTGTCACCAGCAGGGCTTTGGCTTCTTCAACCAGGTGATGTTCTTCCAAGAAGAAAGATTGCTAGGAATTGATGAGATCTACCTGATGGAGAGGGAAGAGCGTCTTCACAGACAGGCTTGCTAACCTAGTGAGGAGGGCTTTAAACTAGGTTCACTGGGGGATGGAGACCAAAGCCCCATGGGCAACTGGTGCCACGTTAGTTAGCAGGGGCACATCTCCCCCCCCCCGGCAACCAGTCCTGCTGACCGGGGGGGGGGGTCCCCCACAGCTGGTCTCACTGCCTGGGGGGATCCCAGTGGCCGATCACTGTGGCTGATTGCTGCAGCCACTTCCGGGAGTGGCTGCAGTTGCCTCTGGGAGCGGCTGCAGTGATCGTCCGGTGCTTGAAGGGGGGGGGCCACTGGCGCACCTGCCTGCCCCCCCTGCCCATCGCCTAAGCAGCAAGCACAGCCAGTCAGGGAGTGCATCAGCACTCTAGGGGTGCACGTGCACCCCTGTACACCCCCTACATGTTGCCACCACAAAGCCCTGAGGTAGTGGGAAAGCAGGAGGAAGAGCAAGCAGGAGGGGGCAACAGGGGAGGTGCTGTCATACCCTCAGTGGTGGAAGAGCAGGTTAAGGACTACTTAGAAAAGCTGGATATGTACAAGTCCATGGAGCCAGATGGGATGCACCCAAGGATGCTGAGGGGGTTGGCTGATGTGATTGCAGAGCCACTGGCCATCACCTTTGAAAACTCATGGTGATCAGGAGAAGTCCTGGATGATTGGAAGAGAGCAGACATAGTGCCCATATTTAAGAAAGGGAGAAAGGAGGATCCAGGGAACTATAAAACCGTCAGCCTCATCTCAGTCCCTGGAAAAATCATGGATCAGATCCTCAAGGAATACATTTCTTAGCACTTGGTGGAGAAAAAGGTGATTAGGAACAGCCAGCATGGATTCACCAAGGGCAAGTCATGCCTGACCAACCTGATTGCCTTTTATGATGAGATGACTGGTTCTGTGGATGTGGGAAGACCAGTGGATGTGGAATACCTTAATTTTAGCAAGGCTTTTGAGATGGTCTCCCACAGCATTCTCGCAGGCAAGCTAAGGAAGTGTGGGCTGGATGAATGGACTGTAAGAAAACTGGCTGGAGCATCAGGCTCAGAGAGTAGTAATCAATGGCTCAATGTCTAGTTGGCAGCCGGTATCAAGTGGAGTGCTCCAGGGGTCAGTCCTGGGACTGGTTTTGTTCGATGTCTTCAACAATGACCTGGAAGATGGGATGGAGTGCACCCTCAGCAAGTCTGCAGATGACACCAAGCTGAGGGGAGTAGTACATACACTGGAGGGTAGGGCTAGGATTCAGAGTGATCTAGACAAATTGGAGGATTGGACAAAAAGGAATCTCATGAGATTCAACAGGGACAAGTCCTGCACTTAGGAGGGAACGATCCCATGCACTAGTACAGGCTGGGGGCTGACTGGCTGGGAAGCTGCTCTGCAGAAAAGGACCCAGGGGCTACAGTGGACAATAAGCTGCATATAAGCCAGCCGTGTGTCTTTGTTGTGAAGAAGGCTAATGGCATTTTGGGCTGCATTGGTATGTGTGTTGCCAGTAGGTCAGGGGAGTGATTATTCCCCTCTATTCAGCACTGGTGAGGCTACACCTGGAGTACTGTGTTCAGGTTTGGGCCCCTCCACTATAGAAAGGATGTGAACAAATTGGAGAGAGTCCAGTGGATAGTAACAAAAATGGTGAGGGGGCTGGGGCACATGATTTATGAGGAAAGACTAAGGGAACTGGGCTCATTTAGCCTATAGCAGAAAAGACTGAGGGGGATTTAATAGCAGCCTTCAACTACCTGAATGGGGTTGAAAAGAGGATGGAGCTGGACTGTTCTCAGTGGTGGCAGATGACAAAACAAGGAGCAATGGTCTCAAGTTGCACCAAGGGAAGTTTAGGTTAGATATTAAGGAGAATTTCTCACTGGGGGCATTGTAAAACACTGGAACAGGCTACTCAGAGAGGTGGTTGAATCTCCATCCTTGGAGGTTTTTAAGACCCAGCTAGGCAAAGCTTTTGCTGGCATGATCTAGTTGGGGCTGGTCCTGCTTTGAGCAGGGGGTTGGACTAGATAACCTCCTGAGGTCCCTTCCAGCCCTAATTTTCTATGATTCTAAGTTAAGTATTCAAATGTTTGCAGACGTTGAACATGCAGGGGGCACAAGAGCAGCCCAAGAGAATAGATTCCAAATCAAGAGGGTTTGTTATGGGAATGTTTCTGCTGCATTTGGTCTGAGGGTGGATGAGGGGCTAGGATGTTGTCATTTCTACATCATTTAATATCTGTATCATCATGTGATGGTGCCTTGTGATACTATGTAGACTGTCGCTTCCAAATCACTAGTAACGCTTCAACTTATGACCTGTGGCTCTTCACTGAAAATGTTATCAAAGTGTTTTTTTCTTCTTTTAACTGTGTGTCTTTCTTGTAGTCACAAATAACACAGGTGCTCTAGCCATCTCTAGCAATGTTGGCTAACAGTCATTTTATCTTTTGATCCTGGAACACATTTGCTACAATGTGCCTTGGGGGTGTGTACTGTTGTGACTCGCCAGTTAACGCTGGCCATCCCTCTGGTTCCTGAGTCTGTCAGAGCTGAGTGCCACTGACCTAGCAGCTCCATTGTGCTGGGCTTTGTGTGCACATATAATGGGAAGATAGTCCTGGTCCCAAAAGTCTTATCCTAGAAGTAAGATTCCCCAGTAGTTTTTCTAGTGCCAAGGCATGAGCACTAATTTGCGTTGTTGGTTGCCGACATGAATGCCATGTGCCTCCGGAGGCTGGGGGCCCATGGTGAACTCCTGCAGGTGGTGCCAGCACTGTTGGTGGTGAGAGCATGGCGGTGACAAGCAGGGAGCTCCCGCAGGTGGCTGTGGTGCTGTTGGTGGTGGGGCAATGTGGCAAGCACTGACGATCGGTGACCACCCGCAGACACCGCCAGTGATCACGGGCCTCCTGCAGATGCTGCCAGCAGTATCAGTGGCGGGGAGGGGGGTGGCACGCTTTGACCACCCACAGATGCCACTGGCAGTGTCGGTGCTGCCTTTTCGCAGGGGTGCACTGTCATGCTCAGGGGGTGCATGTGTACCCACATGCACCCCCTACATGTCACCAATGGTTGCCGAAGCCCAATCTAGATGTCTAGCAGTTCAGTCTCCCTTAAGCACTCATTACTTTTGAACATCTTTAAAGCTTTCCAGGATTCTTGCAATTAGCATGACTCCTATCTCCCTAGGCTCATTGGCAGTAATTGCTGCAATCTCCCAGCCTGAACAAGTCCTCCGATGTGCTGGGGCAGGGGAGGGTCCCCATGTATTTTCCTTTTCTTTTTCTTTTGTCTTGATTGACCTGTTGTACTGAGTGCATTTGGTGCATTAGGACTCTTCCTGGTCACCGCTAAGTGTCCTGGAGCAATGCAGCCACCATAATGTGATATCCTTCCTGGTCTAGAGAATCTGTAGGTCTTTCCAAAGCTTTCCTGAAAGCTCTTTATGAACAAGATCGCAGGACGTGCTCATAGCTTGGAGCAGTTCCCAAATATAAAAAGATTTAGAAGACAGAAATTCATCTCTTCAGCTATAGTTCAAGGTGTCATCTGGACCAATGCCACACTGAACTTTTGGCAGGCCAGTCCAGACTGCTGCTAGATAAGGCGTCTACTAGATAGGCTCTGGTTTTATGGGCCTCCCATACTAATTTTATTAGATACCCTTTGTGTCAAATAATTAACATCAAAAGACCTGATGGAGAAACCAGGACATATGTTCTATATCTGCACAGTAATTTATGGGTAGGAGATGTCTTCATGGAATTGGGATGTATCAAGAAGATTTTCCTGGGAGGGAAAGCAACAACTTTTTTTCAAGTTCAAGTGAAGTGAAATCATGGTTTTCTCTGGGGAGAAATAGTTAAGATTATTTCAACAAGAGAAAAAATGGAATTCTTCATTTTTTTTTTAATATCCTTTGAGGATTCAAGAGGGGTCTGAGTAGCCAGCTGCAGTGTTTTCCCTCTGTAAGCAGTCAGTAGGGGCTGCCAAGGGCACTTGCATGTGGGGTAGCCCCATTGAACTTAGCAGGAGTATTCACATGCATTAAGTGGTGTAGGCGAATAGCCTTGCAGGATGAAGGCCTTAGCCAGATCCCTCAGCAGCTGTTGATGCAGGTCTTTCATCTAGCCACAAGGAAGAGAACAAAACACATGCTAAAATGGAAACTGGCTGTAAAGCAGGGGCGGGCAAAGTCTGGCCTGTGGGCTGGATTGGGCCTGCTGTGGTCTCCATTTCCCAGCAGCCCCTGCCTACATTGCTGCAGCTGGTTTCCATGGAGATCCAGCTGTGGCAGGGCTGTGACAGTGCGGGGTCAGGGTATCCATGGAGAGCGGCCTGGGCAGCACTGGTGGGGTGCTGCTCTGGGCAAGGGCGTGCAGGCAGCAGATCACTGCTCTCAGAGTCCAGCCCTGGCCCTGGAGCAGCTCCCTGCCCAGCCGCACGCCCCACCAGCATGACTCCGGTATTTAAAAATATCTCTACAGGGGATGAAGGGAAGTATAGGCCAGGGAGCCTAACTTCTGTTCCTGGAAAACTGGTAGAAATGATAATAAAAAAAGAATTGTTCAACCCATGAACATGACTTGCTGGGGAGGAATCCACATGGCTTTGTCAAAGGGAAATCTTGCCTCAACAACCTGTTAGAGTTCTTTAAGGGTATCAGTAAGCAGGTGGATTGGGGTGATTCAGCTGACATAGTATAGCTGGACTTCCAAAAAGCCTTTGACAAGGTCTCCCATTCGAGTTTCTTAACTAAATTAAGTAGTCATGAGATTACAAGGAACATCCACTTGTGGATTAGAAATTGGCTGAAATATAGAAAGCAAAGTGTGAGTATAAATGGTCAGTTTTCAGGACAGACAGAAATAAACAGCAGGGTCACCCAGGGATCTGTGTTAGGATCACTGCTGTTTAACAGATTCAAAAATGATCTAGAAAAGGGGATGAGTAGCAAAGTGGCCAAACTGGTAGGTAGCACAAAATTATTCAAAGTGGTAAAGAACAAGACAGACTGTGAAGAGCTATAGAAGGATCTGGCATTATTGAGTGAATGGGCAAATACATGGCAGATGAAATTCAATGCAGTAAAGTGATGCACCTGGGCAAAAATTACTTTAACTATGCCTACACTATGATGGGCTCTACATTCACTGTTACCACACAAGAAAGACATATGAGAGTCATTGTGGACTGTGTGCTAAAAACATCAGCTCAGTACTCAGCAGCCATCAAAAAGGCAAACAAAATGCTGGAGATTATTAAGAAGAGTATTATAAACAAAACAGAAAGTATCATTATGCCCCTTTATAAATTCATGCTATATCCACACCTTGAATACTGTGCCCAGTTCTGGTTCCCACACCTCAAAGAAGATATAGGAGAACTAGAGGTACAAAGAAGGGCAACAAGGATGATTAGTGGTATGGAGGAGCTTCCGTACAAAGAGAGACTAAACAGGCTAGGCCCATTCAATTTAGAAAGATATATGAAGGGGGACATGATAAGGGTTTACAAAATACTAAATGGCAAAGAGAAAGTAAATAGAGATTTATTATTTACTGGTTGTGTCTACACATGCATTTACTCCAGCCTAGATTTACTGTGCAGTAAGATTCTGTGGAGTAAGAGTTTTTGGGTTGGTGTCTATGCATGCAAAGGTTAGGGAGAAATTTGCTCCCAGTTCCATGCAGCCCTGCAATGGGCTCCTGTTGCCACCGGGGGGGGGAGGGGAGGGCAGGGCTCCAGGCTCCCCCTGGGTGCTAGCCCAGGGGCTGGCAGGGAGTACCAGGCCAGGATACAGCCTGGGGGGCTGTCTCCTACTGGGGTGGGGGCAATGTCCCCCTGGCCTGGCAGCAGGGAGCTCCTGGCCCTGGTTTCCCAATCAGGGGCCTGGGGCTTGGAAAGAGCTGCGGGGGTGGGGCAAGTCCAAGCCCCCTGCCCCAATCTGCCAGTGGAGCAGCTAGCTCACTCCTTGCTGTCCCACTGGCAGATTGGGGCAGGGAGCTGGGACCTATTCCACCCCTGCAGCTTTTTTCAAGCCCTGTGCCTCAATCACTCAACTGGGGCATGGGGCTGGGACCTGCCCCTGACCAGGACAGTTCCTGGCCAGCCCTGGGCTGTGCAGGGAAGTCTGCATGCTTCCCTGTGCAACCTGAGGCTAGCTGGGAACTGTCCGAGGCAGGGGCAGGTCCCAGCCGGCTCCAGGCTGGGCAGGGAACTGTCCCCATGCAGGAAGCTCCCAGCACTGGCTCCATAACCAAGGGGGCTGCTGCTGGGAGAGGATTGTCTCCCAGCCCAAGCTAGGTCATGGGGCTCGGGCTGGGAGACCCTTATCTCCCAGGGGCTCAGGCTGGGAGATAAGGGTCTCCTAGCCACCCACTCCTCAATTGTGATGGTGGAGCAGGGGCTTGGATCTCCCTGCTGCCGGGGTAGGGGGACATAGTTCCCACCCAGGCTCTTGTGGTGGAGCCCACCCTGGCAGCAGGCAGCTCCTGGGGGCAGGGAGCTATCTCCGACCCCCGCTGGATAGCTAACCAGGAGTAGATTTTACTCCTGGTCAGGCATCTATACAAGCACTACGGCACCATTACTAATGCTGAGTAAATTTGCTACTTGCATTCTCAGATAACAATTTTTTTCAGTATTAGGAAGGTTTACTGCAAAGTAAGCATATGCACATGTAGACACACACGCTTGCTCTGCAGTAAACTATGCTAATGTGAAGTTAAGTGTCTCATATAGATGCGCCCACTGTCTCTCACAATACAAGAATTAGGGGTCACAAAGTGAAACTAGTAGGTAGTAAATTTTAAACTAACAGAAGGAAGTTCTTTTTCACATAGCATGTCATTAAAATGTGGAACTCAGTGCCACCAGATGTTGTGGAAGCTGACAGTTTAGGCAAGAAAAGAACTGGACAAGTTTTTGGAGGAAAGAGGTATCCATAGCTATTGAGCACAAGAATTAGGGCTACAGTGTCTGAATCAGACCTTCCTAGACCTTAAATACTGGAGGCTGTAAGTGAGAGAGGAACAGTAGAAAAAAACCCTGGTCATAACCAGTTCACTCTCCTTTTCAGCATCCACTCTCTGTCACTGCATAACACAAGACACTGGGCAAGATAGACCTATGCTCTGACCCAGTAACTGGCAGTTCTTATGTTCTTATCCTTTGTTCTCTGGTTCTGCTGTCTGTTAGCTGCTCCTGGTAATAAAGCTCCTGTTTCACAGTCCTCCAGATTGTTTTTAACTAATTCCAATGAAGTTATATTTGTTTTTGCTTCAATCTTAAACTGAATAATATAGCCCTTGGCCCCTAGCATATTAGTAAAGGTTCTAGTTTATTTTAAACTGAGACAATATGTGTTTTATATGTGCACCTCACCATCTGCACCCACTTTTTCAAAATTCCGGATCCGTCCATGAGCTTGCACCTCTTCCCCTAAAGCACTGGTTCCTGAATTTGTAATCCATGGGCCTCTGGTGGTCTTAGGGGCCATAGTTAGTGAAGATCACCCCCTCCCCAGCCTTTTTCAATGTCAAGTTTGATAAGTGTGCACAGCAATTCTCAAGAAGTTTCTGCAGGTTGACAGGGGTCTGTTGGTCCAAAATGCTTGGAAACCACTACCCTAAGACAACAGCTGCACCTGTATGTAGCAACTTTTTTTTACCCACATCATTGTCCTTACTAGGGGGTTGTGTAACTAATTCTACCAGCAAAAGTTAGTGTCCAGCCACACGGCATTGGCAAGTGATAAAAATGAAAGAAAACTTGATCAAAAGTTCTTTATGCATTATCACAGGCAAACCCATCATCCTAGTTTGTTTTAACTGCATTCTTTTTATAATTTTAATTTTCCTTTTAAACAGCTTACCCAAGGTCACAACGAAGTCAGTGGTACAGCCAGAAATAGATCCCAAGAGTCCTAGCCTCTGGTTATCTGTGCTAACCACTAGACACACTTCCTTCAGATGTTACAGCGAATGATGCTATAAAAAGTTTATGAAACTGCCACTTAATTGCAGTTCCTTTGCCTCATTTCCACAGGGCTGCTTGCCACTTTATTTTAATATCATTGCTTTGAAGCACTATAGCTCAAAATGACAGTGCCAGAAATAATAATAATCTGCATAGCACAACAGACATTTTACCAGCGCGTAGGCAGACAAAGGTCCCTGTGTGTTTCATATTAGCACACTGAAAAAGTCTTATTGAATTGATATGGAATGCTTAGGTGGGAAACTTAGCCCCCAGACGCTGAGAAAAAAACGTGTACGGACATGAGAGCTGAATTCAGTGAACACAAGGGCCTAGGAGTTTTGCTTTCATGGCTGTGTGAGGTCTGCTTGCTAGGACACACTAGCCTCGACACCTTGACAGCCTTGTACAGGTTACTATATATATATATATATATATATATATAAAATATCCACTTAGCGGCAGGAGAGTTCATTTTAAGTACTTTTCCAGTTGCTTCAGTCTTATTTAATTATTCTTCAAAAGAGAGGGAGGAAAAAGGGAGCAGAGAGAAGAACTTAGCCCAGACCCTGAACTTCCACCTACCTCCAACTCTACCTTTCATGAACGTTTCTGCCATGGCCTGTGTTCAAAAACCCAACAATAAAACATACAGCTGTGACATACAGGAATTGTCCAAGAAAGACAAAGTCTGAAGGTTTATGGTGAGGTTTTTTATCCTGCCTGTCTACAGCGCAGCACTTCCTGCACGTTTCTGTGGTGGGAAAAGCATCCCAGCCATTTCCCCCTGTGGATGACAGTGTAATTAGAGCTGTAAAGAAAGAACCTATGACACTAAAAGGCTATAAGTGCTGCAGATTTAGGACAACAGGTTACTATGGAAACTGAAGTGAAAAAAGGACCTTAACTGGGTGAATAACGGTAATACAGGGCTCTCATTTTGGATCAGCCTGTTGGTTCTAGTAAAATATAGTCTGCATTTGACAGTCCTTTGCATATCTTTACCCAGGATGCTTTTCCCTGAAGCCTTACTTTTCTTGCTTTCAGCATCTAGCCATTTCTTTTTCTTTTTTAACGCAAAGATCAGGAACGTCCAGTGAATACCACGTACCTATTTGCCTGCAGTATCAAAATCATTCCAAATGTAGCACCGGGGAAATGTGCAGCATGCTCCGAGAGGATTTCATGACATCACTAAGACAATCACCTGACTTGTAATGGCCCCCATGCAGGTGGACTTTTGCTAACTGGGTTGAAGTAATTAACTTAATAAAAACTTTTTTAGTTCCTTATAAAATTCTTAGTGTCCTGAGCAGGGGTTACGCAGACATCTGCAGAGATGTCTGCTGAGTTAAATGGATACCATAGACTATGTGTCCTGAGTTTCAGGACTTTGGATTGGGTGTTTAGGCTATAGGAATGTAATTGGTAAGTGAATTTGAACTGTTATTAAACTTAAAGAAATAAATTCTTAGTCTCCTGGAACGGGATAAAAATGCCAGCCAGCCCAGGTGTATCTGTATATCCTACTATGTGCGGGGTACAAATTAGTTAAATCCAGTCAGACATTTGTCTCCTGCAATCTTGCTTTGCTGTGTCAGGATAAGTGTTTTATTGTTGGAAGCTAACGCCAGCGCTTGCAGTCTGAAAAGTCACAACTTCTAATGAAATGGGGAGTCCTCTGTGATTAGCTGCTGGGAGTACTGGCAAGGTCCTCATAATACCAATGACACCATTCCTCCTGATTGCTTGTCTGTGCTCCACCCTGCGTCTTCCCTACATCTAAAATCACCACCCCTGCAAACATTGCAGGAGGCACATAGGGGTCATCTGGCATCCTTTGTATTAAGTTTTCCCATGGCGAGTATTAAATAACAGTGGAAATTGCACCGAGGGTACAATCTAACTGGCACAGAAACCCTAATGGGAGATCTTGGTCCCACTGGCTTCCGTTGAACCAGCCATATAAATTGTGTTCGCGGGTATAAACAGCCTGATTCAGGAATGTCTAGGTGAAGGCCAGTCACCTTTGGTCATGGACTTTTCCATCTATCAGCAAAATTCTGCTTCAAGGCATGCGCATGGGATTACTACTGTGGTCAGAGGGAATTGCACATGTGTATCTAAGAGCAGGATTAATGCTTATGAATTCACATGATCAATGACCCTGACAGGTTCATTTTATCAGTATCTTACAAAGGCTTGAATATAGCCTCAGCCTTCACGTGTGAAGCTTGTAGACTGGCATAACTAAGATTGGAAACTGCCTCTGAGTGTGTATGTGTGCGGGCATGTGTGCACTGGATCCCAGACTCTATGAAACCTGACAAGCCAGGCAAATTCATCACTTCTGGCTGCTCTGCTGGTGCAGACTCAGGGCAGCATCCAGATGCTGACACGCGGGCTCCAGACAGCCTCCCAGCTGAATAAATGCTGCTGAATTCCTGATCTGATTGGCAGCCCTGGGAATTCAATTCAAGTCCCCAGGGAGAGCCAGGAGTCTCTTTTTCTCCGTGGCTATTGTCATGAAAATGCATAAATACTTCCCCCTCACGGCTCTCCACACCATCCTCAGGTTGTCATTGGTCCAGATTAATTTTGTATACATTTTCTGTATCTCTGCCCTAGCTTTGTCTTGGGGAAGGAGTTATTTAATTGGATTTTGCTGCTCAGGGGTTCAGCTAATCCAAGTGGGGCTTAGCAGGTGTGAATCCTGAGAAAAAGGGTGGAGAAGAAACCTGGAATAAACCTGGCTTGAATAACACACAGTCACTCAGTAAACGCCCGGGCATTGTTTGCAATGCATGAGAGAGAAGCCCAGAGCTGCTGACAGGGGAGGCAGGTCAGACTGTCATCTTCCTCTGGCATGTCTCATTATTTTCCCTCGTTAAGATATTGCTTAACTGTTAAACTCTGGCTGCTTTATTCACCACGCTCACGCAAGTTATTCAGGATTGTTCTGGGGTTTGATGTGTTGTCCTTGCCTGTCTCCTATTCATCTGCGAGATATGTAACACACAATATTAGCGTCCTCACAAAGCACAAGTCTCTGAGCCGTAGCGTGGGCCGGGTCAGGCCCAGGCGAATTGGAAATGGCCAGCAGCTGAGACACAGTACAGAGGCCACCTCTGTATTCAGCCTGGCGGGTAGGAAATGGTACAGTTGAGACCGACATCCAGCATGTACACCACGTGGAGCCCAGGCTACAAGGAGCAGCTCTCATTCATGTATCAGGGAACCACTGATTTAGCCCCGATCCAGCAAGGTAGTAAATACGTGTGTATCTGGAAGCAGGCGAGTAGTTCTCGGGGACACAGGAGGAGTACTTGCGTATAGAGCTGGCAAACAGCACTTGTGATGAAAATGTTAGGCTGACTTTTCCTTGGTAGCAATTTCCAATTAAAAAACAAATCAGAAACTGAGCTTCTTTTGGTAACATTTTTAAAAACCTCCTTTTTTTGTTCTCCTTGGCAGAAAACAAAAAAATATCTTCATGGGAATTTTGTTTTTATATTTTTTCTATAGAAAAACAATTGGCATTTTTCAACCAGTCCTATTCCTAAGCCTAAAATTATACCCATGTTTATGCACCTTGCTGAATCAGGGCTTCAGAAGGCAAGTCCTTACACATCTCAGCCCAAGCAATCAGATTTACTATATAGGGGACATTAAACATAATCATTATTTGCTCTCTGTTTTATCTAATAATTATAGGCTGTAATGCCTGTTTAAAAATGCTTCCTTTCTTTTTAAAATTGCATGTATAATTATACGTATCAGGGTTTCACCTTTAAATGTCAAATATTCCTGTCCAAAAAGGAGGGAAATATATCACAGCAATTTTATTTCTGCAGCACAGGACCATTGGGGAAGAACTTTGACAGAGTTTGCCAAACACCCCTAACTGATGTCAGGGGTCAGGCTGGAAGCCACTCCAGCTCCCTTCCCAAGAGAAAAAATGGTTGATCTTTCTGCTGATGAGGGTTCAAAATATTGATTGTTGAATGTTGAATATTGAAAATTGATTGTTGGTGTTGCCATTGATAGGGCTCAGTGTTAACACTCTTTTGAGCTGAATGGGAAGTGCATACCTCTTTGCCAGCAGCTGATTCAGCCTTTCTGTCAGGACTCTGTTTCCTTCAAAAGAAATAAGATGATATGGTATAAAACAGTGGGACGTTCCCCCCTGGAATACTGTGGTCACTTGGGATCATCATGTGCCTGAAAGATATTGCAAAAAGAAGGTCTCAGAGTTCATCAATATAAACTTCTCCTGCAAGGCCTGGTTGGGCCCAGTTCTGCTATCAATCCAGAATTGCCCCAGTTGCTCTGACATAAGGCTAGGAGATGTGAGGGGAGAATCAGATCTGAGGTGTCTCATGCCTGGGAAGTGATTGGTAGAATTGGGACAGCTGTGTGTTGAGAAACAGACACATTTATTACTTGTGGCAAGGCGAAGCACAGAGTACATTGCATGGAGAGTGTATTGAGATGACAGATAATACCGATTTGTACAGCTGAAGCAGATCAATGCTAGCTCCTGTAAAATACTGCAGAGAGATACTGTTTATGATGCTTCTATTGCTGTACAGCACAATGCCTGGAGTCTGATATACAAGTATTAACTACCGTTGCCACACTTCGGTGTGGGATGGTGATACTCATTTACTGTACGAGAGTGGAGTATATAGCAGATTATCCTGAGCTGTAGATGAACAGCTTGCTTTGTCCCATATCCTGCTGCAGGGAGCCAGTGCAATGCAAGCCATAGCGAGGAAGGGTTAGATTCTGTGCTGAGTTCTGGGGTAATCCAATGGATTTCATAGTTTCATAGTAGCTAGGGTCAGGAGGGACCTGAACAGATCATCTAGCCTGGCCTCCTGCCACAGGCAGGAATGAATGCTGGGTTCACAAGACCTCAGACAGGTGATCATCCAACCTCCTCTTGAATTTGCCCAAGGTAGGGGCGAGGAGTTCCTCTAGATTTAAACTAGTTGCAATGCAATTTACCCTTTTTTGTTGTTGTCTAGAGAGCAACACTTTGCAAAGACCCCTTAATACTAGTGGTCCACTGGAGGATGGTAAGGGTTTTGAAGCAGCCCGCAGCCTGCTCAAACTCTCCTCTGGAAACTAGCTGGAATGGAAAGGACATGTTTGCAATTCCTTGGCCGGGTTTGTACATCTCAGCAGCGGGGTGTGGGAGGCAGAGTGTATGGACACACTGTACTCCCACGCCCAGTGCTGCAGGTGGGGGACGTGTCCTGCTTCCAGCCTGTGTTGCCCGGTGTGGCTCTGTCAGTGGCAGCACCCTGCAGGAGGCCATGTGGGGCATCCTATGCATTCCAGTGGGCAGGCAGGAGCGCCACGTGGTGGCAGTGTGTGGCTGGGAAAACCACGCATGCTGGCAGGAGCCACAGGCAACGTGGTGCCTCGTAACACAGATTCCCCGGCTCAGGCCCCCACACTGCCCTGGGTAGTAGCAGTGCCAGTGCTAGAGCCAGCACTGCACAGAGCTGTGGGGAAGAGGTTGAGCCTGTTGCATTCACAGCTGCTAAAAGCCAGGTGCCCCTCCCTCCACCCCTCCTCACCCCCAGTGACAACTGTGCCCTCTGGGAGAGAAGTGATGCAGTAGGGCAGGTCCCCTGCTCCTGAGAGTACTGTCCCCATATGTCTCTGGCTCTGCTTTGCACCAGGCAGCAGCAGCCAGCAGGGCTCACACACCTGCTGAGATAGAAACACCCCCCCCACACACTGCTGCTTCCTCCCAGAGCAGCTGACCTGGAGCCCTGGCAGCAGCGTGGGCCCTAAGCACCATGCCAGCTGGGGCTTGGGCCTCTCCAAGGCAGGGGCAGAGCTTGGGGAGACATGGCCACAGCAGAGTGTGGGCAGGTCCCACCGGGCAGGTTTCCCTGGGGACAGTCTGGCCCATGCACCTGCTTCATTCTAGGTTCCTTGCAGCCCCTGGATGTGCAGCTTGAACCACCCCTGTGCCCCAGCAGTGCAGCGCTGGCACAAAGGAGGTTTCTGGGCCCAACCCCAGTACACCGGAGATTGCCAAGAGGAGCTGACCACACGGGCTGGCACCGAGCCTGATGGGCCATAGGCACTCTGCAGGCCCCCGCATGCCTGCTGGCACCCTTGCACCTTGGTCTTGTGATGGCAGTCCCTCCTTCCACCTGGGCCTAGCCCTCCCGGCCCCAAAGGGAGCTGTGTGCAGCGTGACTGGAGCTGGGAATGCATGATGGGCCAGCAGCCGTTGACTTACTAATGATCTCCATAAATAATGCATATACCAGAGCCTAATTGGATGGCTCCTGGGCCCTAGCTCTGACCCAGCCAAGACAGATGCTCTCTTTGAGCCTTGTGGTCTCTTCCTCTGGATTCTGGGGCTGTGTCAGTGAGTTCTGGGGAAGGGTCAGCAGCTATTTACCTAAATGACCAGCCATCAGAAAGCCAATCAGAGCACTGCTAATTGCTAGCCATTGCTGGTCCAGTGCTGCAAGCAGGAGACAAGTCGCGTTCTAGTACTTGGTCAAAGCAGAGACAGTGCCAGGTAGCACAAGAAAATACTGGCCGGAGGAGTAGGGCAGTCATTGCTGGGACGTGGATGGGACAGGATGGGATGGAAGAGTGGGCAAGAGGCAGCATTGCCCAACCCACCCAGTGCTTGGGTCTGCTCTCAGCTCTGCCGCTGAGCTGCTGTGGGAACCCGAGCAAGTCACTTCAGCTCTCTTTTTCCCCCTCCTTGTCACGTCTATTTAGAAAGAAAGATTTCTCAGCTAGGGGCTGTCTCGTAGGTATAGTGTGTGGGCCCTGGTCTTGACTGGAGCCTCTGGGCACTGCAGTAACATGAATACAAATGAAGAATAGTTTCTGCCCTGACAGGGACTGTGTACAAATGGCTCCCTTGGTTCCCTGTGCATTGGTAGGGTGCTGGGTGTGCTCTGCTTATACAAATCACTCATTTTATGCATGATACTGTCTCTTCCCTTTCCCTCTCCTCTGTCTGTTCCAGCTACCTGTGGTGCCTTGTCATTAGCCAGAATTGTAACTCTTCAGGGCAGGGGCTGCTCCTTTTATCCACAAGGTTGTGGGGGCTTTAGCGTACCAGCTCCCCCTCCCCACATTTTGTATCTGGGGACTGTTGGCACTTCTAACTAAGATCCACTGATTGCAGGCACAAAGGACACAAAATGAAAGTAGCAAATGTGTTTTGTTCCCTTTCCTTTATCTTAACTACGCACTGCCAAGAAAGTAGGATGTAAACTGGATGACATTCGGCTTGTGCATTATCAGTTGAAAAGATTACTAATCTCCAGTCATTTAGACCTATGTGCCAGCCCCAGAAGACAATGAGGTCATGAGGTGTCATCAATGACAACATTTGGCCAACAAAATCCTCTGATACTGAAGATGATGCACAGTCATACCTCTCAGAGCTCAGGATTTGAATACCTCTCACTGACTGATTGTAAAAAAGCATCCTTGTTCGTGAAAATGGAGCAGGTTTGCTCTCTAGTCACTGGGAAGCAATAAACATGAAGAATCCTGTAAAGTCATAATTAGTCACTTTTCAGAGTAGACTGATTCACTGAAGGAAGAGTGAGGTAGCTTTGACTTCGGGTGAGAGGCTTCCTGCCTCTTCCCAGAACAGCAGCATGGCCACAGACTGCAGATCCACAGGGACTGTCTGCCCTCCACCCAACAGCTCATTTCTGCCCCACATGCCCACCCACAAAGAGATGGGTGTTGTTGGCCAGGGAGGTTAATAAATCTGTGCCTAGGGGGCATAAGTAGCTTTGTGTGACTTTACCTGACATAGTCAGAGTCCCTGGTCTGGACTCATTAGAATCATTATATTTACTGCTTGTACAATGACAGCCCCCCGTCCCTGTGTCCTACGTGCCCTTCTGCACACACAGCCAAAAAATGCCTCTTGCCCCAAAGCTCTTGCAGTGGAAGTGTAAGATAAGAGACAACAGATGGATACAGCAAACACAGGGGAATCCAAGGTAACAGCAAGATCATACAAAGCTTGAAGTCACCTCTCCTAGCTCTCTCTGGGGCTCTGGTCTTGGGTTCTCCTAGCTGTGATGTGGCAGCCTTGCGCTTATACCGGTTTTCCTCGATTTACACGGTACACACGTCCCCGGAAAACTGTGCATAAATTGAATTCGCATAAAGAGAACCCAGTTTATCAAGTAACAAGTAGGGAGGGATACGTTCCCACGGGGGAGGGGGGAACGCGCGGCACAGCCCCCCGGGGCTGCAGCAGGGAGCAAAGCAGAGGAAACTGTGAGTGGATGTGGGGTGCGGGACAGGGGGGGACCTGATATGGATGTTCAGGGTAGCCTTGTGTTGATGCTAGTATTCAGAATAGAAGGGTCAGCTGCTACTTTTAAGACCTACTTTGGTTTTGGGAGGCATTCAGTCAGGGGGCAAAAACAATAGCACTTGATTAAAATCATCAGGCACATTTTATAGGGAGGGAATTACAATAAAGATGACTCAAACCAATAGTCATGACCAAGAGTTTGCAGAAGTTCCTGACGCCAGTAATATGTTTCTATCACCTGTCAGATAAGTTTGAGCGATGAACAAACGTAATGTAAAAATGCTGACTGGAAATGGCATACAGGTTGTAGCCGTATTGGTCTATAGGCAAAAGGAATCAGAACAGGCAGAGGTGATATCTTTTATTAGACCAACTAGATATTTGCAAAAAAAAAAATCTTTATTTGACTGGAAATGGGTACGTTCTGTAAAACAATTTGACTTGGGCCTGGCCTACGCTTAAAAATATTACTGGTGTGGCCACAGTGGTCAGGGGTGACACTACAACTGGTTACAGTCATAGTGTGAAGGTAATTCGTAAAGATTATAGTTATCCCCTTTTCACTGGATACCAGCTTGCCTAGCTATAGAGTTATAGAGGCACAACGCCGCAGTGTAGTCACAGACTTGATGTGTTATCTGCTGTTTCTTATATGATGTTGCGTGACTCATGTTGGGGGTTGAAACCATGCTGTACTTTTCCCTTTTTTCATGAAGTCTAATGTGGTTTGGGTGACACCGCCGAGCAGGGTTAATGATTCCTGAGGTGTTTCTCCATTTGTGTGTTGCTCCCTCAAGGCACTGACATCTACTGAGAATTTGCTCTGATGATGTAATACTGGTCTCCTGATGGTTGTGCTGGAGTCTAATGGGAGAAGTTTTTATAGAACTGACCTGAACAGGAATTGCCACTCAAGCTTAATTTTCAGCCCTTAATAGAAAGTAGGTTTCTCTCCACCTCCCACTATTAGGCTACAAAATGCATTTACGCCAAACGCATCATCTCTTGGCATCTTGTCCTATGAGGCCATTACTCAGTTTTGCAGCCTATGCATGTGTAAAGTGTATTAAGGCTTGTAGCGGTGAAGCTTTTGTTTCCATTTGTATTTACCTTGTTGAATGAGAAGAGCATTGGTTTTCTCCCTCGAGACATGGGGGGGGGGGGGTGAAAATCGAATGATTGGAAGAAAGTCCCTTTCTTCTGTCCCTTAGTTTGTAGGGGTTTTTGGGCATGGGGCATTTTGCAATCAGCAAGAAGAGGCTTTCTTTTGTATATTTTTTCAACATACCAAGAAAGCTTTATCACCAATATTCAGATATAATTCACCCGTATGAGCCGGTGTGTCTGTTCCTTTTGGGATGGAGTCATGGAACAATTATCAAAAGCGGTCTGTCTGATGGGCGTAGCTAAGCAGGAACTTTTCTATTTCAAAGACATGCTGAGGATCATTCCAGATGCACCAGCTTCTTTTGTCTTATCACTCGAGCTTCTCTTTGTGGTCCTGCTGCTTTCATGTTGTTTTGTTAAATCTTCTTTGCTGCCACGAAACTTTTGATGCCTTCTGCTCTTAAAACATTTGTAGGTTTTGCTCCTGTTTCTCTCTGGAGCTTTCTTATGACTCAAGGCCTTCCAGGTTTCTTTTGTCTCCACCTGGTTTTAATGAAGCTCTTCTCTTTCCTAAGCCTCCTTCATATATGGAGACTTTTGCAGTTCTTGTGAGATACCACAGGAGTTGTCAACCATGGGTGCACGTACCCCCAGGAGTACTTAGAAAGGTCTTCAGAGGAACGTGCAGGCAAGCGGGGACGGAGTGCACCCATGGGCACGGCGTCGGTGTCTCCCCCGGCCTGTTCACCTCTTCCCTGGGGGAGGGGTGTACCAAGCCCCATCAGCCCCACACGGCACATTGCGGCACCTCCCTGCCTACCCCAGCTCACTTTCCTGATTGGCTGCTGGGCCGCTGCCCTCAGCCAATGGCTGGTGGCCGGTGGAGATGGCCGTTCCCTCCTAGCACCGCCCATTCAGCCGTCCCTCCTAGCACTGCTGCTATGTGCACCCCCGGGAGGGCATGCCCTCCCACATCTGCGCATGGAGCAGGGCAGGGTGGGGTGGGCTGGGGCCAGGGCTGGGGCTGCACCAGGCTTTTCCTAGCAGGGGCTGGGCCAGGCTGTGCTCAGGGCAGGCGGCAGCCGTGCTGGGATGGGGGTTGAAGGGGCTACAACAAATTCTGGAGTGGCTGCAGCCCCTCCCGTAGCCTCCCTGCCATCACCGCCGCTGCCTGCCCTGAGTGCAGCCCGGCCCAACCCCCTGCCAGGAAGACCCCAGTGCTGCCCCAGCCACAGCCCTGCATACAGATCCAGGGGCACACGCCCCACGCATGCTCAGCCCAACTGTGCAGTGCCTGCCCCATTCCCTCCCTCCCCATGGGGGCCTACAGGAGCAGGGCTATGGTGGGGGGAGGTGGGGAGGACTGCAGCCACTCCAGAATTTGCTATAGCCCCCTCAATTCCCCTCCCAGTGCCGCCACTGCCCTCCCCAAGCACAGCCCAGCTCAGCCCAGCCTCCGCTGGGAAGAGCCCAGTGCCACTCTGGCTAAAGCCCAACTTGCCCAGATCCAGGGGCACCCCTTCCCCAGTGCCCTCCTGGGACTGCACATAGTTGTGGGAGCTGCCCCCCACCCCGTGTGACTCAGTTCTGTGCCCTGCCCAGCTGGACTGGGCAGTCCCTGCCCCACCACTGGGGCAGCCCAGCTTGCCCCACCCTCCACAGATCTGGGGGCACATGCCCCCCATGGCCTCCTGAGATGCATGCAGCGGTGAGAGATGCCCCCACTCCTCACGCCCCCCTGATGATCCGCTTGCAGCTCTGTCTCACACCCTGCCCCACCCCAGCTGTAAAGTGCCTGCCCCAGCCCCACTCCCTCCTGCACCATGGGGGCCTCAATCTGCCCCCCACCTTAAAAAAAAAAAAAAGATAAGGGGGTATAGAAGCTGAAACGTTGAGTCAGAAGGGGTACACTTATTTTATAAAGGTTGAAAACCCCTGAGATAACACATGGTGGGAAAACTTCAAATTGCCCAGAGCCTTCCCAGCAGGTTCTAGGTGTGCATGTGTATATACAGAGTATGTTTATGTAACACCCCACACACTTGGGTTGTGTAGGGTTAAGTGTGCACTTTTGGTTGTTGTGTATTGTGGGGTTTTGTGTGTGTGTGTGTGTGTGTGTGTTTTATGTGGGCAAGATGGCTCCTGTTGTTCTGGCCATGTGCTTGGCGCATGGAAAGCTGGGGCCAGTATCTGGGCAAAATATGTAAAATCCTCTGGCCTCATTGGCCAGAGGAAGCAGAAGATTCTCCAGGCAGACTGAGGGAAAGGCTGCAGCGCGGCACTCCCTAATTGGACAAGGCTTGGGTGATGTCACACCAGGTATATAAGAACAACTCAACTACAGTTTTTCTCTCTTTCTCCTGGGCTGCTGAGAGCTGCGCTGCTGAATTGGGAGCCAGAAAAACTGCACCCCTGCATGGGGCTGCATGGGGGTGTCTCCCCCCTCTCTTCACCAGACAGGCGAGTGAAGGGAAAGCCTCAGGTACAGGGAGAAAAAGTCTGTCTTGGAGTTTGAGACCCCTATTTCCTCCCTCTTTCCCCTTTTTTTATGGAGTGGGATAATACCATTGGGTATTAACCCCTGGAGCAAACTGATCAGGAATGGAGTCCTGGCAGTTTTGCTGGCAGTTTTGGCCACATCGACCTTGAGTGGGATAATACCATGGAGGTATTAATCCCTGGAGCAGACTGACCAGGAATGGGGTCCTGGAAGTTACTGGCCATATGGGCCTGGCCCCTTCTTTTTTGTAATTGTAGTGTCTCGGCATAGTGGTATAGCTGAGACTGGATGTCCAGGCTGCAGCCATAGGCCTGGGCCCTTTTTGCTGTTTTACAGCTATTGTGTTTCAGCCTAGCTGTGTGGCTGAACCTCAGCCATATGTTTGCCTGGCAGATTTGGGCCACGGTGAGACCTGGTACTTCCTGCTGTTGATCCTGGCCTCAGTGCAGTATTGGCCTGGCTAGCTTTTGCTGCCCAGTCCAGGCCCAAGCAAAGACAGGCCTGACCTTTCAGCACTCAGGGAAGTGCTGAAAGCAGCAGCAGGCAGGGGGGAGTGGGAGTGAGTGGGCGCATAGGAGTGCAGTGACAGCTGGGCGGGAGTGTGAGGCTGCACCAGAGCCCCAGGACCAGCACCAGCAGGGCCCAGAGGGGGGCGGCAGGAGCATGGGGTCCTGGTTGGCAGGGGCTCTGTGGAGCTGGGCCGGCCTCTCTCCCTTCTGGCACAGCCCAGCCCAGCCCAGCTCCATAGAGCCCTGCCAGCCTGCGCTCTTGCCGCCCCTCTCTGAGCCCCGCTGGCGCTGGCCCCAGAACAGTGGTGTGGCCCCATACTCCCGCCCAGCTGTTGCTGTGCTCCTGGGTGCCACTCGCTCCCTCCTCCCCCCTGCTGCTGCTTTCCTCACTTTCCTGCCTGCCACCGTGGTGCCCTGGCACCATGTGGTTCCTGGCTGCATGGTCACAACCACAGGACTCAGCAAAAGCTGGCCTGCCCCCCACAACCCACATTCTTATCTGAATTTCCCTCTCCAGCATAGGGAGGCAAGAACAGCCCCACGGGCCCAGGCCAGAAGCCTCTGTTAGGCAGGGGCTTTCAGTTGTGGGGGGCGGGGTGGGGCAGGCCTTGCTGCTGGGTCCTGCTGCCGGCTTCTCCTGGGCCCTATTGCCCCTGTCTCCTGCCATCTTTGACAGGTGGCCAGGAATAGATAAATATTAATTTTCTAAATTTTTCAGAGGCCCCAAGGGCTGAATAGATGGCTGGGCAGGCTGCATTCGGCCCGTGGGCCATATTTTGACCCCCCTGCTTTAGGCAACTTAAAGTTAAGCGACTCCAGGGCAGGTTTATCTCTGATCCATGTTATCCAACTTGTGTTCCATTGATGTGTAGTCACTTCCCATAGATGAGCCACTTAAGTTGTAGTCCTCCAGTATCCCAGGATGCAGTGTTCCCTCCCTCCACACCCCTGTTCTGCATGGACAAACTTTCCATCCCCTGAACTCTACTTCCTAGGGGGCGGTCCTGGTACCAAGCCAACTCCCCCTCCCACCTCCAGGGCTGTGACATTACCCCTGCCCCAGAGATGCAATGCTGTACAAACAGCCTGCAGAGCACATACCAGCTGGCCAGGTCGCAGGGCATGGATGGGTCCAGGAGTGGGGTCTAGGGAGAGGGAGCGGGGGGAAACAAGGTAGGGGGCTGGATTGGGTCTCCCTGAGTTGGGGCTCCTTCCCAGGGTGGGGGCAGTAGCCCCCCCCAAAAGCACCTTCTCACCTCCCGGCCACCCTGGGAAGCACAACCAGCCTCCACTACACCCCAATCCCAAATCCCAGTTTATTAAAACATGATATCTTATTTAATATAATTTCTTTTTATTTCTTTTTAATTTTTTTTTTTTTTTACTTCTTTTTATTTGATCTTTCAGTGGCTGAATTTTGCATTTCCCCACCCATCCCCCACCTCCTTTTCCTTTCTACCTCCTATTACCCACTTCCATCCATGAACTCTCCACCCCCTCACCACTGGGGGCAGTCAGGGATGATTTTTACCTGAAGGTGGAACTGCTCCGGACTGGAGGTAGCACTAATACCCTGGTGCAGTCACTTGCTATGTCATATGAGTACGGGTGGCAGATCAAGGCCCGTCAGTTGTAGAGGAGTATTTTTGATACTTGGACCAAGCAACCTGTCATTTCCAGGTGATACTGGGTAAAGTGTTCTACGCAATTCTGTCCATGCTTCAATGACAAGGATTCATTCCCTATTCACCTGTGTGTTGAACAGAAATTAAATTAATGTGGCCTTTTCTTTTTAACCACAATAACAGGAGTGGCTGCAACATATAGACTGCCATGTCTCTGCAAAATATCTGTTCGTGCACCTGCATGATTGACTGATGTCAGCAGAGCCTTGGGAGCACTGTCGGTAAGAAAGCTACTGCCACCAGGCCCCAAGGAGAGGGGAGTACAAGGCACTCTTTTTGTGCTGCTTTATTAAAAATAGCCATTATTGGATTTCTTTCCTCTCAATTCTCATAGGCGCACAAGTGACTTTCATTTTAAAAGAGAGATGCTTTGAATCTGGAGCGTGCTGACCACCAGGTTAAGAATGGTGAGCTTCGGGGGGCCGTAAAACCTTGGGCAGTGCCTTAAATATTACCAACAGGGTACAGCAAATAAATTGTTTCCCATAAATAGTTAACCAATAAGGCATGGCAGAGAAGTAGGCTGGAGGAGTGTAATTATTGTGGGATAAGCAAATGATTAGAGTGTTATGATGCTCAAAGTATAGCCCTAGAGTCAGGTGCTTAATTATTAATATTATTATTCATGGATGGATCTTTATGATGTGGGAAATGAATATTTCTCGCCATGGAAAAAGATGTAAGACGCCAGTTTAATATGCTGAGCAGAGCTCACGGGCAAGCAGCGCACTTCATATAAATTAAATCTACCCTTTAGCCACGTGCTAGCCATTGGGGATGCTCTCTCCACCACTCGCTTCTACCAACCGCTTAGACAACGTGAATAAAACAAGTATTTGCTCCTTTCACATTTTGACAGGGAAATGTAAATGTCTAAAGTGGAGGAAAACTGTTGGCAGAAAAGAAACTGGACAGAGTTGTCCAAGGGTCTACGGGTGGGGACTCTTGGAGGGGTGGGTGCCACATCCTGGCAAAGGGTTTTGGTTGTGTTTGGAAGTAGCCCTGGATTTTGAGGTGCCCTACTTGAGATGTGCAGCCCACAGCTTGCAGAGGCAATGAACACCTGGAGCTCCTGCTGATTTCTTCTGAGGGCTCCAAAGTGCTGAGTACTTCTGGAAATGAGGTTTCAAGGCATCTCAAACAGGGCACCTAAGCCTAACACTTTGGAAGGCATAAGGCTGCCTACTGTATATCTCTTACTACCTGCCTTGCAAGAGTATAGTGAGGCTGACAAGACACCACCAAGCTAAAAACTACATGTCTCTGAAAAATATTCGACCTCCTATTGTTACATGCAATGCCCAAACTATTTCCGATATGCTAATCTGAAAAACCGCATATTTCTCTCCCTTGGTTTTATGCCTGCCTGTTTGTTGACAATGTGAATTTGCACCTTTCTCTGTATACGGACAGTTTTGCTCTTTCCCAAGTAGAGTCGGTTGCTTGGATTCCCCTGGTGCTTGTGCGAGTCTCACAACAACATGAAAGAAAGGCAGTCCCTGAAAGAGACAATTACAAGTGTTACGGGGGGTGGGCAGTAAGGGGGGAGGGGGACTATAGGAGAAGTGTTGCCGCAGAAACTACTTTTAACTCATTTACTTTTAATTGACTAGAGTTTTCTCAAATTGACAGTCTCTTTAATTAGCTAATATTTATAAAGCACTTGAAGATCCTCAGTAGGGAGGCTCTATAGGACAGCACAGCACAATGGTTATTCTCCATTGCTGTAACTGCATTAAGAGACAGATTTGGTAGAAGACATTTGTTCTAAGATTGAAAGTATTGCATAAGGAAGGGCCTGAACAAAAAGTCCCAAATCATAAGAGCAAACCCTTGCCACTCGCTCCATCTCCACAAAGAGCCAAACTTCTTGGTTCACCAGATCTGGATTCTGTGGGCGCTTGTACACGTGACGGGGGTTTAATCCCCAAGGTTATGTTCTATGCCCTCTAAATGGAAACGATGGGTTTTTAATTGAAACCCACTGTTTCAATTTTTCTGTGACATTAAGGTGAGGGGCCTGATCCTTTTTTTTTTTTTTTTTTTGGAGCCTACCACGGCCGGGGGCAAACTGCCAGTGGACTGAGTGGCTCCTGAGCTGCAGAGGGCCCGGTCCTTCCCTCCACAGTGGTGGCACCCCCCTGGGCCACCTGGGTGGTCTGCCAGAGGGCCAAGTGCTGCCCCAGCCAGCTTGGGATTGGGGAAGAGTTGGATTGGTCTGAGTGCTGCCTCTGAGCTCAGGCAGCACCCAGCCTGCTAGCAGCCCCTCTGGATGGCCCTGGGGGGTGCTGCCACAGTGGAGTGTAAGACCGGCCCTCTGCGCCCCCCCCAGCTCAGGGGCTACTCAGCCCACCAGTAGCTCGCCCCCTGGCCGCAGGAGAGGCAGGCAGGTTCCACAGAAATAATAAAAGGATCCGGCCCCTCTCCACTTCTGCCTTCATCAGGGGTCTGCTGAAGGCAGAAGTGGAGAGGGGCCCAATCCTTTTTTTCTGTGGAGCCTGCTTGCCTCTTCTGCAGCCAGGAGGCAAGCAGACACCTGTAATGCATTGTTGCAAACTAAACTATGTCCGGATGTAGTTTTGTTTGCAATGGTAAAAAGTCATTTAAAACCCCCAAAACTCTTGAATGTGTACAGTGTGAGGTCATTAAGCCACACAAAGTGACATTTTTGTCACGTGTACATGTTAATGGCATCACATGGACAAGTGTCCTGTGGCTCAAGCATTTCTGAGAATTTGATACCTGTTTTATATCTTCTCTCGCTCCCTCTCTTTCTCGATATATGTTGTTTGTGCTACATATGTCTACTTCGGTTAGTCTATAAGGTGCAAATCTTCCCTGCCTTCTACTTAATATCTTTTAGCAACCAGCACTGGGTTCTCCTGTGTCTTTGACTCCATAGGCAAGTCACATAAATGAAGGGCATTGAACATATTTGCAGAAGTTGGCTTTGACCAGCTTGTAAACCTCTCCCAGAGAAAATCATTCGTTACATGACAAGGAAGGAGAAACAAATGCACAAGGTATACAGGCAGTAGGGGAGGGGAAGAGTTAAGCTTGTTGTAGTGGCCTTCACTGTGTATTTCCACACTTGCTTGTGCTTTAGGCTTTTTTGTTTTTGAAGTTTGATTTTACTTTGAGAACACTTCCAGTCTCCATTTGGGATTATTTCCAGGCAATAAATCACTGATTTTTGCAGCCTCAATCCCAGTTTAACAAAGTTTTTATGCCTGGGAATCATTATCTAAAATTCTGTCTCTCACTGCATGTGAAAGGTATTCCTCTGACAGGGTCACATGGCACAGAACACAGCTCAAGGAAGTGTCTGTGTCGAGGAATGCATGCACATTACCATTGAGATCTGGGGCAGTGGACTGGCAGAGGATGAGGACAGAGAAGGGGAAGAACTCACAGCAGGCTGTGTAGAGAGCCTCATTTTCTACCTGCTGCCCACTGGAACAGAGCATTTGTGGCAGTAACAACCAGATGCTCTCAGAGCAGGGGGATGAAGTCTCTCTCCTCTCTGCAGGAGTTTTGGGGTGAGGGGCAGAGGCGACCCTCCTTAATGATGTATACTCCGAGTTAGGCTGTTACAGCTCAGTTCTTCCTAAACTTTCTTTAAAGTTCTTGGCTCCTATTTTTCCACCCCTAACTAAATCTGAGCTGTGAATTGGGAGCTATTTCAGCAGCTATGGCTGATCCAGAGCACTCGCTCCTTGTTGGTTTTCACAGTCCACCCAGTCACGGCTCTCAACTGGTTGCCAAATCTACCTTGGAGCATTCACAAACTCCATCACTGACATTAATTATTGCACCAATGGTCTGATATCCCTCTAGGGCTCTCTGCAGCCACACATTTCTGGCCCCTGCTTTGGAAGTGAAATCCGTGCTGCAACTCTCGGCTCCAGTGCTGCATGTCCGCAAAACTCTCTTGTTGTGGAGGCTAGCTGGGCGGCTCCTTGCCTAGACCCCGTGATGGGTTGGTTGATGCCTGTGAGCCAGTCTCAGCCTTATCTTTTGAAGAACACAGGGGAGCATCTCACTTAAAGGAATATCTGGTTCAGATGGACTAGATTGGGCATCCCAGGTGTATTTAGGCCATGTTGCATCCTGGGCTGCTGTTATGAAACAAAGGGGAAGAAGGGTCCAGCCCGCAGCTGCTAAGAACTGGTGTCAGCCTCCAAAAATTCTGCTTGTTTGGGCAGCTGGGGGAAACCATGTATATAAATAGGCTTAGGTTCAGTGGGGCTTCTCTGCCTCCGTGTGCACCAGATGTTTATGGTGTGAGGGGGCTGGGTCCACAAATGAGCAGTGTAGGTCTTTGAGGGACCGTGTCTGTAAGTGCATAGTACCTATTATGGAGGGGGAGGCTGGGGGAGCTGTGTTCATAAACAGGCTTGGGTATTTTGGCAGAGGTGCATGAACGGCGGATAAGCATCTGCTCGGTGTTTGGGGTAGAAGAGCCCCTGTGTGCGCGCTCTGCTGTGCCTGTGAATGAGTAATGACTGTTTTCTTCCTCGTGGGCAGCTCGTGTTTGCGGCAGCCAGGCTGACGGGGTTTCTGTTCCATTTTTAATTCCAGCCTAGAGAAAGCTGCACGCTTGGGAAGTGGCAGAGTGGGGGGATGCTTTTTTTTTTTTTTTGCCTTATTACAATCCAGTCTTTTTGATCTCGCTTCCTGCAGTATTATGAGGACTCCAATGGATTGCTATGGCAACTAGCCAACCAGGCCTGCATACTAAATGGAGACGCCTCTGCTAGGGCTGGCGGAGGAAGGAGATAAAAGTGTTAATAATGCAAACAAACAGAACAAACTCTCAGCAACAACAGCAATGACAACCCCCAGCCGCACCGCACCGTGGGCTGGCAAGGAGCAAATATTGCTGGCAGGGCCAGAAGCAGAAGTTTCCATAGGGCAGAGGGAGTAGGAAGCAACCCTTACCCACAAACAAATATCTGGCAGGCATGTTGATGTGTAAATAAAGGTGGGCTGTTAATTCACTGGGGGCTGGGGGCGGAGAATGGCTCTGTGAAATCAGGGATGCAAATACTTAATTACTGCAGCTTGACAGTGATGAATGGGGGGCTGCCCGCCTGGCTTTTTCCTCTCGGGGCTTCTGTTCTAGTTGGGTTGAGCTGCATTCCTGGCCCGTAGCGGGCGGCGGCGGGGGGCACCGGGGGGAGCGGGGAGCAAGCACCGCTGAGCTGTGGCCGAGGGGGACTGGCCCCTCGAGGCTGCCTCGGGGAGCTGGCAAGGGGCAGCTCTCCTCGCACCCCGGTTCTGCACCACCCCGTAGGGATTTCTTTTTCTCTGCCTCCCCGGTTTTCTTTCTCCACTCTCATCTGTCTGCCATATTTGGTGTCTTTCTTCTCTGTCTTAACCACAAGCCCATATGGCAGTCCCCCCGCCCCCTCCTCTCCCGCCAGGGGAAGAGGCCAGCCCCTCTGCCAGGGGTGGCGGGGAGGCAGTTGGTGCTGCTCTTAGGCCCAGATGGCCCCAGAAGGACTGTCCCGCAGCCTGATGTGACTCCTTGCACACCGCTCCCTCTCTCCAGCCTTTCCTGCTTCTCCTCCGGGGTCAGTGATCAGCGCCCGGTGTAGCAGAAATTGCGTGAGCCTGAGACCGTAGTTAAAAGCCAACATGCCTGTTCCCCCACAGATATCCTGGGGTACTTCAGCTAACGGGACATCTGAGGCAGAGGGGAAAGGCAGGGTGCTCACTCCTTGTCATGCTGACTTAGCACTGACATCCAAATGCAGCTAGCTAGGAGGACAGGCTGTTGTATCTGTAGTGTAAAATGCACTCAGAGCTAATCATAGTCATTACAGTAGGTAGCACCTTGATCAAGCTTTTCACCCACAGACCTCTGAGAAGCTTAGTAGGATGGCAAAGCACGATTTCTGCTGCTTTGTTTTAACAGCAAAATTCCTGGTTGGCTTTTGGGATTGCGCTGGTGCAGCAGGGCTCGGAGCGTTGCTCTCCTGCGGCAATGCCTAGTCCTCATTAGAGCAACGTATTTCCCATGGGTCAAGCTAAGCCTCTACAGTGGCATGCTGTGGCTTTCTGCACTGTGGCATGGGCTGGAAAGGGAATAGGGAGTAGGCTACGGAAAGAGGCAGGTGTGCTCTTCCATAAATCATGGGCACCTTTCTAAATGAATGAACTCTACCAAAAGAAGTTAAAACCTATTTGCTATGAACAAAACCTGTGCCTTCACTGTACTTCACCCCCTTTTTAATGGTGAGAGCCTAGCTCAGGATAGCGCAGAATTGTTGCTGTTGGTTAGAGGCTATTCTGGCTGGTGCTGCTCGCAGGCGTCCGCCTAACCCACCATCCGCAGAGGGAATGGAGAACACAGTGGAGAGACCGCTCCCCTGGCCTCCTCTGGCTTACATTAAGAGTGGGCGTCTGGGACAATGCCTGTGTTTATGAGCCTGATTTTACATAGATCCCCTTGCACAGATAATGCCACTTAAGGTGTGCCTCCAATGCAGCACTGACTCAGCCTCAACCCTCCTGGAGCCTGGGTCTTAGCACCTGGGTCAGGCCGATCGAATGCCAAGCCATATATCCTAGTTAGCCGCATCCTCACTTGAGCTGCACTCACTGATACATGTTGCCGTACCCTGTGGTTCTTGGTGCTTCTGTAAGCTGATTTTTTTTCTTGGGAATTTTGGGAAAACTTGTCAGGGCACACAGGGAGTGTTGTGTAAAGGCACTAGTGGAGAGTTATCCACATTCAAAGGATTTAGCTTGCGTCCTCACTGGAAAGGGGTTGGGTTACCAGCCAAAGTGAAAGCCCCCACTCATTCCCTAACCTAGGGGCAGGCAATTATTTCAGGCAGAGGGCCACTTACTGAGTTTTGGCAAGCCATCGAGGGCCGCGTGACGGGCAGCCAGGGGCAGATAAATATTAATTTTCTAAATTAATTAATTTATTATTTATTAACTAATAGGGGCCCCGCGGGCTGGATAGAATGGCTTGGTGGGCCGCATTTTGCCTGCCCCTGCCCTAACCTGCACCCTTTGCTGTCCCAGCTGGTCCACATCGAAAGCACCGGTACATTTAGGTGAGAGGATGGAGAAGGGGGAGTTCAGGGACAATAGCTGTATACAAGCATATGTTAACCATCCTCTGTAGGAATCTGATGTAAGAAAAGATAGCCCCTGAGGCTCACAACAGACTCTCAATAGCTCCCCTTATCTTCCTGTTCCAGGGCTCAGGCAATATTTGAGTCCCTGGAAAGGTCTGTGCCATAGCCAGAATCCTCACTGCAGCACGCAGAGCCGTACTCAAGCTAGGTTTAATTTAGCAAGTCGCGGTACCACAGTACCCTGAGCTTCTACAGTCTGGCTGCCCAAATGTATAATGTTAGTCCCAGTCAGGCTCATACACCATGTGCCACCACAGCTTTACAGCTATCTGCGCTTGAGCAGGCTATGGTAAAGCCAGATCCCCTATATTGGCTTGTTCTGCAATCATTCTTCCTACCTACAGTGTAGATATTCCTGGTATTGGGACAGTGTGCAGCTTGACTCAGGTGTGATTTATTTCCTAAGACATTTCTAGACCAGCAAAAGTACTAATGTAAACACGCCAATGCTGGCAAAAGCATTTTTATTCCAGTGAAAGCTTATTTTGTGTGGGGACCTGAGATAATCTGCACTAGGAGGATATTGGTATTCTGGCAAAGCTTCTCTTGTGTAGAAAAGACCAGAGCGGCAGACACTTCCCAGGAGGTCCAGCCCAAGAAAATACTGTCCCAACCCAAATTGTTGGCAGGCTGTAGGTATTTAGGAGCTTTATACTTCCTGCTTTCTTGCCCAGAGAAGCACGGTAAGATAGTAGATGGACAATCAGGAATTTCACACTCCTCCTGCAGCTCTGATAGGAACTTCCTCTGTAGCTGAAAATCCCTGAATCTGACTCTGTGCTGTGCCTCTGGGAGTCAAATGGCCCCTGGCATGAATAAGAGCAATCCATGGCTGCTTTAATTAATTCATGGCAGCCTGCCTTGGGATGCACATGGGCTGCAGCCAGGCTCAGGATCCTGCCGTACCCTGTGTTACCATCCTGCCCCAGCATCCTTCCCAGTCCCAAGTTAGGAGGCAGGGGAATAGAGCGGCTTATGGCAGACTTATGCCGTGCCCAAACTTTCCTTTCACAGGCAGCCACAGTGCATTAGTGCATTAATATACACTTCTAGAATGGCTTATGGAGGCCAAAGCAGTGGACAGAATTTGCCTGCCTCTGTTTTCCTCACTGGTAAAGCAAGAGCACCCAGACACCATGAAGGTATCTGTGAAGTGCTTGGAAGATGGAAGCACTCTGGAAGGAGTCAGTATTAGCACTACTTACAGTTACTGCACAAGCCCTTTCAAGTGTTTGAATTACACAGAAATATTAGACCTCGATCTGAACTTCTCCTGAGTCTGGAGACTGTTTGGTTCCAAGGGTTTGGTTTCGGCCTGTCTGTGGGAGCATTTCTTTGCAGACTGAAATCAGATTCCCGTGAAATTCTGCATTCGTACAGAAGTGGGGTTGAACTCTGCGGCCCTTCCACAAAATGTTTAGTTCATTTGCCTTTGCCAGTTTCAATAGGTCATTATTACATTCATGGGGCTGCACCAGGCTCCCTGTGGTGGGTAATTAAACACAGTGGAAATTCTTGCACTTTCATTTTACCCAAAAGCTCCAGGCAGCCCGGCGCAAGGGGATAGAGTTTGCTGACTTTGGTGTAGGCAGCAGCAGGTTCAGATTCTCTTCCCTTTCTCAGCACTTTATCTTCCTAAAGAAAACAGTAAAGAGGAGCGATATCTGATCAAAAAGCATTGGACCAAGACAAAAACACAAGAAATGGGAGGGGGAAAGATCAACGGCCTAAAGATGAGATCTGCAAAAAGAGACAAAGTTAGAACAGGGCTGGCCTTGGATTGGGCCAAGTTAAATAACACAAGTACTGATAACTTGGCCCTTTTTGGTTCATACCCCACCCCTGGGATCTGGGAGGGCTGAGACAGTGTAGCTCTAATTGTGTCTTATTTACCTTGGCTTTTTAAGCAGCTCACCCTCCGCTGACTTGGCCCCATCCACCATGATCACATCTCTATACACTTGGCCTTTTTTTTGTTTTCCCAATTTTTTTTCCCCATTTGGATGTGCTACAAGTTTTCCTGTCAGGTACAATTATCTGAACCCTTTAGGCTTAAGGATAAGGTTTCAGTCATTTTTGGCAAAGGGGTCTTTTCCCAGTGCTCTGGACATGTTCAATGAACCAGCTGTACGCAGCACTGCATTTACTCTCCATCTTTTGAATTGTGCTCCACAGGAATGATCCTTGCACTTTCAGGTTAGCCTGCTTAATGAAATGTCTCTCCCTTGATTGTGAAGGAACAATTCCTTTGACTATCTTTCTTAAAATCTATCTTAAAATCCTCCCCCTTCCCTTTTTTTGGAAGTGCTTTTCCAAAATTTGGACTATGAGGAGGGGTGGGGGGGGGTTACATTTTGAGAGTACGGTCTAGTGGTCTGAATAGAAACACTGGGAGCCTGGAGGAGTCCTGGGTTACAGTCACAGTTTTTGCTGCTAACTCACTGTGGGAACTTGAGCCAGATGCTGTGGGGATGGGGGCCTAGAGTGTCAGCAGAACATGCTTACGGGATCCTGGCAAGCGTGCGGGTGGCATTGCCCCTGGCAGGAAGGGCTGGGGACAGCCTCTCCTGACTCATTCTAGCCAAGCTCAGAGAACCAGTTGCAATCAGCATCCCACGATGCTAAGCATTGGACAAACGCAGAATGAGAGTAAGCCCCTGCCCTGAGCAATGGAAACCTCAATAGACAAGAGTGAAACAAAAGGAAATATTATCCCAGTTTTACTGAGCGAGATTAAGGCCCAGATCCATGAAGGCCCTGAGGTGCCTAACTCCCTGTTGGCATCAGTGGTACCATTAAAGTCCTGGCTCTAAGTGACTTTCCCAAGGTGGCTCTGTGGTAGAGCCAGGAGTTGAACCCAAATCTGATCTGCCCTTCGCCCCCTGGGATTCTGACTGAAGTTTTCTTTCTGTACAGGTTTCCCTTGATTTATGCAGTATGTGCGTTCCTGAACAACAGAGCATAAATTGAATTTGCATAAAGTGAACCCACTTTATAATGTGAAGGGATAGGGATAGGTTCCCATGGCAGTGAAGGAGGGAGGAGTGAGGCTGGGAGTAGGGAAGGGGTGGGTGGAGGGGTGCCGCTCCCGGAGCTGCACGAGGCAGCAAAACAGAGGGAACAAAGCGGCACTCACCCCAGCCCCAGCTGCAGCGGCCCTGGGAGCTGCCGGCGCCAGCTGCTTGCACCAGGGCACAGTGCAGCCCAGCGGCTACAGGCAGCTGGCATTGGCCACTCCCGAGGCAGCTGCAGCAGGAGCTGGGGTGAGTGGGGACAGGCAGAGCCCTGGGAGTTTGGGGCACAGTGCAGCCAAGTGGCTGCAGGCAGCTGGCACCGCTCCCGGGGCCGCTGCAGCTGGGGCTGGGGTGAGTGGGACCACGGCCCGTTCCCATCCCCCAACAGACTTACCTGCTTGGGCGGGCAGGGGGCATCTATGCTGATGGCATAAGAATGAATTTACCTCGCATATAGTGAATTACCGGTCTAAACATGTTCATTGCATAAGAGCACGTTCGCATATAAAGAACCCACATAAACCGAGGGAAACCTGTATTGCTCTGGTCAGCTTGCTCTGTGCAAGGACATACAACTAATTTCCTGCTCAAGTTTTCCTCAAAGCCTGGAATCACACTCAAAATACCCCCTGGGAAGGGGAGCCCTCCTGCAGTGGGCACCACATGAGTGGTAGTAAGACCAAAACAGAGGGAGTGACTGAAGATGCCCTTCATCCATAGCACGGACCCACTACCCGACTCCGAAGGGAAGGGGGAGGATTTTGCTGGCCTGTTTTTCTTGAGCTTCCTTTGCTTTCAGAAGACATGCCTCTCCCTAGCTCAGGAGCAATTTCAGTTTTTTTCCTGCTCTTTGTTACACCCCAATTCCTTCAAAGGCGCCGGGTCCAGATGCTGAATGCTGATGAGCATCCGCCAGGCCCGCTAGAGTCAATGAAAGCTGTGGATGTCCAAGCCTCTCAGGAATTGGCTCCACATTTTTGCCTATTTGGGAAGTGACCAGTGGCACTTTGTGTGGGTCAGGCCTGGCAAACCGGTCTCCATGGCAACCTTAATGAATGCCATTGGCTCAGTGGTCCATCCTTGCATCTCATTACATTTCAATGACTTTCACGGGGCTCGGACATGTAATTAATATCAAACACATGGTATTCAGCAGGATAAGGCTTAGCAGTACGCAACGTGTGCAGAGTGGGGAGTGACGTGGGCTTTGGGATCCGTCTCCAGGCATCAATGTAACAAAAAGCCCATGAACAACAGAGGAAGCAGGAACCTGGCTGGCTGGCTGCTGCTCAGCGCCTAGCACGCAGAGGCAGAGATGGCTGTCAGAGACTCCAGTGATTGCTCAGCCCCTTCCTGGTCAGGGGGTGATGTCCTAAAAGCTGGAGGATGGGAAGGCTTTCTTTGATCTAGGAGAGAGTGACAGGAAAATGGTGAGGGGTGATTGTCTACATCCCAGTGGGTGGCAACCGTCTTGCTGAAAGCCAAGTTGGAGCGCCGCTGGAGGCAGCCCTGTGGAAGTCCTCAAGAGGCTAGTGCGAGTTGAGGGAACTCAGCACGAGGCAGGATCTCACCCTCTATGGGCTTTTTCTTTTGATTAACTCAGTACATTTAAGGATATATTCTATGAGTCTCTAATGCTATTCCTGAACTCTACAAGGGGTTGCCATCCCTCTCTAGAAGCCCTGCTTAAAGGCTATAAAAATCACTCTAAGAAACCTGCCCAGAAGACCCTGAGCAGTCTTGCATTTTAATTAGTGTGGATTAAAAGCTGAGCCCCTCCCCAAAACCAGAGGTTGGGTTGGCAGGCACAGCACTACAAAGGCAAGATGCTGCATGCCACATGACACAGATGCCATTGCACTAGGCCATGGAGCCAGAAGTGGCCTGACCTCCAGCTGATGGCAGAGAGAAACCAATCCAGAGAACAGGGAAGGGATTGGGAAGGGTTGATTGATGATGTCAAGGTTTTGCAGTTAACGCCCAGACCTGTATTTCCTAGAGTTTGCCTGCCTGGAATGAAGACCCATTCATTTCAGCAGTAGGTGGCTTCCTGTTGGAGAGACTTACTGCATCTTATCTCCCACAGAACAATGTTATCAGCCACAGAATGAGCCAAGAGAGCAGGGGAAATAACCTCTGCTAATTACTAATATGCAAAATGAGTAATGAGATGAAGAAATAATGTGCTATTGGATACAATCCTAGGGTTTTTAAAACGAATTATTTCACCTTCAGCTGCATTACAACCATTCCCTGGAGAATAATATACAATCCCCACAAGGATATGAGGGTATAATTCAGTGACAGCTCCAGCAAAGTTATATTCAGTTTAATGAACGTCGTGGGAAGCTAAGATTGAATTATTGCCTGAGTGCTCTGTCAGGTTGCCTCATGTTGTTATGCAGGATATAAAGAAAATTATTATTGACAATACTAAGGAGATTCATTTTGTCTGAGTGAAGGAGGTAAAGGAGGTGTATTGAATATGTGACGTAGCAGGAGAAGGTTAATCATGACCCTAATGTGGTATAGGGAGATCGATCATGCGTGGATCACAGGGATGGATATTTAATGCATATGCGACATGGCAGGGGAAGTTTTACTGACTAGGATGCATGGAAGGGAGGGACAGAGACAGAGATAACAACAGTGACTTGCTGCGGGAGGGGTGCTTTGCATTTGTGACTCTGTTCACGCACTGGAATGTGCAGCAGCAGCACCTGGAGATGGGGGGGCATCCTAAAAAGTGAAGACCAGCTTGAACTCAAAGTTTCTGTGAGCAAACAGATACCCACCAGCAAGAGACAGGTCTCAGGAAGTGTCCGAAAACGTTAGTCAGACATATTTACTCAGGTGTTGCTTGTACAATTTTGCCACTGGGTGGCAGCATGACGACATAGGAAACTGCTTACTTGGCATTTTACTAATGCTAAATACTTACTGTTTAGCATTTACCTAATGCATGTAGCATGAGCTGTCCCACCCCTCTCCATCACTGATAGCAGGAGATGAGTAAGAAAAGGGTAAACATTCAAAGTTTGGTTTAAATTTGGATAAAAGCCCAGGGTCAGATGCTTCTCTGCCACACCTTGAGTCTACCAAAGTGGACTGAAGGCACCATTCTGCTTAGCTTTCATTCATGTCCTGTTTTGACTCACACCAGGAATTAGAAATGGATAGAAATATGAAAAAATAAGCGTAATGGGTAAAGTTCTCTGATCATTTTAAATCTCCAAAAACCTTTGTCCAAAATCATAATGAAAAATGTTTTCTTACGCTACTGGACATCTCTCTTACTGTGCCAATCTCTCGACATGAAGCTCAAAATTTAATTTTTAAGATGGGCATAAGCCACAAAATTTAAATCAGGATCCCAGTTGTGAGTATGCCAGTGATTTGTGGTATTTGATTCCATAGTTCTGGTTTGGCCCATTTTGACAGCCAAGGTCACATGCAAATTTGGATTCTGATTTCAAATACTGCCAATTAAGTGCCGTGTTGTTCGGATCCACCATGTTGGATCAGATGCATCTTTAGCATGCAATATAGTCATCTGCTATTAGGAGGAAATGAATGTATTGGTCCTAAAGCAAAATAATACAAGGAAAGCCATTGGTGGCCTTGTTTCAGGGAATTCCATTCACTTGCAAAATAAAAGGAGATCTGTCCAAAAAAATCCATTTCACATTTATTCTCTCCATCCACCAACAACTTCAAAAGAAGATTAAATTCAGTCTCCTTGGACCTGTCCACCACATTTCACTTTCATATTTTCTCAGGGAAAAAAATATCCTCCAACAAAATATGGAGATGATTCAGTTTCATTTTCTCAACCTGTCAGTCAAAGTGTTTGATCTGCCAGTTCAAAGTGGAAGTCAATCGCAGTCAGCATGTTTCCATTAGAGACGGGAGTGTCAGGAACGCGTGGTTCAGAACCACCTAGAACTTCACTGGTGCCGGACTTCAAAGCTCTGTGGAGACTTTTATTGGGTTTTATTGTGCTGAGATGAGAGGACAGGAGTGGAAGGAAGGAGAGTGGCAAGCAGAGGAATGGGCAGGCAGATATGATATTTGAGACTCACAAGAAAGAAATTCTCTGAATGTTCATGCCCCAAATATCTTCATGGCAACCTCTCGTACAATCAACTTTTAAGACTTGCTGAAGCCCCCTGAGAGTCTTTCTACCAGGTCCCGTCCTGCTTGCATCCTCTATTACTGATACTTCCCTCTCTATTGCCTTTATAGCCAAAGGCATGAGGAGGTTCCTACATGCAAAGTTGGGGTCTTTATCCAGAACCGTGTGGCCCTTGGTGGTTGTTCCTACACTGGAATTGCAGTCCTTGCCCCGCTTGGATTAACCCTGTCAGCAGCTTTGGAGGTAGTTATTGCAGGGCTGGAACAGGCAGCAGGGTATGCTTTAATGTTTCCTATGTAATGTATAATTAGGAAGGAGTTCTTGAGCCATGCTACTTGCCTGTCAACCTCACAAACCTTACAACCTGATGTGGTTTTGTTTCAGGCTAGGCCTGATATACAGGGTCATAATGTAGGTGTGATACAACCTGATCCACAGTGTGAGGACTTTGACTTGACATGGTACAACAGTGCCTTCTGCTTTTGCCAGGACTGCTTTTGGGTGCCACCAGAACCCTCCCTGCTTCTGAAGCTCCTGATGTCCCCAACTTAGAAGTAGAGCAACTGCCTCAGCTCTGGCTTATTTGCACCAAGGACAGTGGCTAAAAAAAGCAGGTAGAGAGAGGGGAAGCCTCACTTCCAACACAATCCATTGCATCTCTTAGGTATCTACTTCCAGGAAAAAATACCTTAAAATGGAACTCAAGTTGCAAGTACTTATTAGTAATGTTTAGGGATGCCATAATCATCTCGAAAGCAGACATTGCAAACCTAGGCGATGTAACATTAAGATAAAATGTGATCCAAACATAATCAGGGAGAGAAAGGCATCCAAGCCATCTCAACTCTGCCCTATAGCAATACAAACTTATTATTATGATTAAGGTATCTCAGTGTTTGTGGTCTCAAATAAGATCAAAGTGATTAAAAAAATATGTTCAATTTTTTTCACACATACAATTCCCACAGTTGCTTGGGACAGACTAGAAACTGACACAGGCACTACATTTCTTAAAGGACCTGGTTTTTAATATTTACTCAAATCAGTTAATAAAGCTACATGGAAATTCAGAGATAATACACATGGCTTTATCTCTGGAGAGGGTGTTGAAGAGGCAGAGGGTAGAGGCAACTATGCACAGGCAGAAGCAAAACATCTGCTTTGGCATTGTATGAAACTTAAGCACTGCTATTTACTTGGGCAGACCATAGGTGCATCAAGCCCGGTATCCTGTCTCACACAGTGGCAGAGAGCAGAGGCTCAATAGGAGGGTGAATAGGACATGTCCATCATTTTCCAGTCCCTGCTTCTTTCCCATTGCAGCTTCCAGCAGTCAGAGGTTTAGGAAGAGATTTAGGAAGTTCTGATTCAGAGGCTGTGTCCCTCTGCTATATTCAATACCTACTGATGGATCTTTCCTCCAAGAACTGGTCCAATCCCTTTCTGAACTGGGTTAACTTACCAGCCTGCACAGCTTCTCGTGGCAGTGAGTTTCACAAGTTACTTACTTGGTGTATGAAAAAGAACTTCCTTTTGTAAGTTTTAAGCCTACAAGCTTGGATCTTGTACAAGATTTAGATAAGCTTTGTATAGTAGTACAAGCCTTGGTCTTGTAGCCCTTTGGTCTTGTAGCCTGCTCCCACAGAAGGCAGAAGCAAAGCTGTCATTAAAGAACAGGCCTGTGGTCTTGGCTGCTTTTCTCCTTTGTTTATAAGACAAGATCTACCATGGTGCTTCCCACGAAGTGAGTGAGCCTTCCTGCACTATAGAGCTCCAGCTTCACGTGAGGCCCCAATTCTGACCATGCTACCAGGAAACACCTTTGCTTAAAACCAAAGCTCACTGAAGGAAGCCAGATAGGTGTTGGCTCCCAATGGCAAAGGCCACTCCCTACTGCAAGAGGGTGCTGTAGGAATGAACGTGCATATTCACCGGGTCTGAGGAAATTACAGGGACTGGGAGGAGAGACACAATGGGAAGATGCAACCTACAGAGGTCCATTGCCCTTCCTCTTTACCTCAAGTCAGCACTGAATCAGGTCTTTATTCTCTTGTGGCTGTTGAATGTCATCTGTCCTTTCCTGGCAGCCGCTGGAAGAAGCCAGAGCACCGTGCTGTGCTCAGCCTGGAAACTTCTGGCCTGAGGTCATGCTGCTGTTCCCTGTTTCCCTGCAAAGAATTAGTGGGGCTAGACTGTGTAATTATAGGTTTCAGCTGGTGGTTATAACACCTAATTCAGCACCTACTCCATTCCTTAGCAAGGAGAAAATGCTCTTTTCACAATGGCTGCAGGCCAACCCTGGTGGAATAGCATACATCAGCACTAGGGCTGTGTGAAGCTTCGCCGGCTGTTTCGTTTTGACACTGGTTTGACTCGTTTTGAGCTCAAAACAGTGAAACCAAAACAAAACAAAGGGCTTCAAAACAGCCTTGAAATGAAACGAGGCCAGTCGAAACATTTAAAACATTTCAAAACATTTTAAATTTTGAAGCAGCCAGCAAGGGAGAGCCAGGGCTCTGCAGCCCCATGTGGCTCAACCCTGCGGGGAGCGCAGCCCTGGCTCTCCCCGCCTCCTTAGATTGGCTCTGGTGTGGGGCCCGGGGCAAATCAGCTTGTGCGTGAACCCACTGCCGCCCCAATCCCTAGGTGGCAGCGGGTCCCTGCATGAGCTGATTTGCCCCAGGCCCTGCACCAGAGCTGATCAGAGGAGGGTGCAGGGTCTGGGCAAATCAGGGACCTGCCGCCGCCTCGATCCCGGGGTGCAGGGAGGTCCCCGCAGGAGCTGATTTGCCCCAGGCCCTCCTGGCGCTGGCCCCAGGCAGCAGCACCAGCCTCCTGTGATCCAGGAAGCAGATCAGGGCCCGCACCCTCGGAAGCAGTCCGGCACAGCCCCTGCAGTCCTCCCGGGGGTGCAGGCGAGCCCCCGATCTGCCTGCCGGATGACAGGAGGCTGGTGCTGGCAGCTGGACGCAGCCTGTACTGGAAAGATCGGTGTTGCCACTGGCCCCAGCTGACAGCACCAGCCTCCTGTCACCCGGCAGGCAGATTGGGGGCTTGCCTGCACCCCCAAGAGGGCTGCAGGGGCTGTGCCAGATTGCTCCCGGGGGTGCGGGCCCCCAATCTGCCACCCAGCTCACAGGAGGCTGGTGCTGCCAGCTGGAGCCAGTGGCAACACTGATCTTCCTGGCACTGGCTATGGGCGAAACGTCGAAACAGCATTGAAACAGCCAAAGAGTTTTAACAAAACGAAACGGAACAGTGCTTTTGAAACTAAATGAAACTCAAAATGAAAAACTGTTCCATCAAAACAGAAGTCAAAGTGAACAATGCTGTTTTGCACAGCCCTCCTCAGCATCTCTCCTCTGGGCACGCAGATTGCCTAACAGTTCGCAACGATTCAGGGGTGCTAGGAGGAGAAGATTCCTTTTCTCTTTGAGGCTCTGATGCAGCTAATGCATCTGTCATGCCTGGATGCCCAAATTCTCTGGTCTAGGCATGAAGTATGGAGGTCACCCAGGCAGCTCATTGCAGAGCCTGGGATCAAGTCCCAGTCCAGTAGCTTCACCAGAGGATTCTCCTTCCGTCTCCTGTGGAAACACCTGGGGTGAATTCCTAGGATTTGGGATAAAGGAAGATAGTTATTAGTTGCTGTGGTCATTAAGAGAAATCAGTGGGTCCTGCTTATCCAGTGCTGGTCACAGTTCCCAGCGACTCCAACTGAAGTTACTTGTACCACACAATGGAAAGCCAAGGCTCAGGCTGTTCTTCAAGGTTTAAATCAAATCACTCCCCGATATATCCCCTCTCCCTCGTATTGACACTTGAAAATACAGTCTCTCCCCTGAAATATAATTCTAGCCTCATGTTTAGAAAGATGGCAAGGCCCTTTTGTTGTGTATTGATTTGCTGACAGTCCACAGCAGTTCCTCAGTCAGAAAGCTGACAAGAGGCAGCAGAGGTTGGGGAAATGAGCTCAGATGTATTTTTATGGGATTCCCCTCTTGGGGGAGGAAGAAAGAAGTAGTACAGCCATGGATTCAGGTGTGTTGTGCTAATGCACTGGTTTCAGGCCCTGGGAGCCCCTGGTTCCAATCTGAACCAAGTCGCAAGGCAAATGAGAAGGGTGGCCTCAGGCCCGTGTCTCTAGCACATCAGAACATAGTCCACTGTGGTCAGGGGCCTCTGCTTGGGAAAAGCACAGGACTGGAATAGCAGAAGTGCAAGCCAGGATTATAATAATGGAGGACAGAGGTGCCAGGTCACAGCTGTATGAGAACCCTGGACTGTGGAATAGAAAGAGGGGTTTAAAGTCATAAACTAAGTTAACCGGCTGAGCTGGTCATGGGTATCTGGGCTGGTGAACAAGGTAAAAATTTAGAGGCATCTTCAGTGCAACCAGTGGGGTCATTTCAGAAGAGCCTCAGGACAGCAGCGTGCGATCCCAGCCTCTGACAGGCTGCATCTTTTTACAGGCCATAGAGGAGCTGCCATTGAGTGGTCAAATCATTAACATGCTCAGTGTTTGAGTTCTTGCATCTGCTGAGGGACACAGTGCTGCTCTGAACTGCCTGAGCAGCATGCCATGCAGCATGTGCACTTCTCCACTCTCTGTGACAGGTGGAGCTGAGGCAGATAATCCAAAGCAGCAGGAGGGGAAGGAGAGCACGCCGTTTGCCCATCCCCAGCAGTGCCGTGCAGCGGGTCCACTTTGCATTTCAGCAGTGTAATGCCAGCCTTCTTTCTCTCTTTTTTTTTAGCACATTATCCAGTCAGCGTGTTTGATGTTTTATGCATTAAATAGATTTATGTGTTTAATAATTATTAGTTTCAAAGATTTACAGTGCACTGCTGCTGGTGCTGTGTCTGTGCCTCCCAGGGGAATTCAGGAAGTGAAAATCCTTCATCAAGGGAAAGGAAAAATTAGAAACTTTAAATCTTCCATCATTCTGAAAATGGGCCAAGGAGAGAGTAAATGCATGTGCCCTGAATGTGGCTTTGTGCTGCGGGTATGTATGCATATTGCATTAGGCTGGATACTAGGTGCATTGTGCATGCATTTGTGGAGTGCTTCTCTTGAAATGTGCAGTTACGTTTCGCTCTTCATTCTTTGCTTTAAGAGATTGACACTGTTTGTGGAGTATGCACGAGTGGGGACCCTGCAGCTACCCCCTATTGATATTTGTGTGGTGATGATTCCCTAGGAAGGGGGGAGTCTATGATTTTTGGTGAGGTTCCTCCATTGTTGATAAAGAATATATGTGAAGCAAAACCAAAGCCACATGCTCTGAGCTGGTGCACTTCAAGTTCTGCTCTGAACTTGTGGCATGGGCCAGTCTCTGTTAGATAGAAAATTAACAGGCGTCTTGGTCTTGTCAAGAAAGAGAAGTGCTACTAGGATGGATCCAGGAGAAACACACCAGTTTCATTGCCACAGGTTTTACCTCAACTCCTAAACTCTTTTGAGGCCTGCATTCCTGCAAAAGCTAGAAAAAGTCATCCCATAGAAACAGATAGCTTTATTTCAATGTGTGGTGACAGCAGTTTTCAAAAAGGCAAAAGGAAACATAGAGGGCAATAGGGGGAACATGGAGATGCCATTAGATATGACTTGACGGCACATCCCCACTTGGAGTAGTGCAAAAGAGAGCAATGAAAAATACTAGACCGTTAAAGGAGGCATGGGGAACTGGGAAGGATGGATTAAAAGACCAGAGTCACAAAAGGACCAAAATTGTGTTTGCTGTGGAGGAGGGAGCGGAGGTACTGAGGAGGTATTCTTAGCAGCGAATGGCTAGTGAGGGCCTCTTGGATGTTTCAGTTGAACTTTTGCTGTAATGCAACAACCAGGGGTCATATGAAGAAGAAGGAGCCTCGGGGAGGTAGCATGAAACTGGAAAGTGGTTGGCCTGTGAATGTTGCTGCTGTGAGGGCAAAGCCCTAGGAAACCAATTGTTTTGCAGCCCTTGGAGGAAATAGAGATGTGCATCAAGGAATGAAGCTGTGCCACAAGTGAGAACATTTTGGGGGCTCAGGAGTCCCAGAAGGAGGTGGAAAAGCTGGAAATACCAGTGCCATAGCAAGGAGGTTTGGTGCGTGGGGCAATCCCGCAGCAGCAGCCTGCCCTCGCCCTGCGCACTGATCCGGGGGGCACATGCCTCCCCATGCTTGCCCAGTGCACGCAGCTGCAGGAACCGCCCCTGCTTCCCCGCACCCCCTGGATGAGCTGTTTGCGGCTCCATCCCGTGTCCTGCTCTGGTTGGGCAGCGGCTGCCCCAGTCCCAGCTCCACTCCTCCCTCAGCAGGTGGCCTTGATCTGCACCCCCCACACTGCTTCCCTTCCCTTCCCTTCCCCCCCACAACAGACCTACCAACTGGATGGTGCTTTCCAAGCTGCCAGGCTGGCCCTGTGCATGCTGCAGCTCTGTGCATGCATGCGGCATTTATTGGCCACATCAGCCAAAATTTTTCAAAATATTTATAACAAAATATCAACTTGCGACTTGCCTACTGGTGCCCCTTTATTTTGGCACCCAGGGTGGTTGCCCTGCTTGCCCCCCAACCCTTGCTATGGTACTGGGAAATACCCTGGATTCTTACCACAAATCAGGTGTGAATCAAAGGAGTTATGGGCTGTGTGGAAAATATAGAGCTTAAGCCAAAGCTGGTGCATCCCATCTCCTAATAAGGAGGGCCTGTTTACAGGGTGTATACCTGGGGTTCAGAATGGGGAAGATGCATCATCTGTTGAAAAAAGGCAATCAAAATGTCTGTGCCCCTGGGGACATCTTGGCTTTGTGCCATTTGGACACCTGGCTCTAAACAGCTGTCTTTATCCCCCAGCTCCTATGTGTCCATCATATGCTGGGAATGGAGCAGAGACTCTAGTCATCCAGCACCTAAGCAGCATCTGCAGTCCCTAAGGAGAGGAACCGGAGCTGGCTGATCTGGTCTGGGCAGTCAAGCGAGCATGCTGCAGTCTCATCACCAGCAACACAGTATCACCGAGGCCTCTGTGGGGCTAAGCTCCGCCTTGAACTTCTTCAGCAAGAGTATCACTGCCCAGAGACCAGCCACCACAGCGGCCTAGAAGCACTCTGGGGCTTTCATGAGGTTGAAAGGATAAACTGCATTTTGCTTGTGATCTAATGCTGAATGTCTTTGGAAACTCTCCTTTGGCGTACGCCCAGTGGTTCTCAACCTTTTCAGACTCAAGGCACTCCTGGATAGACTTGTGACAACCCTCAGACGTTGCCAGCTCTTAAGTTTCACTCTTTTTTTTTTTGACTACAGAAAAATAGTAGAGCAGGTTTTCCATTCCAAAGAACACAGACCACAACTATGGATTTCTATTAGAAATCTCTGTTTTATCATGTTTGTAAACTGAATGGTGCTAACATTGTGTGGCACCCTTGAAAGGATCTCAAGGCACTCCAGGGTCCCATGGATTGGCACCACTTTCCGTGGTTGAAAATCACTGCACTAACCTTTCAGCTAGAGCTTATCCATGTCCGGCCACTGCTTCTGAGTCTTAAAAGAAGCTGCTTTTATAGTGGAGGCAGAGGGACTCAGGAGATCCCATTTCCTGGCCTACCATGGAGCCTTCCCACGTTACCTTGACCAGGTCATTCTATTTCTCTACCAGTTTCTGCAAACTTGAATAGATAGTTAAAGCTGTTGTAACCTACCTGCTCATAACACTGGAGCACATTTTCTTTGTATAATGACCATTCAGTGCAGAGAAGTGTCTTTCTGCCCCTCCTCTGTTTGCTGATTCCCTCCACACCACCTTTTCCTTGCTCTGGACTCATGGGCGTCAAGAGCACCCCAGTGCTATGCCCAGCAGGGCAGAGCTCTGTTTCCATACAAGTTGCACCATTTCCCTGGGTGCACCCAGGAGGCATTCATCCCTTACATTCACCCCTTACACACATTGTGGACAGGCTGACCTGGGCCTGGCACAGGCACTGGACTTACTGGTCTGGGCTCCCAAAAAGCAGGAGAGTGGGGGGGACATGAGTAAACAGAACAATAAAGGCCTCTACTTAAAAGCATTTCTGTGCTTAGGGTTTGTTTGTTTCTGTGCATGTTTTGAGCGCTCACATTTATTACACTGGAGCTGACAGTTCGGTCTCTCCCAGACGCTGTCAGCCGCTGCCTTAAAAGCTTTCTGTGTGTGCTGCATGCCGTCAAGTGTTGCCTGTTAATGTGAGCTGCATGCAAGCTCTTCTGTTTGCCTCACAGCCTCGGAGTGCAACATCATGGCCCAGAGGTACCGTCTTCCTTGGCTCTGGATTGTTTCATTTGGAAAAAAAAGAATTTGATTTTCTTCTCTGACTCTATCATTAGCATGCATTGGACAGCGGTGTGTCTGCCTACTGGCTGTTAAACGCAGTTGAGGTTGTTGTAGCCATGGAGCTTGCTAGCCTTGCTAACAGAGAGATGTGTGCACGAGGGCAGAGGGATACATGGGTAGCTCTCTTCAGGCACGGATGTGCCCCAGAAGGATACAATTGGAGGGATGTTTGTGCAGCTCCAGCAGCCAACCTTTCTTAGCTTTCCAAAGCCACCCTTGACCTTTTCAGGGCTTTGCTTCCTCTATCGTGGCAAGAAAACAAATTAGTGTGGGACTCCTCTTGGTTTGCAGATAGGTGTCAGAGGGGCCACCTTTAGAGTAAATTCATCCAAACACCCATCAGCTGCATTAGACACCATGAACTCCATGTCCTTGCCCCCTGCTTGAGTTCTTAGCTTGGGATTTTCAAAGATGCCTCTGGGAACTGGGCACCCATCTCCTTTGGGAATCTACTGGCATTCAGGTCCTGTCTGCCTCATGTTCTTTTGAGGGTCCCAACATACATGTTTCAGTGACTTAGGGCAGCATCAGCGGCCAGTCCTGGGGAGGACAGGGTTGGGCATGCCCCTTCTATACCATGCCCTGCACACATGGGTCCAGCAACACAATCCAGAGACATAAGTTTTGTCAGTGAGGTTGCTCTGGAGTGGGCCCCACTGCTCATTCTCAAGTCCCCCAAAACAGGGTTCAAGAGTAGGCAGCGGGGGTGAGCCTAGAGCAACCTCACTGGTGAACTTTCAGCTCTGAAGCACAGCAGCAGACCCACTGCTGCAGTAGTAGGGACAATCCCTTACAACTGTATGGATGAGACCCCCAAGGCCTCTTCCTTACTAAGACTTAGATTCAGATTATCCATCTACCCTGTGTGCCCTGATCTGAACAATACATAGGATTGTGAGTTCCTTCAAACAGCGTTGACAAGGTTCCTTGGGTGAATTTGATATCTTTTATTAGACCAACCTAAATAGTTGGAGAATAGTTATTAAGCAAGCTTTCGGGTTCAAAAACCCTTCGTCAGGCTAAGGAAGCTGCAGCAGTTGGTGTGTGCATCTGAGATTTGAGGTTGGATCAAACCTTGTGTTTACCAGCCCGATGGTTACCGGATCACTGGACCTGGTCCCTGTCAAATGCTGGGAAAGTGAGATCTTGGATGAAATCCTGACTCCCGTGAAGCCAATGGGTTTTTTGGTCAAGTCACGTTGGGATTTAAGCCTATCCCTCATGTATGCCATAGAGTTGTGCTTGCATTTTCAGTCTGTTTTTCAATGTGCTATTCTTGTAGTGCATTTGAAGCATATTTGTCATGACAACTCGATTGTCGTAGCTTAATATTTACTCCTATTTTTTTACTTCTAAGGGCACCCAGAAGCTGTGAGTTTTTTAAAGATGAATTCCCTTCAAATTTGAGACTCATATCGTGGATGCTGTTTCCAGATATGCTGAAGGAGATGCCTCTGTTTTGGTGCGTTTCTTTATGGTAAGAGCTACTTTCTGCTTTCAGCATCATTTCTATAACGAAAACTTCTGGACTAGGGAACACAAAGAGAAATAAGGGGGGAAACCAGCCCTGCGTGTGAATCTTCTGCAGCAAGCTGCAATGACAAGGAGAATAAAATGTCTGCTCTCTTGGCAGAAAGTTGGCGTTCTTAGACATTTAAAGACACAGTGCACAGGGGATGGGTGGGGGAATTGTATAATAGCTGTAAGCTGCATGCATTGCATATCTGATCGGATCTGATGTTGTGTAAGTCAGCTCAACGTCCACACTGGAGCCTGGAGGACAAGGTAAGAGCAGGGAGCTCAGTTGAGGCAATTGCAATTTACAGCACCAGCTTGCACAGTGACACTAGTGGCTCAATCCTGGAAATGAGCACCGTGGCTCAGAAGATTAGAGAGATCCCTCTTGGCCTCCTTGTGCTGTACCTTTCTTTGATAGCTCAACATGGAAAATCTAGTAATACTTAAAGAAGATTAGCCCGCTATATAGCTCTGTGGGTTATTATTCTCTCTCTCTAGATACAGAGAGAATTGCATGCAGGCAGTTTACTGGAGCTCAATTCCTTTTTTTTTTGTTGTTCCATTGTAACAGTGTTAAGAAGTAGGTCATTTGAATGCATTGCTGATAACAATAATGGACTTGCACATCAGTTGGCTGCTCCAAACTGTCCATAACCTCTGCCCAATGTCACCTCCATAATGGTTCGTTCCAGGCATCGTGGATGTGCCGTTTTGCTAATGCACGTATGAGTAGTTCACATTTCATTTAGAAGGAGAGCGCCTAGAGCCTAGAAAAGCATATCTAGCAAGATATATCTTTTTATCTCTGCATCTTGCTCTATATCTGGCTCAAAGACCTCACATCTAGATTGCCCAAAATTGAGTGAAAGCAGCATGTCCTATATACTAAATGCCCTGTCAAGTTGGACACTTAAAAGCACTCACTAGATGCAGGGCAACAACAAATTCTTATTTTTGTACTCTTGCTATGGAGCACATACAAAATATGATAATGCTTAAGGTTGACAACTTATTATGTGCTGTGTCGTACGAAGTGGCAGTGTGAAGTGCCCATAGTTCTAGAATAGGTAGATTTTTTTTCAGCTAAAATGTTCACCAGTGAAATTCTTAATTATCTTGGCATTGAGACAGCTGTCGTTAGGCTCCATAATTAACATCCCATTGACAGGAATGGGAGGAATTTGTTCCCCACAGAGGTATTGGCTCTGACTGTGGGCTCAGTAACAGAGAGCTCTGTATTGGTTCACATTAGCCTTTTTTTTCCCCAAAACATTAGAGCTAAAAGCTTTCAATTTTGAAATCTCAGATCTCAAATTCTGCAGACCCAATAAACAAAAAATGCTGGCAGGGTAGTAATGGCCAAGAGCAGCTCAGCCCGGGGTAGTGGGCAGTTGAGGGAGAGAGAGAAAGAGAGAGAATAATAATTAGAGTTTTTCCAGAGGATGAACCACTGGCTTCATCTTCTGATAGGGAAGGATTTAGTCTTTCTGTCAAACATAATTCATGTGTTGCTGATGAATTTAGCTGGAAGAGCCAGAAATTCTTCCTACTCGCCATGTATGGGAAACTGAACAAAAATCATTTGTTTTTGATTGAAATAAAAAAAATCATCCCAAGTGGGAATGACCATCACTCACGTGTCACATGGAGCTGGTAGAGTTTTAAATAAGAGCTCAAGACAGCCCCAAAAGGTGAACTGCACGTTTCTTCTCTGTCCCCATTGTGGTCTCAGGCAGGGGAGGCTGAATCCAAGCTCTCCCCTCAGGTGAAAGCATGTACCCTACACATGGTGCCACACAGACCATGAGGAGCACATCCTTCTTTGTGGTAACACAACATACGAGACACAGAATCCAGGCCGACAGACAAAAGCAGCATTGTTAGGGCCAAGTGTACTCCATGAGTATCTTGGGTATCTCCCAGTGGTCCAGTTTTGCTACAGATCGAGAGTTGTGTGTACCCCTGAGTGATTAACAGTAGTCTACGGTTGAAGTCACTCTTCCTACTCGTGTCCAGGAAATGCTGATGAGACCAAAACCAGCAGCTCTGGAGCATGTTTCGTAAATGTCAGCAGTGATATGCCACCTCGGGCTGTTTCTGTGCACGCCTCTGGTATGAGGTTTGCTTTCCTAGTGCAGTATAATGCAGCCAGTTGAGCTGAGCGTGCTGCAGGCTGGGCTAATTGGAGCACTCCTGGGAGGATGTGAATTGTGCAGTTTCCATAATGAGTAAAGAGAAAAGATAGTTTACGTCCCCTAATGTAACAGCGTCAGGACAAGATTAATAGCAGAAGTGCTGCTCCTGTGTCTATCAGGCACTTCATTATTAAAGGGACTGAGTTTCACTAATGATATTTTGCTGGTGATCGGTACTGAGAGAGTCAGTGGGGCAAAGCTCCCTTACTGAGCCTCCCCGAACTTTTTTCATCACCAAAGTCAACCACATGCTGGACATGCAAATACAGACGCAGACAGGTTACAAGGCATAGTACTGTTGCTGTTGCAGCTTCCGAACAACGGTGGAGATGGAATCATGGGAACAAACGGCAGCCCACGGACACTCCTCTCTTCCCTTTCTGTGTTACCCAGTGTCTTCTTGGGGCATTAACAAAAAATCAGTGTGACACTTAAGGTGTGTTTATGGGGCTATGTTAGGGAGTGAAGCATGGCACACACCCAGTCCATCTCTTTAAGGGCAAGGGATGCATTCTGTATTGTAGCCACCATTAGCATGGTACTGGATACACACCAATAAGCTCTCTTTTCAGGCTTGTTCATCAGCTCATGTCCAGTCCTGCACTAAGGGCGGCTCCATTACATCCCTTTTGGGTTTGTTATGCTCAGAATAGGCATACCCTGCTTTGCTGCAGTGATTCCGATATGGTATGGATATGACTTTACTGTATCTATGAATCCTGGATTTTTAAGCAAGTTCTGTTTCTCATAGCTAGAGAGCCAAGGAAAGAATATAAATGGGTTCAGAGTGATGGTACGTTTTCCCAGCAAGTGTTTGTCCATGTAACCAGAACATCACAGACTTGGAAACAAGTCAGCCCTGTTGGCAGTTGTAGTTTATGAATGGAGCAGCAGGGAATACTGCAGTTTGGCTTGAGGAACTGTATTGGGAAAACTTGCCTGTGACAAGTGTCATAAGATCTGACTCTGAAGTAGATATTTTTGACATTGAGTTCAGTGCCATCAGACCTTGCAAACAAAAGCAAGTCTGGGATCAAGCATCAAAATCACAAGAAAGACAATGCAAATCCATGGCAAGGCTCTTTCTCTCCACGTATCTACTTTGGGCACAAGAGGTGATGTTGTTTATGGCCATGAAATGCAAAAAACCCACATTCCCATTGGGCAATGGGGTATACACCTCACTGCTGCTTGTGAAATCAATAAGGGCAACAAGGGCAAGTGGTGAACTGGTTTGCAAGAGTGGTCTTTCACCACTCTTCTCAGTGGTGGCAGATGATAGAACAAGAAGCAATGGTCTCAAGTTGCACCAAGGGAAGTTTAGGTTGGATATCAGGAAAAACTTTCTCACTAGGAGGATGGTGAAGCACTGGAACGGGTTGCCTAGAGAGGTAGTAGAATCTCCATCCTTGCAAGTTTTGAAGGCTCAGCTTGACAAAACCCTGGCTGGAATGATCTAATTGGGGATGGTCCTGCTTTGAGCAGGGGGTTGGACCTAGATGACCTCCTGAGGTTGCTTCCAATCCTAATTTTCTATGATTTGATGATTCTATTTGTGTCCTCCACTTATTCCCAGGTTAAAACTCCATGTACGCACCAAGCCCCACACTGGAATTTCTGGTGTAGAAATCAGTCATCAACCAAAATAAACCCTGATCTGCAACCTTACCAAGGCATAGATCAATGAACCCTTGATCAATGGATGTACTCCTTCCAAACACAGATGTTACAGACTTCCCCGATTCTAAACAGAGGTGTCTCACTGGCACTGCAAGCCAGCATTCTGCTTATCTTACTAAGTGGTATTAAAGCAGTTCCTGCACGTGTCAGTTGAGGTCAGGGTCCCATTTTGCTAGATACTGTATATCTACTAAGGATTTGTCTACACTCAAAAATTCATTTGGATTAAAGGAAGGTGTGAATTTAAAGCTAAGTGGGTGCATCTACATGAGACATTTACTGTGCAGTTGACTAATTAACTGTGCAGTAAACATCTCAGCGTCCAGACGTGCACCCCTACTAGGGCACAGGAAACTAATAAACTCTGCAGCAGGACAGGACTTGTAAATACAAGTCCTATCCAGCTGTGGAGTTTTTTTGTACATAGTAGACACTGACTCAGCTGGCTGGGGCATGAGGATGCTTCAGTGCTGGGGCTGCCTCTCAGCTAGCCCTGTATGGGAGCAACCTCATGCTCCAGCCAGCCCCTTTGCCACACATTGAGCCTGGTCAGAGCAGCCCTGGGCTGGCAGGCTGACATCCGGGGCCCCCTGTCAGCTGGGGCTGCTCTGACCCAGTTCAATGTCCTGTGGTCTGGGTACACATGTAAAGAGCGTGCCCAGGAGCTTCCCAGGAGCAATACTGTGGAGTAATAAACTGCGAAGCAATAAACTCTGCACTTTATTGCTACACCTTAATGGCACGTGTAGACATGCCCAGTGATTATTTTGGAGTAAGTCCATGGGCAGACGCTCTCCAACTCTAAAATGAGCGCTCCACTCCTGTTCAGTATGATCCACTGTCAAGGCACTCATAACTTGGAATAAGAGCATCCAGTCTTTATGGCACAACAAGAAAAGTATGGGAGAAAATACTTACTTCATTCCCCATTGTGCAGATGAAGAACTGAGGCAGAGAGACATTTAGGGCCATACCCTATTCTTCCTATTAGGCAGCTAAGTGTTACTTATATATTTTAACAAACTGTTTCACATTCTTACAGAGGCAGGAGATTGACAGTGCCCTCACTCCCCTGCTTTACCTGTGGCAACTTAAGGTGTTTTTTCTATTCTCAGGCATTGCAGCTGGTAGTTGTGCAAGAGCACTGTTAATACACTTTTAAGAATAGTTTAGACAAACACTTTCCAAGGATGGTTTGGACAGGGATGATCCTGCCTTGAGCAGGGCTGGACTCAAGGGCCTCCTGAGGCCCCCTGCAGCCTACTTTTCAATAATTTGGCACATCTATGTGCAAACCTCTTCCATCTTGCTCGCGTCCCTGAAAAGCCTCTAATACAAAAGGTGGGTGGGTCATCCTTTCCTCACCAATTTTTGTGATATAGTCTGAAGGCCAAGACGAAGGCATTTACAAAAGCAGGTGCATTCGTGGTTTCTCAGAGTTGACCAGGGTGGAATAGGATCACACTTGCTTACATGCTTTATGTGCCACTTAGACACCTATTTGGTGGCAGAGGATCTAGACAGAAGCAGTTTGCTCCAAGTCACACAGGAAGCATGTGCTAGAACTGGGAACTGCACTCAGAACCTCTGAGTCGCAGACCAGGATACGGACTCACCTGAACTGCTGCTGTAAAAGAGCCATAGCAGCTAACACAGTTGGTAAGCCCACATAGGACTCAGAGTCAATGCATCAACAGGGTATTGAGCTACTGAAAAGCCCTAAGGACTGAAAGGTCACAAAATTGCATAGCTCTCTTAAAATCTGTGAGCCAAAACCTCCACCACCCGCTCAGATATTACACAGCCAAAGCTAATCCCAGCAGCATTTTTGCCCGCTTTCTGTCTCGTACTCATCAGGGAGAGAACTTTTGAGAGAAGGCATTCCTGGAAGTGCTAAGGTGGTGTGCCCGCTGGCCCCTGACACGACTGCGCCCCCAGTCATGGGAGCTGCATTCACGTGGAACCCAGTGGCTGAGACTTTTGGCCCTGCCTGGAGGATTCAGGCCTCTACACCTCCTGCACAGCTCTGAAAATCACTACTGCCAGTAATTTGCCTACAAATGTGTCCTGTTAAATAGTGGGCTGCCAGCTGGGGTGAGTTCATTTGCTCCTTTGTGCAGCTCCCCAGGTCATCAGAGAGTGGCTGAAAGCGGAACGTGGTTCTTCTGTAAAAAAAAAAAAAAAAAGAAAAGAAATTAACCATGTCTGATACTCATCTCCTTCAAGCTCAGTTAAAATCATAAAATAGTTCATGATTACCCTTGACTTCTATGAATCAGACTTACTTGCAGGACAGGCCATGCTCCAAGATGCTCTTAAGCAACAAGAGTGACAGATTTATAATGTGAGTGTTTTAGTCATTCGAAATTGGACTAGTTTCTTTGGAGAAAACAAACAGGCTTTGAGCTCTTCTGAAGAACAGTCTGAGCTCCATGACTGGCAGCCAGTTAGCCCCCTGCAGTATGAATTAATGATAAAACTGCTCTCGTTCAGAGGGGAATTTTATTGGGCAGGATGCCGGGTACCAACACAATGAAGTCTCTCGGCACCCCTCCCCTCTAGGGGTCTTCAATTACACTCCATAATGAGCACTGTTTCATTAGTGAGGAAAGCAAAAGTCGGCACTAATTAAAATTAAATTAGGACACACTCCAGTTCTGTCACACAGTGGCACTGAGATGTTAATAAAAAAAAAAAAGGCTGCCTGGAACAAGCACAGACCAAACGGGTCAAGTGATAACAATTAAAATACTAGATGTGATGTCAGTGCCAAATTTTTACACTCCAGATCTGGCCTTGTTGATGGCAAGGAGGTGCAGGGCTCAGCTCCAGAGAGCAAGGAAAGACAGAATAATGGCAGATAGTTCACTCTCATATGGTTACAAGGCTGTCAGAGTGCTGCCCAAGCATGCACATATGAGCATGCATGCACAGGCACCACCATCGATGCATGTGAAAACAAGCCACCCAGCTGAAGCAACACAAGTAGACATACACCTAGTGCCATGACACTACCATGCAGACATAGGCACCGACAGGGAAGCACATACATATACTGCCCTTCTACCTAGAGAAACAGATATGGCACCGTGTACGCACAAACTACTGGCATGTGTGCACAAATTGACATGACTGGATACATACTAAAACAGTGTCTACCAGGAAATAAGACTTCAAGTCCCAGCACTGACAATGATGGCAACTGTGTCTCCTCTCTCAGTAAAATGGAGGTACCGTAATAATATTTAATAACTATGTGATGCTACTAAGCAGGCTCCAAAAACTGGCACACTCCGTCTGGAAGTTTAGGGCTTGGATACTTGTGTTTCTGTGGAAAGGACGAGTTCCAGGCCTTCCCAGAACAGACCTGTCAGCTGATTGCGCAGCTTAGTTATGGCCACTAGCCAGTAGCTCTCACTACCATGATCCAGAGATTTTTTGGGAAGAATTTTCTGGCCCATTTAACAGTGGTGTTTAATTCAGACAGTTCAGGAGACGCATAAAACATGTCTCCTGAACTGTTAAGAACCTTCAAAATGGATAAAATATACAGGACAGCCAACGAAGACAATTGCAACAAACCTGTGTGTGTGTGTGATTACATCAATGCATTCCTGACGATGCTGGTCTGGTGACTGGCCCTGGAATATACAGTGCAAATAAGTTATATTCTAGAAAATAATTTTTTTATGAGATTATCCTTATGCATTAATAGACTTCTAGCAAGTGTACAGAAAAACAGCAAACTTTTTGCCTTTTTGTTTGTGTAAGAATTGCCTGGAAAAACCATGAATACTCGTTAAAGTGGGGTCATAGATCAGGTATGAGACCTGAGTGGAAATCTAAGTAAAATTACCTTTCCCATGAGATCCAGCACATCCTTTATCTGTTAATACTGTCCAAGGCACCTGATGATGGGTGCATTCAGAATGCCCGAGTCCATATGTGTTTGAGGCATGGGGGCAGCAACATCACTAGAAGATCCATCCAGTGTCCCATATGCATCTTAGCCTTTAGGAGGCTGATACAATCAGATCCCTTAAATCTACCTCTTGCCCTAGCTACCTATTGTCCTACTGAGAGATGCTACTCTTTTTGGGTATTTCCTACAAGAGTGACTCCAGGTATGGACAAGCAATCTAAATTAAGTGAGTTAAAAGTGTCAAGAATTTGCCCCAGAACAGCTGATATGTAGTTACTGCTTGTGCACCTGCAGTTACCCCACAGCAAGTGAAAGCTAAACTGGATTGGAGGCAACTTCATTCTAGGGGAAGCTGCTGCAGTTTAGCTTTCATTTCCAGCAGGATAGTTGTGCCCCTCCTGCTAATTCAATAATGTGTCCCTACCCTGCAAGCAGTGGTCTAAATACTGGGGAAACCTCTATCTGTGCAAAACTGGCAAGTATTTAAGGGCAACCACTGGAACGCAGCTGCTTATATTTCCTTAATATGGATTTACAGGATAGATCACAACATCTCTAAATATGTGTTATAATAAAGATCCTTAATGTGTAACTAAATGCTGTGCCATAACAATTCCAAATGGGCTGTTACTTCCTCAGAGGGCTTTAACCTGCATTTGAATAATTTCCTAATGCACGTTTTAACAAAGACCGCAGCTTTAGTAGGTCATTTATTTACAATTAGATAAATACTCTATGTCTTTTGACTTTGAAAACAAAACAGGATAGGAAAATGCATGACTGTTTGGGCTTTCTTTTTGTTTGCTTGTTTACTGCTCCTCTGGTTGTATGCAGCTATAATGGCATACATTTATGTTGTGCTTGCTTTCCACCCCAAGGGCAGAGATATAGATAAAATAAATGTGCATAATGTGACCACTGAAATACAGCCACTTCTAGAGTGGAGCACAGCTGCTGCTGAACAGTAGACAGAAACACCTTAGACAGGAAGTCAAGAAGAAAACCACATCCAGTTAAAATTATAAGAGGAGGAGGGGAATTTAAGATTGACAGCAGAATGCTAAAAATGGAGTGTGGCCAGCCATTCTTGCAAAAAAACCCACAAGTGGCCCCAGTCTCCACTTTTAAGGCCCTGCTGAAAGATGGAATGAGATTTTCCAAAATACCTAAGTAGCTTTGGAGCACAGACAGGGATTTTCTCAGGCATTCATCTATTGAAAATCCCAGCATAGAATCCCAGCATAGAAAGACAGTGCTACTTGTGCTCCGAAGCAAAGCATTCCCCAGAACCAGTCTGAATTATTATTTCAGTATGGATTCCAAAAAATACAGCATTGCCAAAGAAATCACTAAGAGCGCTTACTTCGGCAGCCTGGAGTTCCCCGGAGCCTGAGCATCCAAGTTCAGATCAGGCCTAAATTGGCTTAGCTTTAAGACAAAACAGCAGCCTAGGGAGAGCAAGGGAATCACTGCAGATGGTGTCAGGCTGACAGCTTTGCCCAGGGCTCCACAAGTAATGTTGTTCAGCTCACTTTAAGTCCCTTATAGAGTTAACACAAGGAACAGATCAGCTCCACTGAGACTGTATTGAACCCATCCCTGGCCAAGGAGCACCCTGGCTCGGTCCAGAATTCAATATCCCCAAATGCAAGGAATTGAGGATAAATGAGTCATGTAGTATTGGTTGTGGTGACACCTTCCAAGAAATGAATTTGGAAGGTCTTGGACTTGCTCCGTACCAGGAAACCCACTATGAGAACCAGCACTTGTGCTCTTTATTTACAGTCACAGCTAATGCACCATGGGACAAGTACAATTCAACCAACCTCGCATTTCCAGAGATGATTTCCAGATGCTGCTTTGGGTCAAAGCAGCAGTTAATGGTTAGAAGACGCTGCTAGTGTTACCTGTGGTGTTCGGTACACAATCTACGGACACATAGGAGAGTTCAGTTTACAGGACCAACAATCCACTATTACTTCTAATAAAAGCAGGTGAAGCCTCCAAAAACAAATACCTAATCTCAGTATGATTCCCCCCTCTCATCTGCCTCATCTTTGTGCAGCACAGGTACATACCAAGCAGCGAACGACTACGGAGCAAATATCAGTAACCCTGAAAGGTTTTCCTGGCATGCTTTGTACAGGAAATCGTCCCTTTCTCCTTTTGCTTTACTTACAGGGATTTGCAAGGAGTGTGCTCCTGTGTTTATTCATGCTGGAATTACACAATGATATAGATCTTCTTTGCCCCATTACCTAGCACTGCCCAAGCCCATTCAGCAGCAGAGCTATTCCGTTTGCAGCACAGAGGCATTTTTTTTAAGCCTGCTGCAGTCCCTGCTAACTGATGAATGACGTTGGGAGGGGAGAGCTTTACAAATTCTCCCACTCCCCCACCCTCCCTCTTTGGAGACCTCTTTTATGAAATTTTTATTAGTATGTTCTGCAATGTGCCTGTCTTCAGGAATAACAAACAGCGCAGACAGAATACCAGCCACTCCAGTGGGCCAGGGGGTTAGAGCGGAGGTGAACAATGCTACTTTAAATACTGCAGGATGGTTTACAACCCGGAGGGAGAGGGTGCTGGGATGGGGGGAAGGGAGGGACAGCAGATGGGCACAGTGTCCATTTAAGGTGGTCTGGCACAATTGCTGGCCGGCACTAATGCAGTCTGCCGCAGCAGCTCTCCCAGTTCTCATTGTCTCCCTGGCTTTGCGCTCGTGTCTATCCCTGGGCGCATTGCTTTGGGTTTTGGAGGATTCCCCAGCTAAGCCGTGCCACAGCAATTAGACCTGGGGATTGACAGGAATCTCAGCGATTGTTTTCTTTGGACCAGATGGATCCTGACGTGCCCTGTATTAAGGCTAAAATGGCAAGCAGTGCTGCCCACTTAACCATGTTAAGCCAATCTAACCCCCTCCCCCAAAGCGCTCAGGTTTCTATAGCTCCAGAGCCTCTGGCAGGGTTGGAAGAGCATCTTGCCAGACACCAGGCCTGGCTCCAGGAGCACTGGTCACAGACAAAGCAGGGCTTGTGCTGGGCACTGACGGCAGACTCCAGGATCCAAAGAACCCAGCGCTGGTCCCAAGCTGCAACATGGAAATACCCTTATGGGGCAAGGCTGATCCAGCAGGTGCTCAGCACGTCTCACTCTAACTCCAGCCCAGGGGGCAGGGGATTGCCAGCATTCATCAATACGCCTGGCTCGTGCCCCCCCAAAACAGGCATGTTGCCACAAGTTCTGTGCCCTTCCCACTGGGACCCCAGAGCCTTGCCTAGTGTGGGGCAGCGCGTGTGGGGCTGTGGGGTAGCTTCCCCAGGGATACTTTATTGTGAGGAAAAGGACCTCATTCATGCAGCAGCTGGCATACAGGTGCTGCCTCTGCAGAGCACCAGCTTTGTGGTCAGTCAGCAAGAGCTGCACATGGTTTGTTCAGGAGTTATTTGACAGAACATGAGGATATTTGCAGTCGACAATTCCCCTCCACAACTGACCTATTAAACCCCATTAATCCCCCCACCTCCAATCTGCTCCTCTTCTAAAAAACACATTTTCCTGCACCAATTTTCTCAGTCAGCCCATCCCTCTCATTCTCCCATTAAGATGAAGAGAGTATGGTCTGTTGCCCAGCAAATGAGGCTTATTAACTAAAAGCAAGCTTTTGTTCTTGGCTCTGCTACTAGCTGCCTGCCTGATCCAGGGCAAGTCAGCTTACTGCTCCTTGCCTCAGTTTCCCCGTCTGCAAAATTGTTTCTGGCCTCAGAGGGCGCAGCAAGGCTTCATTTACAGGCATAAATATAAGAAACTGTTTTAAAAAACCCACACGTCTTTTTTACTCCTATCAAAATCAGCCTGGATGTTTTTCTACCAGCTATAGCTTGCTCCATAAGCCAGAAGCTACCTGTGCTGGAGCTTTCAGCTCATTTGTTTTAACGGTGTAGTTGTTATTGCAACACAACAGCAAACTCACATCATAAGGAAGGTGTACTGGTTTCTCAGCTGGACATAGCCTTGAAATGAACAGGTGCAGTAGGGTGGGGTGTAAAGCATCAATGCTTCCTTCCTGGCCTCTGGATGCAATAGACCTAGTCCTTTGGACTAGTATTTTTATCCCCTTAAGTTACAAAGGGTGGCACACAATCAAGAACAGAGCTCCCCTGATGCAACAAGATGAAGTAGAATGGAACGAGAGCGGAGAGTTACTAAACAGCATGTACTCAGCAGGGTAGGGCCCCTTGGTGATGCACATCCAGTGCCCGATAGGATGGGACGCTTGTCCTGGGGTTGTTCTTTCTGCCACAATACAGATAGTGCTCAGTTCTAGTCATAGCAAATGGATCGTAAACTTTGTGAAACAATCCAGCATGTTAGGAAAAAGTATTTAAGATATTCAACAGTGAATAGTGCTGCTGCCTGTTTGTGCTGATGAGCACTAGCTCCTCCCAGGTGCATTTAGCATGTTTCTCTGCAGCGCTAAGGCATCATGCCTGTAACAGCCATAGGGCAGAAACACAACTGACAGAATAGGGTGTATTATCTGTCATAGTGAAGGAGGGAATTGGCTATTCTAGCCTAGTATCTGGCCTGGAAGAGACATCAGGAACTGATGCTTCAGAGGAGGATGAAAAGGTACCCAATGCACTTGTAAGTCCTGTAATACTACATACAGAGGAACTTTCTTCCTGAACCCCAGAAACAGGCAGCTTCTAGCCTGAAGCTTGATGTTGGAAGGCACTAGTTAAAGACACACAATTACAAATAGCCCAGAAACAGAGAGCCCACATTTAACTAGCACTTATTGGGGCAGGATGAACAGAGCACTCATAATATCTAGCCACCAAGTCCATTGCAGGAATCAACTGTTCTGAGAAGAGGCAGTCATAGCTACCCCCATCTGAGAGGGCTTCTCTCCTGGGAAGTACCATGATCAGGACATAAGTAGTTCGGCCTAGAGTCCAGAACCTGATCTAGAGCCAGAAATAAAGAAAGGGTCATGTACAAGGCCCAGAGCCAGTGGTTAAAGTGAGGCTTAAATACCAAGGACCTGGTATTGAACAGACCAGGGCCATGGCACTAGAGTAACAGACAGGAACAAGGCAAGAGCCACAATCATAAAGCCACAAGTCAATCCAGGCTCAGGACAAAGCCAAAGGTCAGAGGCTGAGCAATGAGCACAGAAAAAAGATACAAAGGAAAGGACCAAAGTCCAAAAAACCCCCAAAAGTGCCACACTTGCACCCAGTCCAGAAACTCATTGCTATGCAAAGAGGGGCATAGGACCTGCTGGTTTTAAGGCTTTTTTGGGGGTGAGGTCAGCTTCCTGCCAATGGAGCAGCCAATCATTGGCTGCCAGAAGAATGACTCATCCCCACTTGGAATAGGCATGATTTATCACAGACAGTATCATTGGCCATGATACTTGGGAAGAGCAATGGAGTTAGTAAAGCCATTGAGTTTTCAGTCTTCTTTTTAAGTCTTTCTTGTCTGAACTGGCTACTGGACAGGTAGGTGGGAACTGCTTACTTACCTGAAGTCATTGCCAGGTCTCTAGTGCTTGCCTGCAGTCCCACCACTTAGGAGCTGGAGCTGGCTTGTGAAGCCTGTGGTCCTCAGATGCCTGGAAATAAATGCAAAGGGGATTCTCAGCTTTCAATGAGCATGTTTCTAAGCCATTTCCTTTCTAAATGAGGGTATGTCCCTAATGCAGTAGCTGCATCCTACTGTAGAAAGGCCAGAGTTTGCTTTAAACTACCTTGCTTAGTTAAGTAAGCACAGCCATCTACTTGCATCAGCCTGGCTAATTTATCTCCCTACCCTTGGTGTAAAGTAAGCATATAGTGCCAACCTCATCTAAATACCAGTACTCCACCCCCTTGGTACGCAAGTGCAAGCACTGGGGAAGTCGCACATCTTTGCACACTTGCAGAGTGATTTCATGAAGCTAAAGGTTGGCACCTTATCCAAGGAAAGACCGTGTTAGGGGGTAGCAAACCGAGGGAGGTCACTCTCTGAGCCGGCCTGCTGCTCCCCATCTCACCAGCTTGAGAGTGAGACCAGAGTGCTGCTTTCTGTAAAATCAGCAGGGTTTTCAGTGTTCTGGGTTTTCAGTGGCTCAGAGCTGAACTATTCATAAAACCACAGACCTGCAGAATGGGGCGAGGTCAGAGGGGAGGAGAATCACAGTTGTATTTTAGTGTCTGACGCCTTGGGGGCTCAGTGGAGGAGGAGCTATTGCACTCCTACTTTTTTCTTTCCTAGTACGTTAAAGGGGTTTTGTTTTGCTGACCTGACAAAACACAGTTGCACCTGGCTCTGCCAGGAAATATTGCTTAGACCTTGGGCTGGACTTGCTGTTTGTTTGTCAGATGGTGTTCTTCACCTTTCATGTATGCGCTGAAGCCAGCTATTCAGCAAGAAAAAGAGAAGGATGTTGGAGTCCTTCATGGCTGGGGAAAGCATCCTATTCAATCACCATTGTAGGTCGGGGGATCCTCCCAGCCTGCCTACTGCAGTCTTTAGAAATGCAGCTTTAGGCAGTGAGATTGCCAAGAAAGAACTGGCGACATTTGAAAAAGGCTGCTGTATTTCCTTCTGCAGCTGCTACAGTCAACTCCACTGACTAAAATTGAGAGAGAAAGCCAAAAAATTAATTATCCTCATATTTAAAAATCCTAAAGCATTTGCAGCAGTCACCCTAAAATCCTGAAGCATTAGCCTGGGCAGAAAAATATTCAGGAGCATTATGCCTTAAAATAATATATTATTTTATGAGGGTAGAAATGGAAGATTTATCTGGGCTGAATTTGGACTAATCTTCCTATTTGGAGGTGCCTGTTTTAAAAATATACACACTACTTTGATAGTTTTGAAGCATTGTCACTCACCTATGGCACCTGAAAAATATTTTGTTCTGACAGCATTTTGATTTAGTTTGGGTGTTCTCATAACTTCTGTAGTTTCTCTCTTGCCATATTATTGTACCTGAGACGGTGAGGGACATTTGAGGTAGTCATCGGAGAGTTTAACAGTCCCAAGTAGGTTATAATGGATCGTAGTACAACTGAGATATTCATTGGTGTTACAATTATGCTGCTGTTAATATTACATCTTGGATGTTTTCTTAGTGTTCTCTTAAGACTTTTCCCTATTAAAAAAAAAATAAGTGATCCACTCTCATGTCACTTCTTCAATCATAATCCTTGGTCCCATATACTTCTGCAACATTAAACCTGTAAATGGTTATTCCAGCTCTGGCATCTCAAATCTTCCCCTTTGCACTGCCTAATGGCCAACATGTTTAATACCAGTTTTAAAAAGTGATTCTCACTTGCCACTTTATCACAACTTCAATTTGTGGAATCAGGAGTGTTTCCTGCTTTGCATTCTAGGAATTAGGCAAACTGCAAAAAAGACTGTTTAATCTTCTTGTGGTCTGTCCATTGACTTAGTGGGTTCTGCATCAGGTCTCCACAGCTTTTCTTGTAGCAGTTATATTTTAAATTAAACTGATATGCATTGCATTGCTGTAGGTTTTTTAGGTGTAAGCATGTGAGAGAGTGTTATAGACAATAGTGTCACATAACATTTAGTCATAATTGTAGTACAATTATAATATCATCATGGTGTGTTAAGAGTTTGTCATAACATATGATAGTAGCTAGTAAACAAAGCTATACAGTATAATTGTTATATAATTATAACAGGCCCTGTGTCAAGGACCTACCAGTGTTTCTATTAAAAAAAAATGGATTTCATGGGTTTATAACTCAACCATTAAATTATGCTTGAGGCTGAAACTTAACACGCAGCGTGCTGATGTCAGGGCAGTCCCTGGTGCAATCAGGGGATTGAGTCCCATCATGCTCAAAGGAAAAGTTGACCTATTTCAGTGGAGACTTGGAGGCATTTCTGTTGCTGAACGGGCAGTCTTGCCTACTCAGCCCCAAATGCAGATATTTGCTCTTCTGCATCAGACTTCCAGCCTTTTGTCTACTCAGTCTCTTTCCCTCTGAACCTGGACCATACCCTCCTCGACATTTGTCCCTCAAGTCGTGGGTGAGATTGTCGAGAGCACAGGTGTCAAACATACGGCCTGTGGGCCAGATGCAGCCTGAGAAGCTGCATCATCTAGCCCATGGGGCTCTCGGAGGGGCCAGGAATTCAGGGGTGGGCTGAGCAGGGCCAGAGCTCGCTGCTGAAAAGTCAGCTATGGAGCACACGGCAGTAGCAGGGCGTGAGCAATGGCTGCATTACCTCTGCAGATGCCCCTGCTGTTCACCCCACCGCTGCTGGGTCTGGCCTGGATGGAGGGGTGAGTTTGACACCCCTGCCTAGAGCAAAAAATTCATCTCCTCTTCTACAAAGATGTGGCTTTGCCCCATTGCCCCTCTCTCAATGGCCATCAGTGGCAAGTTGGAGTGTAAAGATCTGGGTTGAATTATTTTTACCAGTGGCCCATTGTGTTTGCTCACACTTGGCTCTTTGCAGATGAGAATGGGCTGTGTCAGACAGGATAGCAGTGAAAGAGGGAAACTCCAAAGGTGGATGAAAGAGGCAGCTTCTGTCAGGGCAGTCAGCTCCCTAGGATGAAGGCCAATGCACTACACTCAAATACAAGCACCACATCCATCTGGAAATTCCCTGCTGCTTGCTTTTAAGAAGGGCTTTCATGTTGGAGCAAGAATGGAGGTATTGTCCAAAGACAGGATGACTTGTGCTGATAGAGGGGATGCCTTGGAGAGCTAAAGAGGAGGCCTCAGAAGCCTGGCTGCAGTGGAACCGAACCAGGGATCTGCGAGCTGGCAGCGGGCAAGCGAGCGCCTCGTCCTTCTGAGGCAGATGTAGTGGGTGCTTTGACAGGTGTTGTCCTGCACATGCCTGGGGAAAACCTTAAACAAAACCCAAACAAGGAAGATCTCCCTGGTAGGAATGTTAATAACATGGCATATTTCAAGGGTTGCAGAAAATGACTGTATTCCTTTAAATATATGGTGCGCATTTTAAAAATAAATATTTCTTCTAAAAATGGACTGCACCTCAAATTCATGTAATAAATAAAAAGTTTTGTATGCACTATAGATGTGCCTTTTATGTGATGTTTCTTCCCCCCTTAAATTGAGATTCAGAAAATCTGGGTATGTCGTAAATTAAATTAAATCAAATCTGGGCATCATGTATGTGAAGGAATTTGGCACGTGTGGTTGAACTCTCCTTTTAAGTGCTCTGTGTGCCATAGCTGAGCCTCCTCTCTGCCTGCACCTCCCCCAGGGTCTGACCATGGTGTGCTGGACATGGTCTTGTGTATAAAATACTCTTTTCTTCTCTCCTGTAAGTCTGGGCCAGAATTTCCAGTGATGGTTGCAGGAGCAAACCTGTAGGAGCACTAGCCTGCTGACTAGTCTGCTGACAACTGTTCCACAGTAACTTCAATCCACAGTATTCCCTGCTTGGCCCATAGTCAAATTGCCCCTATTGTAATCAGATTGCTCCTGCTAGAGCAGTAGTCTGTCAGACATTCCCAGAGCATCTCCCCAAGTCAGAACTGCATCAGTTCTTCCCAGACCACAATGGTCATGGACAGGATGAAGTCATATCACTATTCCCATTCTACAGAGGAAGAAGGGAGCTGCAGGGAGCTGAAGTGCCTGGCCTGACAGCAGGGTGCTCTACTATGGGAGGAGGCCAGGGACCCCAGAACAGTCTCTTAATGTCCTTGTCCCTTATTCTCCCCAGCACCAGAAGGAAGCCACCAGGCGAATGTCCCTGAAAAAATAGCAGGCTTCAACAGGGACCGGTTCAAGGAGAAAAGGCCAGGACCACTGCACACTCTATATATGGAGGAGAGTGGTTCATGTGTATGTACACACCTGTATGGGAGGGTAAGAGTGTGTCCATTCAAACATCAGCCCACATAAGCCAGATCTGTCCCATAGTCTCCATGCTGAGAAAGGTGCTGAGGGTGTGATTTCAGAGCTTGTGCAAAGCCACAGAGCCTCTGACCTCTTTGGATCCCCAGGAGGGTGAATGCTATGATTCAGTTGGTTTTTACAGGGATTACAGAGGTTGCGGAGAGGAAGGGGTTGAAGCCACCTGCCTTCAGAATAACCAAGAAGCGTCTCCATAGTTTTCCTTCCCCTTAGCCTCTTTCCACAGTTCTCATGTGGGAGGGAGCAACCTGGCTTTATAATGGTGCACTTGTCAAATCAGCAATATTTGGCCATGCAATAAATAGTAGGCAAGCATCGATTTTCTGGATCATGATTGCCTACTATTTATTGCATAGCCAAATCAGTCAAATCAGCAATATTTAGCCATGCAACAAATAATCTGCAATAATAAGAGCAAGTGATAGGGGGAGCAGAAGAGCTGCTAGTGGGAAACCCATAATTTAAGCAGCAAACGTCCCTGAGACTTTGCAAGAGCTAGGAAAGGTGTTAAAATGGTGTGAAAGGTATCCCTGGATATTCCTTTGCCATGTGATACAAGGTGCTTACAAGTTTCTTGGTTGTGTGTATCTCAAAAATGCTGCCAAATGAATTGTTTTTATGTTTAATTATGATAGTAAGTGCTACCCAACAATGTAGCCTTTCATTTTATAGGCTCCCAAAGAATATAGCAGGCTAGGTATCAGGATTATTCACTACCCAGTGGGTGTGTCTACACATTCATTAATGTGCCTTAGATACTGCACATTTAGTTTAGTACTTGCTTAATAAAGTACTAACTAAATGTGCAGTAACTAGCGTTACTGCACAGTAGCTCATGCCAGCTCATGGTTATTTTGTGATGCTTAGTGCACATTAGTCTAATAATACTGTGCAGTAGGCTACTAGCACAGTTTTTAACCGCCCCGCTACTGCGCAGTGTTATTGGGCAAATGCGCAGTAAGTGTCTCATGTAGACGCATCCAGTGTGATGGAGCTGCTTCTTGGGTGAAAGGCTAAAGCCAGTTAACCAGCAACGCTCTATAGCAGATTTCAGGAGGGACAGCGAGAGCTGAGATTTTAGATCTCAGTAAACTCGGCTAAAATCTGGAGCAGCTTCACTTTCTGACCATTTACACCAGGGAAACTGAACTCAGAATCTGGCCTTAAGCTTTTCCAATGGCTTGCAGATTCAAGCCATTTCACAAATAGGAATTGGGCCAATAGCCTGCAAAGCTGTTTCTGCACCATTGTGATTGCAGCTTGCATAGATATAGCCAAGGTAGTTTTAAACTGGAGCTCAGGTACCGCTGGCAGGGTAGATACATTTTCACAGAGCTCAGCTGGAGCTAACTGCCCATATGTTTCCCGGGAGTCTGGTGCATTTTGCTGGCTGCACTGAGTTCTGTGCTAGCAATACTGGAGCCAGCTCATTCAAGGCTCGCCTGAGTATGTCGACCTGGGCAGAGACTGCAGCAGACATAACCTAAGACTTCTGCTGTAATGAAAAGTGCTGTGGAATTTTTAATGACAAGAAGTGGCCAGGAACTCAGCTTTAAAATCGCATCCACACATCAGGCAAGGCTCCCGGGTGCTTATCTCGCTGGTACTTTCGTACGCTAATCTAACTAGTTTTACCACAATAAGATTACAATAGGAGCAATTTGATTATGGGCTGAGCGGGGAATATTGCGGATTGAAGTTACTGTGGGATAGTTGCATGAATCCAAGCATGTGCAATTACTCTGAAGTCACTAGAATTGGCAGCAGAATGGGAGTCTTGGGAGGAAAACTAGCATTCTTTTTTCATTGGGAAAACTTCCTTGTACTGAAATCCAGGATTGCTTTATTGCCCAAGGGCTTCTTGGAGAGGAGCTCTAGGTCCCTCCAGATGTCTGGAAGGTAATTCTTATTCACGTTGCCAAGCTGCCTTCTCCCTCCTCCTGCAAATTACTCCCCAAACCCCCCACCCCATTCCGCATGGCTTACGTATGCGAACGTCCACCTGTAGCTTCAGTCATCACTACCCATGTTGATCCGGCTGTATCTTGTAGATTTGTCATGATTTAAATGTTTATCCTGCTGATATGTGCTGTGCATATCAATGGTGCCTTCCTTCATTTAATCAGTGTGTGGGGCGCCCATTGCAAAGCATCTACAAGGTGAATGTAAAAGCAAAGCTGCCCAACCCTAAATCTGAACTTCAAATCATTCTGGTGCAAGGGTAAACAATTATGCAAGTTGTCCCCTAGTAAAAGGGATTGATTCTTTATGGGCAGCAAGAAAGGGACTGAGTGAGGGAAGGGAGTAGCACAGGCCCATCTGGCCCTTGGCAGGTCTGTATGGAGGCCCAAACAATAAACCTCAGAGCTTAGTCAGTGCAGAGGGTCTGTGAAATGAGGAGGAGAAAAAAGGCACCACACACAAATCTACCCCCATTCAAAGGATTTGTGGGCAGTGGTTTGAAGCATGAGTAAAGATGGGCTGAAACCAGAACTTTAGATCCAAGCAGCCACAGGCTTTGCAAGGTCCAGACCTCAAAGCTCAGGTCGGGAACCTGATCCCATCTCCCGGGACACCTCTGTGAATCTGCTAATAGTTGCAAGCAGAGTCTGACTCCCACACCCACTGCTTACCTGTGGGTCTGTTTCCCTTTAGTAATTGCATGTGTCACCTGATAATTCGGCTAAAGGCCCTTGCGAGACATTACATAATGCCCGGGGAGAAACCCTGTCTGCTGAAACTTTGGGTAAATTGTTATGTAAAACTTTCTTTCTTTTCCTTTGTGGTGTATGTTTGGGTGGGGAGTCAAGCCTGATTTCCACTTGGCTGAACCTTAAGAGTCTCAAGTTTACCTTGGATTGCTTCACCACTTTATTAGTCTCTGGAGGCCATGTCAGAATTGGCATCAATGTCACCAGTGAAATGAGTTTGGCAGGCCGCTCTGGAGTCTAGGCAGCAATACCTGGCTTCACTACGAGGTGTGATTCAGCTCTAGTGGTAACACTTGCTTGAGAAAGCCCCCAGGCTCTAATGTGACAATTTAATTCACGTCTCTGGACTGGCTGCCTAGGATAAAATCTCCCTCTGAGACTGATATAGCATTGCAGAGCTTTGTAGATCTGCAGATAATCCCCCAGTTATGTTCCATGGTTTGCAGAGGGTGACTAGGAGACCTTGGATGAGGGAGAGGATATGAGGCTCCCCATGCTTCTCTACTGACACCTTCCTCTGTGACGCCTCTCCTGGGAGAGGTGCTGGGTCATGTGTCTCCTTCTCCTTCATAGTCAAGACCCCAAGACTTTGCCTACACCAGGAAAACGGTGCAGGCTCCAAATTGTGTGGAATACAGTGTAGGGAAAAGTTGGCCCAAATGACAGTGAGGCACCTGAACATCCTGCAACATCTGGGGCAGTTGGGCACCGTACTTCTGTCTGTGCCTTTGAAAACCATTGCCCTGCTGCCAGGGATGAGGGGACAAAATTGCTTCCAAAGCCAGTCTAGTAGCTATGGTTGAGACCTTCTGGACCACAGTGTCTCAGCTGCGCTAACTGCTTTCACCTCCTGTGGAACGGGCAGTAGACAGCTCATCTGTCACTGACAACCATTGCCACCAACAGCTTGTTTTCCAAATGCGGAGGAGGCTGTTTCATTATTGTGGGTCTCGGCACTCTTCCATGTCCCTTAGAGATCCATTTTATGCACCTTGTGGGCATTTGGCACCCAACTAAGCACCCTGTGGCAGTGTACTCCTTCATCCACTTCCAGCCACAGTGTGGGGTAATCAAGGATATATGTGTTCAGCTCAGGCATGAAGGAGAAGCCCAATAGCCTGTGGGTGGGCTGCAAAGCCTGGAGGCCCCAGTTCCAAATTGCCTGAGTCTCCAAGCTCAGCCCTGTTCCCAAATATCCCTGAGGTTCGTTGTCCATATGTGGAGCATTGATCTGAATCCAGCTCCAGTTAAAACCAGCCCATAAATCAGGGTCATTTGAATCCTCATTCAGTTTTGCTCAATTTCTCTTCCCAGCATTTTGGGGGAAAAAACTCTGAATGAGAATTTCTTTTTTTCTTTTTCCTTCTTTCTTCACTGGAAAATTCAAAATGGAAGAAAAAAATCTGCTTCAATTCAAATTATAACACCACATCTGCTGGAACCAAAATGTTTGCTTTTGCTTTCTGAAAAAAATAAAACAAAGTTTCCAGTAGAAAGTATTTTTTTTTTCCCCCACTGAGTTTGGGAATTTCCCAGCAAAACATCATAAAATTTAGTTTAAAATCCCCTCACTTTCTCCTGAAAAATGTTCTTTTTAACACAACCCCACTGTTCAGTGTGGGAATTTTTCAGTCGGAGAATTTCCACTGGCTTTGCCAAATGGTGGATCCGCAAAAGGCTTGCAAAACTTTTGGCTAAACCAGAGACCGAATTTCAGGCTTGCCATGAAACCTGAATCCAGGGAAGGTTTCCTGGCTTCAGTTTTCAGTCTCAACGTTGCACGTGGCTCTGGCAGGAGGGTCTGCCCTCGGACAGGAAATCCATTTGTGCAGAGAAAAACCCTGTGGGCTGCAGCATGGAAAATCCAGACATAGCGCTGCTTCCCTGTCCCTCCTCTTTACCCAGTGGCTGGTCCAAGGCTGCGGTTCTCACCACCTTTAGGAAGGGAGCTGAGAGCATTGTTGTGGACCACCTTAAATGTTTTCCATGCCAGCTGAGCACGGCAAGCTGCTGAAATGGGTCTGCGCTGTGCAGTGCTGCTCTCGCTCTCTCAGCAGTGCCCTCGTGGTGACTCAGTCCTATTCCCCGCTTCTTTTTAACCCGCAGCAGGTCAAGAGTTTAACAAAGTGACTAGGGCTGGGAGCCAAGTCCCCAGAGCTGCAATCTGCAGCCCGCGTGCCAGCATCTGGAAAGCGTTTGTGACCAATAAAAAATGAATGTGCAGACTCCGCCAAAGCAGCAATCATTTGGCATCTCCAGCCCAGAGCTTTACAAGATGATTCTTCTGAGGCTTGGAAAGGCTGCCTCAGTGTTTTCTAATAAAAGCAGCGCTGCGCTGGGCCCAGGGCCCGGTGAATAGTGCTGTGTGTCGGCACATGGGAGATGGCCAGCTGGGGGTGGGAACAGACCTCTGGGCTCCAGCCTCTCGGGACAGCTGGGACCTGGTGGGGCATCACGCAGCAAGGATGCTCTCGCCCCAGCAAGGCACCGGGGTACTTGTGTTGCCACTCTCGGGTTGTGGGCTGGCTTTGTGGCTCCTGTTCTCACTGGAGAGGGGATGTAGCCCAGGAAGAGAGCGGCACCAAAGGGAGCCCTATACACTTATATTGAGGAGATCAGATCTGCCGCAGACCCCCAAGAGCCTCAGACCTCAAGAGCAATGTGCAGCCTTCCCAGGTGGCACAGCTGGCCACAGTGCAACAAGCGGGCTCAGGGCCAGTCCTGCTCAATCCTGCTGCCTGCTCTCACACAGACGACCCCTGTTGCCATGTGGGTTTCTGCTTGCAAGGAACTGAAGTGGGCGCAGGGAGCCCCTTCCAACCTTCCCCGCTTGCAGGCCACAGGGCAGACTCTTTCCATCCCTGAAGGGATGTAAGGACAAAGGGTCAGCAAATGCCCTGTGTGGTTCCACAAAGGGACACAGTCTCAGCCAGGGCCTGGGGGCAGGGATCTAGCGTCACTGCCATAGTTAGCAGTAGTTTTGAGGTACAGCCAAATGTCTTCCCATTATTGCATCCTGCCTCTGCACATCAGGATGTACCTTACCCACATCTTTCTGTCCAGGCTGGATTAGCTGTACATGCCCAGCAGCAATCACCTCCTTCCTTCTGCTTCCTCTTTCCCCTCTTCAGCAGCCCTCCAGTAGTTATACTGGCTTGTGGGGCTTGCGGGAATCCAGAGCTGCATGGGTGACTGGTGCCTCCGGAGACTGGCGGGGCACATTTTGTGGGCGGCAGCATTGGTGGCATCGGTGGCAGGGTGGTGAGCGGCGCAGAAGGCAGCAGCAGCCAATTTCGGGGTGGGAGGCACATGCCCCTCTCCCCATGCCTCCCCCACTAGTCGCCTATGCAGAGCCACATATACTGAATTCCATGAAGGGGGAACAAATAGAAATAAGCTTGAGCTCAGGAGTGGCCTGGGCGAGTAACCAGAGTATTTTTGCTGCCACCACAGGGATGTTGCCTCTGTTGTGTCATTTCTCTGACCACAGAATCAGCACGGTGGAGCAGCATGTGGGATGGTGCAGCTGGGGTGGTAGAGATCCCTCTGCTAATCTCGGAGAGACTAAAACTCGTGGTTGCTAATTACCCAGTGTCTAAGCACAACTTGGCAGCAGGGCTGCTGCCACTGGAGAGGAAGCCGGCATCAGCTGCAGGATTAGAGCACAGATGCAACCCAAATGCCCTGACTTCCTGTCTTTGTTCTGGCCTTTAAGAGACATTGAAGCAGAGGGCTGAGCAGAGCATGGGGTGGAGGTAGTAGGATTCTTATGGTGAGTGTTTCTATAGGTTTTCAAGTCAAGTGCATTTTTTTGCGCTTGGAGCGAGGTTTGTTGGACAGTGGTCAGAGCTGTGCATAACACTGAGGTTTCTTCATTTTGCAAGTTTCTGCAAATGTTTTTGGTCTGTCTGAACCTACCTTCCCCTTGGTACTATCTACACTAGGGAAATGAGGTGGGTTTAGCAAATGTTAGCTAACACCTATTAACATGCTTTCAACTGTGTTTGCTCAGTACCGAGTGGAGGTAAAGGTGGTGCTGTTTGCAAAGATATTGGTTGGTCATGATCAGCCTAAGGAATGTCTCAACACACCTCATAATCCTAGTCCAGACAAGGTTTTCTGCTTTGAGTGTGTCACACATGCAAAAATCTTCAAGGAACAACTCAGCCAAAGCCACTGTGTTTGCCCTGGTTTGGAAACTCCTAAATTGGGCCAGGTTGGCTGACAAAGTTGGGGGAACTCTTAGCCAAACTTGGACTGAGTTTCAAGCTCGAAACAAACTGCAAATCCAGATGACTGTAATATGCTTTTAGATCTGATTGGGAGCATTTCTCAGCTCCAAGAAGACAGCCAATCTGTGCACTGGAAGCCCATCATTGGTGCTGACTGTTCCCTCCAAGTCAGCTAGTTGATTTTAATGGGGCCTCTCCAAGCGGACCAGTCCATTGTTCATGTATTAGTTAAGTTTCTACTCCTAGCCGGAGGTGCCTTGGTAGCCCTAGTCAGAGACGACATGCTTCTCTGTGTATAGTCAGCACTTCCAAGCATCCCTGAACACAGCTTCCATTGCCCCCTGATAGCACTGGGCCTGCACTTGCTCACTGCTTCTGTCTCCCCACAGCATTAAAAGCCTTCCACTTCCTACAAACACTGGTCTGGGGTTGCCTTTACCCTGTAAATGCCCCTCCATGGACCATGTCTGTTCAACCCCAGTAATGTGGAGCTCCTAACCATGCCCGTTAATAGCATTAACTGAAATATCCAAGCAAACTGTGTTCACAGGGTGGTGGGATGGGCAGTGTAGCACGTGGTGTGGGAGCATATGTGGGGCAAGAAGGCAGACTGTGTGGGGCTGGAAAGTGGCACAGGTGGCCATTTTATGTGTAACGTGCCCAGTGCTGTGCAGGTTGAGATACTGGGGTATGTGGTTTGTGTGTGATACAATAGAACATGTGTGCTGCCTGTTTTATGACATGCATGGGACAGGCAATGCTTGCCTGGCACTGAGACAAACAGCACATGTCCCAAGATGCCACAGGTGTGGGGAATGAAATGCCTGGGTCCTAGCAAATCCTTTCAACTCCCAGTTTCTTGCAGCCGTTTTTGCAGCAGGTGGTCGGATAACATTCACCCATGTCCCACTGGCTGTCACATCAGCTCGCTCAGCAGGGCTGCCATTCAAGAGGAAGGCTCTTATTGCAGGTGATGGCTGCTTCTGCTGCTTGTCTCTTAAATACTTTCAAGCACATGGCATATCCTTCGTCATTCCTCTGCCTGTCTCCTCTGTGGCCCAGGCTAGAGCTGCCTGAAAGTGAAAGAGCTTTCCTGTGGGCATGCTGATGAATTCTGAATGCACGGCGAAGACTGGCCTTCACATGCCTGTCCTTCCCTATAATCCAATCTTCTTCACTCTGGACTAGACCTAGAGGCACTTCTGCAACCACCTACGGCAGATCTGCTGCCGTGGGATAAGAAGTTGTGGGCTGATTTGCATAATTACATATGCAAATGGGACAAATAAAGGCCCTTTCATTCATCCTTGGTTTTAAGGGAATTCTGTCCAAGGGCTGAGTGCAAAGAGGCTGAGGAGGATGGTTTCTTCCTGCTGAATGATTGTGAAACCCAGCACACCCTGAAAAATGTATTGGTCTTACCAGACACGTGCACCCCACAATGGGCATAAATCATTGATTGCACAAGGACCCATCCCATGCAGATCCCCCCTGTCCTCTGGACCTAACCTCATCTGTTCCCTCATTTGGAAGCGTGGCCCACATCCTTATGCAGGAAATGAAAGAAACGCCATCTCTGAGGAACAAAGTGAATTTAGCTCTTCATCTGCTGGAGCATTTTAAAAGATGTTAAGAACAGCAACAGCCTAACACCTGTGTCCTACCAAATGAGAGCAGGCTGAGGCATATGGGAAGGTCACTTTGGTGGGTGCCCTTAAAGGGGCAGCAAAGAAAAACTCCAAGCAGGGCAGGATCCCTCAGCTCTCCAGCATTTTCTGCATTTTCAGGAGTGGTTTGAAACCTGCACATTTCTGTACTCACAGGGAATGCCCTTCTGTAGCTATTCCTCCCAGCCTGAGAGGATCCTCCTAAAATGATCCTGGCCATCTGTGGAAGAATCAGGGTTAGGGATTGCATCTTTCTAGGGATGTGTCTGTATAGTACAATTTCTTCTTGACCCGTTCTGCTAGAGCATGTGCCCCACCGCATGAGAACAGTCACTTTTTAGCCCAGCAGTCAGAATTGAGGAGGCTTTAATCAACTATGCCAAATCTTTTGTGAGTGTGTGTATGTATCTCTTTCTCTCTCATAGATTGATACAGATATCTATCTATGTAGATATATATACATTCAGTGTTCAATTAACAGACGCAATTCACCTCTCCCCTTGCTGCTGCAAGATAGAGCAAAATAGCTTTTAAAAAAGAGATGGCCCCAAATCTATTTCAAAAGTGTTGTTTTCACAATTCCTCTGGCTCTTGGCAGGTGAGCGTACAACCTTGTGATATTCTGTTTGGAGGACAAAGCTTTGGGCAAAGATTCTGATGGAAAGAGCCCACTTCAGGACCCCGCCACCTTCTGCGGGAAGTCACCGCTCACCACCCTGTGACTGATGCTGCCAATGCTGCCGCCCACAAACTGTGTCCCTCCCGCCAGTCTCCGGAGGCACCAGTCACCCATGTGGCTCTGGATCCCCACAAGCCCCACAAGCCAGTATAACTACTGGAGGGCTGCTGAAGAAGGGAGAGAGAGAGCGGAAGAAAGGAGGTGATTGCTGCTGGGCACGTACAGCTAATCCAGCCTGGGCAGAAAGATGTGGGTAAGATACATCCTGATGTGCAGAGGCAGGATGCAATAATGGGAAGACATTTGGCTGTACCTTAAAACTACTGCTACCTATGGCAGTGACGCTAGACCCCTGCCCCCAGGCCCTGGCTGAGACTGTGTCCCTTTGTGGAACCACACAGGGCGTTTGCTGACCCTTTGCCCTTACCAGTTTCAGTTGGTTGGGAACCCCTCCTGCTGGTGGAAAACATGCCCAAGGGCTCGTTAAATGCTATAAATCTAGCAGAGAAAGGTAGAATATTTCTTTAAGTCACCTTAGACCCTGATCCTGGATCTGGCTGGGTACCAATTAGGCTCACTGGGCAACTTAGGGCAGCCACTGGGCAGTTCTAACTTTTTCTGCCTGCAGTAGCTGTTGTCAGAGCTCTGCAACTCTTGTGTTGGAGCCTGCAAAGATGGATGGTAGAACTGCAGCTGTTTCAGTTTGATGGTAGCAGAGGATCCCCCAACACACCAGTTAGACTAGCTGTGCAATCCCTTTCTGCTACTGGCATGGTGCAGTTACCACAGCAATGGCCAGGCTTGGTCCTGTGTGTATATCTAGGCTGGTCTAGCTTAATTCTGATTCTGTTGCTGCCCAGCCCAAAATATTTTGAGGGCTCATTTCTTAACATGGCATTTCCTGCACTGGGGAATGGGAGGGTGTGTTTCAGGGGGTTAGACCAGAAAAGTGAAAAACAGCTCTTTCTGCTCTTCCCTCCCCCTTGCCAACTCAGTGAATCTACTAGCACCAGAGGGGCTGATTGCACTCAGACTCCTTGACTACTTAGACAGATGGGGACAGTGAAAAAACAAGAAGACATGCTGCTCTCTGGCATGTGGCTGCGCAGGTGCCCATACAATGACAGTTTGGGGCACCTCGTGTGCTCTTTAATGCGAAGCTGGAATATCAGAAAGAAGCTGCGTGCAGCCAAGGGCGGAGGCACATATTTCAGGAAACATATTTGTCCAGCTCATCACTTTGGTGCTATCTGACTTATCCTCTAAACCCACATGAACTTGCTGCCTGCTGGATAGCTAAGCTATTGCTGCTTTGATTCATCCTGTGTCTGTTCCTGGTGCCCAGGAGAGAGGGCTTTGCTACCGAAATGTGGCATGGCCTAAGGTACCACAACAACACTGTTGCATGCTGTGATCATGCCATGTAACAGACTTCCAGTGTCTCATGTGGATTTTGGTGTTCTCAGCTCACATCCCAGCAGGGAAATGCAGCACATTGTTTTCTGCCCAATTTGTTGGCAGCCTCAACAGAAAGGTTGAGGAATGAGGATCTCTCCCCAGAGAAAGAAGTTTCTCCAGGTCCAGGCTGAGTTATGTGTAGAGCACCATGAGGAAGCTGGACCTGTCTTGGTGTCCCAGTTCTGAGCCTAAATGCAGGACTTTGGTCTGCAGGGTAGGGAGTGCAGCTGTTTTTCTACATGTTTGTCCATGCAGTCAGTGCTGTGTTCTGATTTCCTGGATGGTAGGGCTCTCTGCCACCTCCTGAGTTGTAGCTTCTCCTGAATTGCATTTTTCTGCAGTTGGTGATGGTTGGAATAAAGGATAGGAAAGTATGAAGGGTGCATCAAACCATCTGCTTTGGCAGGCAGGGGCTATTGTGATGGCCAAGGACCTTGCAATTGCAAGGGTGCGTATTTCTAGAAGAGACAGATGTAAACCACATTTGTCCTGTGTTTCTGGCAAAGGGGGAGCGTGAAATATTTGTGACCCGAGTCATTGGCTTTCCTGCCATTTGTATAAAAATTTCCAGATGTGATGGTTGATGTTACACCTGGGACCAATTAAAAAAAAAAGAAAAAAAAGAAACATCCAGAGCCAACCGTGTACATGTGGATAGTCCACTTGTTTGTGTGTTGCAATGTGTGTTTAAAGTGAAGCAGGATACAAGTTCAAAGACGAGCTCTGGCTCTTTCCTGCCAAGTGTCCCCTTTTCCTTTTTCCACCCCCACATTAGCTTTTACTTATTGACTCCTGCATCACCCCTATCCCATTATCTAGCCATCCAGTTGGACTTCTCAGCCACTTTCTCCCCTCACATCCATGCTGTGAACGGGGCCTGGAACAGCACCTCTGCATCGTTTATCTTCTCTCTCTCTCTTCACATTACCAAGAGGAAACTGCCTGCAGCTGCTGACCTGGGTCCCCTCTGAGCCATTTCAGAAGCCACTGGCATAGTTTACCTTCTTCACCTCTCACTACAACCAAATCATCACTCTGCTGGCTCCCTGGTGGGCTGTGCTCCCAGATCTCACCTTCAGTGCCCTGCCTGCAAAGCCTGTCCTCTTACTGACCATTTTCCTTGCCCCATCTCTCTAGCCTGCTAACGATGCAAGTTCTGACAGTCCCTTCCACTCCTTCTCCAATGAGTATCTCCATGCCACCTCCTCCAGTGCCCTCCCTGGATATATTCACCAACCCACCTCCTTGCTGTTCATCAGCCCCTGCCTGGGATATCTCCCCTACTGCAAAGCCAGCCAGATGAGAAGAGGAAGAGAGTCAAAACCCCAAACATCTGGTGTCCTTCAAGACTCCTAAATTCAGTGCCAAAATGTAACAGATGGAAAGAGAGAATCAGAATCCAATGGGTTTGCAAAGAGTGGGCATAGACCCAAAGACTTGGCCTTTATTATTTAATGTCACCAGCAATGACATTTAACTTGTCTTCCTGCAGCCCAGTACCTCCTTCTCTAGCAACTGCTGACCTCAGTTTAGCCACCCTCTTCCATGTGTGCTGGAGTCAGGAGGTCACCGGTGGTACACAGCTATGACCCTACTGTTTATAAATGCTACCCCTTGCACAGAGAACAGCATCCTGCAAAAAGAGAGAGCTTGCCAGCTGCAAGATTTATTGAGTACAAGATCTGGAAGCAGACTACTGCTGGAGAGGATGGAGCCATGGGGCTGCAGACCCCGGGCTGCAAACCAGGAGGCTCATAGTTTAAAAGTGAATGTCCAAAACCTCTGAACCTCTCTGGAGTTCCCTGTAGCGTGTGCATGCATGTGCTGTGGGGGCTAAGCATGTTACATATTGATAAACACAAGTATAACTACTTTTGTATGAACTGCAGGCACTGGTCCCAGGGAAGTGGCATCACTAGGGGAGAGGGAGGGGAGCACTCGCCCTGGGTGCTGACTGAGGGGGCACCAGGTCCCCTTCCCCTCCTCCCCCAGGCTTGGCCCCAGCAGGGGAAACTGTGCGCTGCCCCCCCTGCCCATAGGAGCTGGGCAGGGCAGTGTTGCACTAATCACTTGCTGCATCTGAGGGACCAAGCGGGGCAAGCAGAATGGTGCTCTCCCTACCTCCTGGAGCCTTTGCTAGATGAGACACAGCTGTGCTCCCAGGAGGCACATGGGGCAGTAGGATCCACTCTACCCCCTGGCTGCCCCAGGCACTCAACAAGCATCCTACATTTTTTTGGTTGCTTGGTCAGCCATAGGCTGTCAGCTTGGATTGCACACATCTAGCAACAAGCATTTGGGTCTGTGTTCATATTTACAACCCTGTTTCCATAACAGGCTAGGATGCCACTAAAAAATTGTGTGTTGGCATGTCCTTGGTGTGCGTGTGTCCTTGACACCTGATTATAGTCTTAAAGAATGGCGATTTTTGCATCCTTGTAAAATGACGATCACAGACACGTCCACGTGCTGGGGAAGTGCTTGCAGACCTCGGTGTTTTTTTTGTGTTCCAGTTCATTATCAGAAATTAACAGGGGGAAGTATTTGCAAAGGAATAAATATATTTAGAAAGTCACACCGTGGCATTCTCAAGTAGACTGACATTTTAAAGTGGTAGTGTGCATTGTGCGGTGATGTACACCTCCTCTCGAGGTTCTAGTTGCATGTATACAAACCTCTCGGACTTCGACCTCACGCTTTATATTGTCACCACAAAGCCTCGGTCTAACATTTTCTACAGACTAGGTAGGTGCAGTTTAATCTCACAGTGGTATTTACAGATTTACTCAGGGAAATGCTGGTCATGGCAGCTGCCCGGCATTCACCCTCCTGCTCTCTTTCCATGCTGCACGCAGCAACTGCTGTTAAGAAAAAGAGCATCCCACTGTCGCATTGGCCTAACTGTGGACTTGCTTTCAAGCACTACCGCCATCCCAAACCCACGCCTGCAACTCCCTCCTGCCACATGGCACCATTTTGTGGCCTTAGATGTGGAGGGAGGGCAAAGAGCCCAAGGCTGGGGGCATAGCAATCCTCCAGCCAGGCTGCCTCAGGGCCCGCGTGGAGCCCCATCAGCTGTAGGACACTTGGCCTTCTTGCTGTTGACCCTACGGAGACATGGGGAATTGTTTACACCTGCCCTACAGCAGATACCATCGCCTGGCATGGGGGGGGGGGAGGCAGGGCAGGGATGCAGAGGGCTGCTTTCTCAAAATGAAAAGCTGCCTGGAGTGCAGGTGTGTGAGCAGGGGAGGGGCAGGTGGCCAGCAGCCAGGGACACGAGGTGACTGTTGTGGGTGGCACTGCTGTGCCCCCAGGAGCTCTGCGCAGGGCAGGAAACATTTAGCTCCTGCTTTGGCCAAGAACAAGGGTCCAAAATGCTACAATAAAACGCCTCTTATGCCTCACTTGGAGATCAGAGGGAAGATGGAGGTGGTGAGAGGTCAGAGGTGCCTGTGGTTGTATAACAGTAGAGGGTCAGAGCCCTGAGAGTTGATGGCATGGCAGGGGCTGCCACATTTGCAGCCAGGCCCTTCTGATGTCTGCTGCAGAGGTGACTCCTCCCTTTGCAGCAAAAGGCCTGCCAAGTCCTGTCTTCCTCCTGGCTCCTGGATCTGGGTAATCTTTTGCTCAGGTCATGGGGCTTCCAACCAGTTTCCTGGCTGCTGCAGACTGAGGTGGTGCCAGTAGGTCTAAAAATGGAGCGTGCTCCCTCCTCCTGTCCCCATCCCTTTTCACCATGACCAGCTCCTGCTTCCTCCCAGCCGAGGCTCCTGGCCCAGTTCTCTCCTTGCTCTGGGACAGGGGCAGTGCAGCCTGGGGTGCAGAGGTGGGAACACAGGAAGGGCAAGCAAAGATTTTTGCACCCCTCTGATTCTTTTTGAAGCAAGTCTGACAGCGTGAGTCTCTCCCCGCTTGCCACCAAAACCTGTTTGTCCCAAGGGCATTCAAATGAACTCCTAAAACCATGATTTGCTAGAGAAAGGAGACCCTCTGCTGTCAGCGCCTGCTGATTTTAATAGACGTGGGAGAGCGGGCCCTTAACCTGTACGCTGTGCCTTGTCTGCACTGTAGAGCACTAACCGCTGGGCAGAGGCTGGATGAATGCCGGCTTGTAACGGGGGAGGGCACCACACTCGCTGTCCCTGTGCCTGGCCTCCCCTTGAGAGCTGAGGGTGGCCTGTGGGCTGGGGGCAGGGGAGGAGAGGCAGTTTGTTACAGATGGAGCCTCTGCTGTTACTCTCAGCTACTGTTACTTCCCCAGCAAGGGAAGGGGAAAGCCACCTCCCCCAAGGCAAAAGAGAGCGCAGCACAGAGCTAGTGGCTCATTCAGAGGTAGCTGCAGCCGCCTGCCCTGTCCCCATCCACAATGGCACTCCTGGCACATTGTGTGGGGAGCAGAAAGAGCCATCGTACGGCTCCAGCTGAGCTGCCGCTTCCCTCTGGGAAGTTCCCCAGGGATGGGGCACTCCCGGCTTCTCTGGGAAGAGGATGTCTCTGTCCGTGCTTGGTTTCTGGGAAGGAGGGGGCTGCAGCCTGCACGCGGGTTGCTTGCCAAGCCTGTGGTGCATCCGATCAGAGAGGGACGGGGGTTATAATGACAGCTGGGCTGGCAAGGACCAGTCGGGGGTGCGCCCGTGGGGGTCATAACCGTGTTGTTGCGGCTGGCGTAGGAGCTGCGCAACACTGAAGGGTTTTGGGGGGAGGGAGGGATAAGGCAGGGGAGCTGAGGGTGGGGAGGAGAGGAGAAGCGAGGGAAGAAGAGGAGAGGGTGGTTGCGCCTGAGGCGGGCGGCTGGATACGCTGCCTTGTATGTCAGATGTGATTAGATTTGGCTGGGTCTCTGGAAAAGGCTCCTAACTCCTGACATGCAGCGAGGGGTGTGGGCTGGTAGGAGGGGCAGGGCCAGGCCCTCATTCCTTTATGTGCAGCTGAAAAGTGCCCTTTGTTGTGGCAGTGGCAGGCTTTGTCCCCTCCTGCAAGCGCTGCCCCTTGCTTCGGCCCCTGAGAGAGGTGAGGGTCCCCCTGGTTTTGTTTGAGCCAATGCCCTGCTCACGTCCCCCGGGGGCCCTGGTGGGCAGAGGCAGGAGGGGGTGGCATTTACCCTCCTGGTTTGGAGTCGTGGCTCTGAAACCATTTTCGGTGAGAATCCAGCAAGGTGTCAGGCTGCTTTGCTGGGAGCTCTCTGATGCCCCCTTTCCTGCCTCCCCAGCCTTCACGAGAGGCCGAGAAGGACAAATGTAGATCCTCATTCCCAGACAGAGACCTACATGGAAACCCTGGTTCAGGACATGCCTGAAATCTGGCAACCTTTTGCCCCTCTCAGGGGCACCCTCCAGAGTAAACAGCTGCTGTAGGCAGCACTTTTCTAGGGACTGTGCTGGGGTGCTCCCTTGTATCTGACTCCCTCCATAATCATCAGAAGGAGCAGAGTCCCTGCTGGACTGCACAGAGGGCCTAGCTCCTTTCCCAGGCTGGGGTACAGCAAGCACAGCTGGGGGCAACTCTGTGAGGGATGGTAGAGGTCAGGATGCATCTTAGAGGCTTAGTGTTCGGAGCTGTGCCGAGGAGTTCAACACCTTTCCAGGTACAGTCATACCCAGTGTGCATCTGGCCTTCCCCTGAGGTGGTGCAGCTGCTTCCAGCGCGGTTCACACTGGCCGTCTCTGCTAACCCCCTGCACAGCTGTGCAGATCTCGCAGCACTGCAGTCCCAAGCAGCCCTCACCTCAGTCCTTTGGGCTAGGGACAGACATTACACACAAACTGGTTTAAATGATCAACTACTGGGTTAAACCCGTAACAGAACAGATGCTCAGTGCACATAAACCAGTTCGAAAATGGCTGAGGGGATGTCTGTGCAGTTACAAACTGGTTTAGCTTAGCCAGGTTAGACTAACCTGCAAAGATTGCATCAATTCAGGCTCAGGCTTTTTGAATGTTTGTCCCTAGCCCTAGCGAGCCCTACCGGTACCTCCATCCTGGTCCCTTGGCCCCCGGGCCCACTGGGGCCTGAGCTGGGTTCTTCGAACTCGGCATGGCCCGGACACCTCAGAAGGGTTGCCCATGTTGCTGTGTTTCAGTGTTGTGGGTACTGTCCAGGCATCCTCTCCTGTAGGGCCTGCAGCTCCAAGGTCTTGGGTGGACACAAAGGCTCAGCGCTGCAGGGGTTAAGTGTCTCGCACAGGCTGGAGGATGTTTCAGTCAAACCCAAGCCCTTCTGCAACTGTTCTCGTCCACGGTGTGTAAGTGACACCGTGGTCGCCCAGCCGCTCGCCCCCACCCACCCACCCCCTGCCAGGGCGTACGTGCAGGGAGGGCCGGGTGAACAGGTGTGGGGACTGCAGAGGTAGGAGGCCCCTTCCGCCCCGCCAGGGGGAACAGCAGTGCCAGTCACACACACGCAAAAGCCTTTTAATCTGTGAGAGCCATAAGCCACTGAAATGACAGGGAGCCAAAATAAAAGGTCCCCATTGTTAAGGCTTCCAGCCCGCTGCTGAACACCCTTGTCAGTCACTGGCACGGCAAGGGAGGGACTCTGCTCCTTTTGTGCAGGGAAATTGGGGGGTGGGGGAAACCCGCCCTGGGCGTGCAGATTCCTGTCAGCCCGAATCAAGCCCTTGGCAAGGGGAGCGGGGACACGGCCCCACCAGCTTTGTCAGTCCCTGCGTGTTGCCCAGGTCTGAGTCTGCAGCCAGTGCGGTTCGTACTGCCATGTTCCACCCGCTTCGTGCTGAGCGGGATTAGGCCAGGGCAGGGCTGAGCTACAAGAGCCCTGCGACGCTGAAGGAGATGGGGCTAGCAATGCCGAAGGGCTGTCGGTGCTGTGCCAGGCCCTGCTGCGGTGGTAGGGGACTGCGCTGCTGGAAGACCCTGGCTATGCCTGGGGGCTGGAGAGAGGTGGGCCCAAGCGCCACACATGCGAGGAAACCCTGATGGGAAGCAGATTTAGCTTTAAAGCTGGGCTCCCTATAGCGCGGGGGCCTCGTTCAGCTCTGCAAGTGGGCTCTGTCCTGGAAGGATGACCATGGATAGATACTAAGGGAACCAGTTCCTCCTTCATCTTCCCCCATCCTGACTCCAGGCTGGGTCCGTTTGTCACTTGCTCCCAGTCCTTCCACTTGCTGCCAGCTGGCTTGTGGGGACCTTTTGTCCCCAGTCGCATGGAGATGCTGCCACCCACATCCCTCTTACCAAGTAGCTGATGGCTCCAGCGGCAGAACAGGGAACAGACATGTCTCATTGCCCCTCCTCCATGCTCCTTTCTTCCACAGCCTGGTGAGAGCCCCACGGGCTAATCGAGACTCGCAGCAGAGCTCCTTCCCGGCTCTCTCCCCTCCCTGCATAGTTTACGTGCTCCAGGCATGCCGGCTGGTTCGGAGAGTCCCAGGGGACTTTGCTCCTGCTTGCAGGATTGGAGGCGGGCGGTATGAGTAAAGAGGGGTCATGGCCATGGGGCGGCCCATTCCTAGGTGGGGGAGGGGAGCTGTGTGGAGTCCAACAGCGTGCCCTTGAGATGTAGCTCCACTAAATGCCCCTAAGAATAGCTCTGCTTCCTCCATCCCATTCCTGGTCCCCAAGCTCTTGCTACTCACCCAGCGATGGAGCTGCAAATTCCTTGTAGCCAAAAAGCAGGGTGTTCCTCAAATTCTCAGGCAGGCAAGGCCAGTTGTGTTGGGGGGATGGAGCAAGCCGGGCTCATACTGGGGAACAGGCAAGTTTGGGAGAATGGGTATTCAGGACAACCGTTGGTCCTCAAGCTCCATGGGCTACTTGGACTGAAACAGCGCAATGCAAGGTTTGTGTGCCAGAAAGGTGGGCTTTACAGCAGCCCTTGCCACTGGCTTCACCCTGCTCTCTTTGGATCTTCCCTGTGAGCATAATGAATCCAGTGCTGTGCAAATTGCAGATCCCAGCCCCCGTCACCATTGTTTGTACTGGCCCATCTATCCTGCCAGTGAAAGCTCCAGAAAGGAAAGGCAGGATTTCATGCTCTCGCTGCATACTGATGAATGCAGCAAGAGGCAGGTAATCCCTGGCCTTCAAAACAATACCTGAGAGCACCAAGTATCAGACCCTTCGCTGAACACTTCCCAGTAGAGGATCCCACAGGCCTACTGCTCCACCGCCTTTCACAAGGCTTTCACCCCTCCCCAGGAAGGACCCTGCTCTGTTCTTTCTGAATTCAGCACATTTCACAGGGACAAAGGTACAGACCTTCCTTGCCAGGTGCAGCTTACGCTGCATCTGCCATGTGACTTCACCGCTCTCGCTCACAGAAACAGGCAGGACTTGGATGATGACTTGGCATTGTGCAGCTTTCTGTCCTATTCATGGACACACCTAGTGTCATTAGGTGATTCCCCACTCCACTCCCAAATAGGTGATGCTTTGTTGAATGCCAACCAGGACTGCCCCTCTTCCTCCCCTACCACCTTTGCCAGATACTCTTTCGTTGGTTGGGCCAAGTCCTCTATGGATGTAAAGAGGTGCAGTTGACCGACTTACAGTCAACTTGGCCTGGATTGGCCACAAACTGACCACATGGGGGTTTGCTTTGACCCCTCATAAAGGCTCCTGCATGAGTGAGGTCCCCTGATATGGTCCACCTGGTGTGTGCAGTGGCAGAAAAAAATTAATTGGCCCTTTAAGAAGTTTTGCAACCTCTCTCTCTCTCACTCTTGAGCTCTTTTAATTAACTTCAGTCATGTCCCAACACATCATTTTGGCTGAATCGCAGACCTCACCGTGCCAGTTTTTCACATTCCTGAAATACGCAGGCCGCTCGAAGGCAGGAGCTCTGAGGAAAGCAGACAGCTCTCCTGGAACTCAAAAACTTCCAGGAACTGTGAAACCCGGAGCGGACGGCTCGGAAAACCAACCTCTTCTCTGCACAAGCCGCCTCTGCCCCTGCTGCCTTCCTAGCATAATAAAAGGCTCGTGCTTTACACACTGATTCAGCAAGCAGCGATTGTATTCCCGTGGCAAGGATCTGTGTACAAGCTTCTTTGTTCCATTAGAAAGTACCTTTATTCATTTAACAGGGCTAGGCAGGCAGTCGGGTTACAGTGCTTGGGGCACACGGCCTTTTTTTCCATTCAGTAGCTCACTTCTTTGTCACATTTCTTATTTCACAGGGTCAGCTTACAGGATACCAGGTCATGTTAACAAGATACCCAAGGCCTTTAGTGAGCCACAAAACGGCAACCCGGGCAGCAGTAGTGCAGGCTTCCCTGTGCCACCGCACCCGCTTGCTCCAAACGTAATCCAGGAGGGGAGTGGGGGGACCCACTGGAAAGGCCCATTCATGGTTGTGGTGTGAGCATCCCAGATAGGGCCTGAGCAAGCGCCTTTGAGATCTGTGGGAAGGCTTCCAATGTTTCCACTGATTCCCAGCAAAGCTGGAGTGGGTCCTTCCTTCCCACTTCATTCACGCAGGCTGTGCTGTGGGCCCTTGTCCTCTGGCAACCAGAATTAACCTGCCAGCTTGTTTCACAATCTGTTTAGCTTATCCAAAAGAAGACGAAAGGGTAGCTGGCTCACAGTCTGCTAGTACTTACACAGGGAGCAAAGCAGGTTCCTCAGGCCAGCAAAGAATGGGATGGAGGAAGCAGAGCTATTCTTAGGGGCTTTTAGTGGAGCTACATCTCAAGGGCACGCTGTTGGACTCCAGTATCTCTTGCCAGATGGAAATCACGTGGACAGTTTGAGAGTAATTCTTGTTGGAACAACTTCACCACGGATTGTGGTGGATTCCCCAGTTCTGGTAATCTTTACATCAAGACTGAACTTTTGTTTTGGTTTTCTCCCAAAACAATGCATGGTAGTTCCCCTAAGATTTCATTCAGGGATGTCCCATGGCCTGTGTTGTGCAAGAGCTCATTACATTAGATCAGTGATTGTCAACCTTTTTTCATTTGCAGACCCCTAAAAAATTTCAAATGGAGGTGCAGACCGCTTTGAATTAGACGTGTAGATAGTCACATCCTTTTAATGATCATAGTTATCTTTTGTTGACCCGTAAAACATAGTCTGCAGACCCCCAGGGTCTGCAGACTACAGATTGAAAACCACTGTACAAATGATCACATATAATCTACGAGAGAGAACAGCTTCCAGTCACCATGTTCCCATGCTGCTTGGAGCTTCCAGTAAAGAGCTCTGAATTCCACCCTTAACCCCTTCAGAAGCATTTGTGTGGTTTGGGAAAACCTTGTTTTGGGGCAGTGGTTGGCAACTTTTTATGGCTGCAAGCCGGATTGACTGAATTCATGTCAGATGTGGGTGGGAAGATTGGTGCTAGGATCCAGATGCCAATGCTGCTTCCCACCCCAAAGCTCCATGCTTTCAAATACCGCCAGAGCCCTATGTTCACAGGCCAGATCAAATGGCTCCATGAGTCAGGTCCAGCCTGGGCTGTAGTTTGACAATCCCTGTTTTAGGAGCTCATAGCTGTGACATACATGATGGCAGTGTGGTGGGATTGTGACAGTGATGAATTGTTAGTAAATGCCAACAGCAGGCAAAGCAAGTGGTATAAGTAGGTGGAAGGGGGAGAGCGAAGAGGTAAAAGGGTCTGTCTTTCCGAAAGACTAGGAGCAGACAGGAAAGGTGAACTGTAAGCAGCTCATGAGAAGTCAGCTGATGGGGCCAGGCAGAATGAGCCAGCTCCACCCTCAATAGCCAGCACTGATCCTGATATAGCTGGTCAACCAGCACCAGAAAACGAACTTGGCTGGAGTGCTAAGCATCCCATAGCATATCTGAGCAAGAGAGAGGGAAGTGGTATGACAGCTTGAAAAAGAACACCTGGTCATTGGGGCCAGGCTCCTAGTAAATCATTGCTATAGCTATCTGGGCAGGATTCTGCTGCATATACAGATACTCATCTCGTTGCCCCATCTGAAGGTGGGGGGGGTCTAATGAGATATTGCTAAAGTGGAACCTGGTACCCTAAGAGCTTCATGTGAGGGTGATTCGTGTCCAGGGGAACCTGAGCAGCTGCCTAAGGAGGAGACATGCTGATATAGAAAGGGAGATGCATGCCAAGGGAACTGGACTTTCCTTATGTCAGGAAAAAGTAAGCTTTAGGTAAACCCTTGCTAGCTCTGCAGCAGGCTTTATTGTTTTTTGTGAAATCCTTTGTTTTAAATATATAAAAATTTGCTATTGGTTTTTGCCTACTGCTGTCATGGCCCTGGTGGGGAAAAATACTGAAGGGCCCAGATATTTCCACCTGAGGCGTTCATGGTTAATGTAGAGGGGGCTGCAACCAAACACCTGCTCTGAGCGTAGAAGACTTGCACGATTCCATCCCAGAGACGTGCTGCTTTGAAACCCAAAAGGGTTTTGCTTGGAGAGACCACGATGGGTTCACAGGAGGGACAGTAGCCCTGCTAGTCAAACAGGACAGCAGCTGGACAGGCCATCATGGTAACAGTGGTGAACACTGAGGAGCTACAGAGGCATAGAAGTCAGAGATTGAAAAGGTCTGCCAGTCCATACTTTTGTTTCTACAGTGCTTTGTCCTGCCCAGCTTTACATGACCCAGATGATGGGACTTCCACTGTTTTTCTTCATAGATTCATAGATAGCTAGGGGCTGGAAGGGACCTTGTAGATCATTGGGTCCAGTCCCCCTGCACTAGGCAGGAAAAGACAACTGGGGTCAAGTGACCCCAGCGAGGTGACTGTCCAGTCTCCTTTTGAAGATTTCCAGGGTAGGTGACCGCACCATCACTGGAGGGGTTTATTCCACAGTCTGGACACCATGACTGTGAAGGAGTTTTTCCTGGAATTGAGCCTGAAGCAGCCTTCCAGGAGTTTGTATTCATTGCTCCTGGTCTTCCCCAAGGGGTGCCCTGATGAACAACCCTTCACTGAGTTTTTGATGTACTCCCCTGATGTAGTGGTAAGCTGCAACAAAGTCCCGTCTCAGCCTTCTCTTCTGTAGGCTGAGGGACTTAGGCCCAAGTCCCTCAGCCTCTCCTCGTATGACTTGTCTCGCAAGTCCCTGATCATACAGGTGGCTCTTCTCTGGACCCTCTCAAGTTTTTCCACTTCCTTGTTGAAGTGCATCGCCCAGAACTGGATGCAGTCCTCCAGCTGCAGTCTCACCACTGCAGAATACAGTAGGAGTATCACTTCCTTAGTTTCGCATGAGATGCAACAGTTAATGCATGCCAGCGTTTGCCCTGCTGGCTACAGCATCGCACTGCCGGCTCATGTTCGATGGATGGTCGGTCACTACCCCTAGGTCCCTTTCAGTCATGGTGCAAGTCAAATTGTCACCACCGAGCCTATAGGTATGTTGGGGATTGTTTGACCCTAGATGGAGCACCTTACACTTCTGAGTGTTGAACTTCATCTGGTTCTGGTCCTTTCTTAGAGTAATCTAATAGATATTTCCATGAGGGAATTGTTTCTGATGGTCTCCTTTCCAACTATAGTTACAACTGGCTTTCACTGCACATGTTGGACTGTCCCAAAAGATGTGCCCTCACCGCAAAATAATAGCATGCTGTCAGTGCGAGAAGGCCAGACCTGGCCTTTTAGGAGTTGACCATCTATCAGCTTGGTTCATTGAGTGAGAAGCAGGAGTAAAAAGGAAAATTGAACCATTCATTACTAGAGATGGTGGAGCTAACCATTGTTTTTTTACTTGAGTAGGGGGTAATGTGTTAGCAAGTGTCTGGGGGATATGCCTGTATGAATTATGTACCGATGATGAAAAGATTTTCAACCGTGTATCTCTTTCAGCAATTCAAATTTGCCTAAGATGATGCACATTCAGGCATGAGTTGGTGTTTCATTTTACAAATTGGTGTTTCTGTGTGTGTGTGAGGGGAAAAAAAGTAAATGTGTATGCGTCTAGTTGCTTCTACTAGGAAACAGGGCTTTCTCACACAGTAAGAGGCGAGAAAAGCATTCTGAGATGCTTTCTATGGATTGCGTATCACCTGTTTCCAGTCTGCTGTCCCAAACTTTCTCATTGCAACTGGGTTTAAAAATAGGAAGTTCCTGTTTGTTGCATGAGCTAATTTAATAAGTTAGGCAAGCAAAAATGTTGCATCCAGTCGCTGTAGCTGTGGTTATTGTTGGTGCCAAGCGGCTTTCTTGGTTGTGATTAGTAAAGGACGCCTATGATATTAAATGTCTTGCATGTCGGATTTCCTTCTTGGCAAACGCTGGATGAGTGAGAATTGATGTGCATGCGAGAGAAGTGGTGTTTTAGCTTGAGTTAGAGCGTTCTCAGAGATCAGCACAATACGTTTTGCTTGAAAAGATTCCTTTTGGGACGCACATGAAAATGCTCTGAAAATGAACAGCAAAGGAGAAAAGATGATGGCAGCATTTCCTGAACTGTGGCTCATTAATCTATTCTGCTTATACACAGCTAATTCAGTCACTGTCTCTTCCTGGACTGAGAGGACAATACAGGACTCATAGCTGAAATGCAGATAAGAACCGAGAGCACAAGCAATGCAGCAGAGAACAAAATTTCTTATGTGTGTTCTGTATCACTTACCTCATTCTGGTGGTCTTCCCATCCAAAGCAATGCTGGCAGGAAAGCCTGTTCTGGTTTGCATGGAGCCTCCATCAGAGATGGCCTGCACATTGCTAAAACCCTAAAGAACCCAATCTGCTGCAAGTAGATGAATACGTTGACATGCAGTGCCATGAATTCCCACCTAACAAAAAGGTTCTCGAGAGTGCCAAAAGCGTGACGCCAAAACACAACACACTTCATTCATCAAAGCCAGAAGTAAGGAGCTCAGTGCTTTTGGTCTTAGAAGTAACTTTTGTACGTTTATGGCTTTTTCCACATTAAACATCAGTTATGGTTTGGAAATTATTCAGGCAAGATGCATGCGGTTAGTACTCCTGAATATCAGCAGCAGTTTTGCTAGGTTGAGTTTCTATTTTATGTTGACACTGTTTTGGCTTTTCGTTTACCTTTTGGGTGGACCTCTTTGGAGCAGGCTGCCTGGAGGGAAAGCTCAGGGAGAACCTCTGGATTTTTTAAAAACCAAAGAATAAGTGATGTGCTTAAGGAGAACAAGGTGGCATTGGTATATAGGACACCAAGACTGGAAACCAGGTTTGTGTTAGGCATCCTGTGAAGGAATCCCTCTTCAGGGACGTCCCCTCTCTGAAGGGATTGCTGGAACATGTTGGGAAGGAGGAATTTCACACCTGGCCGGAGATGCTGAGATGTGAGGTGATGGGATTTTCCATAGGAGCTGTGAATGTTACGGGCTTAGCCCTTAGTGATGTTACTGCAAGTGAATGGTAAAGGGCTGACGGGAGCTTTTGGCTTGTTCTGGTGGGCCTCCGCTGTGGAGATGTTTCTATTGCGGGGCTCTCTCCGCCACCCCACGTTCCTTACTTGCCCTGGAAATTAACCTGTGTGATTAAGTACATGCACTGAAGGAGTCCGTGCACTGGGAAGTGGGTATCACTGCTGGTATAACTGTACAGTACCTTCATTCCTGCTAATCTTTGGACCGGGTTTAACTTTCTCTGTAGGTTGCCAGGTGGACCACTAGGGAGAGAGCAGTGCTAAATGCTTTTGTCACTGCGTGTACCATACTCCAAGTTCTGCTTTGGAAAGAAACACCGCCTTTCTTTAGGTTGAATGCTCCCCAAGGGCCAAATTCTGTAGCATGCTGAGTCCTCACTCAATCTTTCACGACAAACTTTCACCATGATAATGGCATTCTGTGTATCTGAATGCTGCAGCAAGCATAGTTTACCTTCAGTGCATGAGCCTTGATGGGAGTTCAAGGCACTTGATGCCTTGAAGGATCTGGGCCTAATTTTGGAAACCCAGTCCTGGAGCCTTAGCCCTGTGCCTCAGATGTCTTTCATTACAGGAACTCAGCACCTTTCAATGGATTTAATTCTGCGGCTCTGGGAATGTCAGTGCAGTACAGGTGGAATCCCACTCCTAGACAGTTGGACTGTCATGGACGTTTTCAGTATGGTGCTTTCTGAAGAAGAACAGCATTGAACCTGGGTCTGTGCTTGCTTTTGTTTCTCACCTGGCTGAATAAGGAACACATGAAGATATACCCCGTGTCAGGGGAGTTTATTTCTCTGGCTACTAAACTTCAAATTCTATTCATTTTGGATTCCAAGTGCTTGCACTTGCATCTTTACTGGTGCCAATGATTTTTTTTTTCCTTGGAGACTAGAGTTTGCAAATGCTTTGTGCAACGCTTGTGTAAAGTTTTGTGGAGTGCTCCTGGGAGTCTAGGTGAAGGGGAGCTTGTGCATTTGGCATTCAGAATAGGGAATGGCTCTGGCTTTTAAGTTTTGCTTTCATGCCTGTTTCCTTTGCTTGGACCACTCCTTTCCCTTGCACAGGACTGTTCCGCTTTTCTCTGCCTTGCTGTACCAAGTGAAGTTACAGCAAATAGCACATTCTGCATTTTAGGGGAAGAACTAGACAATAGGGTTTGGTTTGGGTTTGGTTGTTTTTTTTACCACTCAGCTAATTTTTCCTTCTGTTCCCATCTTGTATTCCAGCTGCATTTCTAACCCACTCCTCTTTGTGCTATAGAGCTCCCTTTACTGGTTTCAGCACTTCAGGACTTCACCTCTTAAATACCTGGTCCTCCAGTGTAGCTGGCTCTGCTGCCTCTAGCCTTGTGTTAGGTCCTCAAGCTCCTGTGGTGGGGTGGTGCAAGATCTCTTGACTCATTTGGGAAGCTGCTTTGTGATAGTTGCCCAATCAGGGAAACGGATGATGAAAGCAAAGACACACAGATGGGGAGAGAGATCTCAGTGCTACCAGGGCAGGCAGCTGGTTGAGATCTCTGAATCCGATGGCAGCAAGAGTCCCAGGAAGACATTGGCTGTGCCACCCCCAGAGTCCCTCCTCCTGTCGCAAGCAAGCCCGCACCACTCCCGCCCTGCCATCTGAAATAATGGTTGGGTTAATGAATGGTGAATTCCAGGGGTAATCCTGTCAGAGTCCTCGTGACTTCCCCATTGATCGCATTTACTGCAGAGTGCTCATCTGCCTTCCTGATTAAAGCCGAAGAAATTCTGCCTGGTTACATCATCACTGGTGGGGTAGCATATAAAATACAGGAATGTTTCCCAGGGAAGTAAAAGCCACAGAAAGGGCAAAGGTCACCTGATGCCCCAGAGCTCATGAGACTTTCCATCCCCCAGAGGCAGAGAAGGCCTGCAGCCTCCTCTGGACTTCTATTCTCCAATGACCCCCTATGTGTCATTGGCTGTCATGACCCTCTCTTCCCCTCCTCCTTTGCTTTTAAAGCCTCACTTGGGTCATGTAGCCTGCAACTACCAGTTTGCAGGAGCTGTTGGAGGCCTGGGGCCATTTTGTTGGCACTCCTGAAAACTCAGCCAAGGACCTCACACAGAGAAGAACCAACTGTTATCATCTTCATACCAGCCCTTTTTCTATTTGAAGACAGTTCTAGATAATCCCAGTTCTTCTAACTTTTTTTCTTAAATCATGTTTTTCTTGACCTCTAATCACTTTTGTTGCTCTCCTTTGGACTTTCTCCAGTTTGTCCACATCTTCCTTGAAGTATGGTGGCCAAAACTGGACACAGTACTCCAGGTGAGGCCTCATCAGTGCTGAATAGAGTGGAAGAAATGTTTCCCTTGTCTTGAATGTAAGACTTCTGGTATATTCAGTCTGTGATCTGTTATGACTCTCAGAACTTTTGTCACAACCTGCCCAAATATTCCCTATTTGATATTTGTACATTTGCTTGCTCATTCCCAAGTGCAGTACTTTGTACTTGCCCTTATTGAATTTCATTGTACTTCTTTGAGATCATTGTTTTCCAGTTTACCATGGCCATTTTGAATCCTGCTCTTGTCCTCAAATGTGTCTGCTGCCTCATCCAGACAGATTTATTAAGTATACACTCAAATCCACCCTCTCGGTCATTGATAAAGATATTGAATAGTAATTATTAGACACAGAAGAGATCCTAGGGAGACCCCACTCAATTCCTCTTCCCACTTTGCAATTGAGCCATTGTGGCTACCCTTTGAGCGCAATTATCCAGTTGGTTATGCACCCACTTTGTCGTAGTTTCAACCAAACCACATTTCTTTGCCCATGACAACGTCATGGGAGACGGTGTCAAAAACATTACATTGGTGGTGCATTGTATCCACTGCTCTCCCCAGCCCTCCTACATCCTATCACAGAAGGAAATTAGGTGGATTAGCCATGACTTGGTCTTGAAAAATCCATGTCAGCTGTTACTCACCACCTTATCCTCTTGTTTCATGATATACTCCAGTGTCTTTTCAAGTACTGAAGTTAGAGTGACTGATCCTCCTTTTTTCCTAGATAGGCACAGTATGTGTTCTCCTTTAGTCATTTGAGGCTTCACCCAACCTCCCAAAGTAATTGCCAAAGGCTCTGCAATTCAGCCAATTCTTTGAGTGTTCTGGGATGAATCTCATTAGGCCTTGATGATTTGGAAACAGCCAATTTATCTCCACAATCTCTAGCTTGTTCAGCTTTTACCTTGAGCACCTACCCCCTTCTCCTTGATGTGAGTCATCTTGACAATTGACCTTTTTGAGAAGCCTGAAGAAAAAAAAGGTATTGAATCCCTCAACCTTCTCCATATCATCCATTATTCACTTCCCCTTCCTGATCAGTGATGGACATGCCTATACTTTCCTTGATCTTTTTCTCACTAAAATGTTTATAGAATACTCTTATGTTCTCTCCTACGTCTCTTGCTAGCTGTACCTGAATGTGTGCCTTGTCTTCCCACTTTTGTCCCTACATGCTTTTCCTACACTGTTATACTCAACTTTGGAAACATGGCCAATTTTCCTCTTTTTGTACTTTTCCTTTTTAAGGGTCAAGACATTGAAGAGCTCATGGTTTTGCCAAGCAGATTTCTCGCTATCCTTCCTTCCCTCCCAGTGTGACACCATCCTCTTGGCCCATGTATATTGTCCCTTTAAGGAACAACCAAAACTCCCACACTCCTGTGGTTGGATGAACATGCATCACTGGAAGGTTTTGATGCATCTAGTGGAAGTGAAATAGTTCATTTCAGACATCACAAAATCACTTGACTTGGCTTTGCATCCTTGGCTTCTCTTTCAGCTTTGCTTCTGCAAATACAGCTCTAGAAGGAGACTTCTGTTTCTGTAAACAGTGTCGCTTTCACTTTTTGGGTCATGATAATTTACAGCATTGTTGAGGACCACTAGACAACTTCATGTTCCCAGAAGCAAAAGCTTGTTTAGGAGCTTGTGAATGAGCACATGCAAACCAGCTCATTTAACTAAGAGGCACTACCTATCCTCTGCTGTTGTTCAACAGCAAGCAGAAGAAGTATAACTAGCAATTTTGGCACTCTGGGCAGAGGTGCTGTAGAGCACTAGGTGTGCGGGGGTCAAGTGCTGAAGAGTGGGACTGCAAAGTACTGCTGCTGGCACCCCATCTATATTGGTGCTGAGGGCTGCTGCTGCCCCCCCACTTAACTAAAGCTACTGATAACAAGGCTTGCACCATTGATGACTGAACAGAAACCAATTACTGTCCCCAAATGATATACACCTTGCATCTGCAAGTGTCTCTCTCTCTCTCTCTCTCTCTCTGTCCTCCTCCAAGCTAGATAGAGGGCAGATGACTTCACAAAGCCTTCAAGCCAGCCCCAGACAGCAACCATTGTATCTGGAACTGGGGATGAAAATCTGGGATCATATTATCTTAGTAATTAGGTGGTGTTAAGAAATTAGTGCCAGAGCACGGGTATGGATCTTTAACCTCTAGTTTACTGGGTCAAATCTAAGCCAAGGGTGGGGACTTTTCAGCTCAGAGACAGCAGTCCTAGCATCTGATCTCTGAACCCAGAGGTTAGGTCTGGATTTTTAATGGGTGACTGTTTAATGTAAAACCTATTATTAGTCCACCCGGAGGGTAGGAAGTATGGATGTAAAAACAGTCAGCTGAGAATGATATTGAACCCAGATCATCTCTGTCACACACGTGTTTGGATCAGACTCAAACCTATGCTTTCCACATTGTAGGCAGCTGTTCTGACCACCCAGCTATCTGCTCAGTCAGTGAGCTCCCTGTTTCAGAGGAAGAACAGCTCCAAAGCTGCTAGAAGAGGAGCCCTGGGATTCCTAGGGCCAAGAGGAATGGGTGTACTTAGGAGCTGGGTTGGGTGGCTTGTCTGCTTAGGAGTGAAAAATCACAGGTTCTCATCCTTGCCCCCCAAAAGTTACACTGCAGTCATGGCTTGCTTTTGGTAAGCCAATGACTGTTTAATGTCAAATTAATCCAGTCTGTGGTCTCATAGCTAAGGCAGTCTCTCAGTCCTCTGCCTCCATACAGCATGTTCACCTTTCCCACCAGCTGCTGCTGGTCTTTGCTTCAGTTCACAATAGTAAAGAGCATTGAATGGCTTGAAACACTGTGCCAGGACCAGCAGCTCCTGTTCATCCACATACCCAAGCCTGCACATATCCAGTAGCATCAGGCTTTAGGCCATGACACCACGTCCCCAAGAGCTGCTGGAGTACACTCATCACAAATTTTCCTCGGCTCTAGGGTGGGTTAAAAAATGAGCCGGTAGTGTCAAGCATAGAAAACAAAAGGTGGGAGGGAGGGAAGACCTCAGTTAGCCTTGTGTCCCACTGAGCCCCACTATGCCTCTGCTCAATCCATGCCCCCTCTTACAGCCATTATAAACCATCAGCCTCACTTGTGTCATGACTGAGGCACTTGCAGAAGCCATGGGTGGGTTCCCCTCAAATAGCAGCACAAGCGCAGGAGGGTGGAGCAACTCCCTGGGGTATTCTGGTGGGGAGGAGGGCAGACTACCCTGTGTTTCTAATCTGGCCCTTGAGTGATAACAGGCTTCACTCATTAACTAGCTGGGAGAGGGTGGAGGCAAAGGGCAGGTACTTGTCAGTAAAATGTGGGATCTGAGACGCAGATCCTCACAGCTGTTTGAGCACCTGGCGTTCCACACAAGCAAACCCCTAATCTACACCAGGCACGTCAGTCTAGGTCTTGCAGGCCTAGAGCTCTACCCTGAGTATGAAACCACACCCTGCCTCACCTGGCCATGCTCACAGAGAGTGTAGGCCCCATAGGCAAGACTGGCAGGAGAACCCATGGTGTGCTGGGTGGCCACCTACATGGCCCTGCTTTTTCCATTCTCCCTCTAGCAAAACCAGCACCTCTTTGGCACTTGCTGTCATTTATCGTCCTCTCCGCTCCCTGCCAGTGATGAGCCCAGCTGAGGCCCGGAAACAGATGACCGAAACAAATACATTCACCCAAGAGCCAGCCCTCGGAGAGCTGTTCCTCCTGCCTCTCTACCCCAAGGTGAGTGATGGGTGGGGGAGTGGAATAGCCAGAAAAACGTCTCTTTTTCAAGGTGGGGGGTGGGGGTTTACAGGATTTAACTGTAAAAAAATGTGCTCCGGGGCTGAACACTTGGCAAACAAGGACTCAGCTTGGGTGTAATGGAAAAAATAAACATAAATAAATCAGCCAAGTCCTTTTGGGCAGAGATGGGGGTGGGATGGGAGGCAGAGAATTCTTCCCTCCACCTTGGTGCGAGGAGCAGGGGGCAGGGCTGGGGACGGGGCTTTGCTTGGGTCCATTCACAGCGGTTGGATAAAGACTTCTGAAGCTGGGAAAATGAATTCTGGCGGCTGAGGGTGCACTGGCCCCAGACTCTGCAGGCAAGGCAAGGAATAGGCCCTCCCATGCACCCCACACACAGTGGAAAAGTGCTCTGAGGTGCAGCAAGTGCTCAAGTTCCTCTTGCACCACTAGTGCTAAACTCACCCCTTCAACTTAAAGTATAAAATGGAATCAGGTTAGTCGAGTTGAGTTGTCCCCTAGTTTAATTACCGTGCACTAAGTGAGGGGTTGCTTCCCCCCACTCCACACTGGGCTCTGAGGATGTTCTCTCATGGCTACATTCCCCCCGCCCCAAGAGCTCCCTTCTTCCTTCACCATCAAATGAAAATGGACCTTCTTCCCCATAGCCTTAGTCACTGCCACTCCTTAGTCAGCTGGAGGGTTGAACAATACAGCACTCCCTTCATTCAGGGCTGACCCTGTCTTGTGTCCCATCCCCCAGGGAGCAAGAGAGCAGTCAGGGGTTACAGCCACTTTTACTATGAGCCATCTATAGGGGTTTTTCTTTCTAGTGGTGGGTGACTTAGTCCCTGTACTGGGAGACAGTTTGGAGTCTGTCAGGACATGTTTTATACACATGTTCCATTTTGTTTTATGGAAGGGGTAGGAGAGAAGTGTGTGAAAGGCTTTTAAAGGGAGGGAGGCTGCTTTTGAGAAGACATTTGGCATGTAGGTCTATGCTTTTGTGGCTAAAACGCCCCCCCCCCCCTTTTTTTCTTCCCCCCGCTGATGTTTTTGGGGACAGAGGCAGGCCTCTGGCTCTGGAACATGGCTGCTCTCCCAGCTCTCCAGGTGCACGCCGAGCGTCCAGGCTGTAATTTTACAGCTCCTTGCGCGCGGTGGAATTTCCAGGTGCAGATGTTTTCAGGGCACGGGCAGGCCTGGTAAAGCTGCTTTTCAAAAGACACCTTGTCTCTTTCCCTAAGACTGAAAAAAAAAGAACGGGGGAAAAAAACAAAATCAACCTTTGGCACCAAAACAAAACCACCTCTTTGACGCCCCCTCCCCTGGCCCAGACTCTTCAAATGCACTCCATGCAAAGAAAGCGAGCATGTAAAACTGGAATCCTCATCTGAGTTTTCCTGAGGCAGGGGGTCTGGGGCGGGTGGTAAAGATTGTTCAGAGCCCAGCAGAAATGCCAGTCATCGGGAGAATCATGGGAGGGAGGAGGGATGGGGCTGTTCACTGTCTGATTTTATGTACCACCCATGTCATGCATCTCTTTGTTGTTCAAGAATGTTGCCTCACAGGTTCCTAGGGTGTGAACGGGCCCTGCTACCAGGAGGGTCTGCCACTCACAGCAGGCATGAGGCCACTGGTGGGATACATGACACCTAAGGGAGAGCTGGTTATGCCTGTTTTATACATGCACAAGTTTATGGGCATAATGGTAAGAAAGAGTAGCAGGACTTCTCCCTAGCTTGCTCCTGCAGCCATACAGATGAGGGCAAGTTGAATTCAGGGCCATCCACACCCCAAGCCTCCAGGCTTGGGCCTGCACATAGGATGCCTGCCAAAGGATTTGGAAGTACCTGAAGACCCAGACTGGGGTGGAGGATGCTTGCTGGTAGCAGGGCACGTATGGTTCTTGAATAAGTCTCACAGATTTGGAATTGATGTGGCTGATTTGACCTGGGAGACGCACACACGCAAACACATTAAGGAAGAGAGAGTAGCAGGTAAAAGCTCTGGCGTAGATGAGGGGACACGAGATGAAGACAACGGGTTATTTCACTTTGTCCAGTTGGAACAACCAAGATAAGCATATTTAGATGGTGCAATTGGGTTTGGCTGGGGTGGCCTGCTATTTGACTATGCTAGCTGAGGTAGAAAAAACACAACCCAGGAGTAGGAAAGGGAAACTGCTCCACAGCTGCTCCCAGGCCCATGGAGAAAGGTGCAGCTGTGGCCTGGAACTGGAAGGCACTTGGGGTTACGCTCAGAGATCCTCCTAGTTTGTACTGCTGAGGAGCCCTAGCTCTGAACCCGGACCTGCTGGGGCCTTACATGGGATAAATAAAGAATAAAAGGTGGTTTCTGCCCCAGGGTTAGAAGTCCACAGAACTGGACTCTTGGGTCAGAAGGTCTCCGCAGTGAATGCAGATTGCACAGGTAGGCAGACACGAGGAAATATTTCAGGTCACTAGTGTTCATGAGCTTTGGAAGGTTTCTGTCCTACAGTAAAGCAATTTTGACATGTAAATTAAGCCCCAGTGCAAGGGACATATTAACCAAAGACCCCATAGCCTCTCCCCCAAGTGAAGCATACACACAGAGGACGAGCACAGCCCTAGAAAATACAATGCCCAGTGTGTCTGTGCCCAGTGTAGGGTTACAGGAACTTCTGTCCTCCTTTAATCTACAGTAAAAGCCTGGCAGTAAAGCAGGAGATTAAGCCTGGTCTGCACTGCTGGCTTTAACTCTGCTGTAGGTACCCCTGGCAAAGCCATTCCTGAGCACATGCTGCCCCAGAGAGAGCAGCAGGGCTTGTACTGGATTAAAACCTAGTGAGCCAGCAGGCTGCAATAAGCATTTCCATGCCTCTCTGCTTGTATCATGCACAGGTGTCACAACCCGATCTGTCGTTGCACAACTTGGCACACACTGCTCAGAGAAATCCTGGGAGGGAAAGAGCAGGATGTGTTTGCTGGGCAGGACTGAGCCACCAGGCTTGCCGGAGCCACCAAGCTTGCATCACACACCACCTCTCCCCAGCAAACCAAGGTTAACAGCCAGCAAGGTGCTAACACAAGTAATTGCCTGGTGCTGCCCAAGAGGTGCTCCTGGGGACCCACATACATGACAATTGTACTGATCCAATTAACTGGCTTCTGAGCAGATTGAGTCAAGTCAGTGCAGCCCCCCTGGTGTGGATGCTCTTAAACTGATGCCAGTGGCTGCTATCAATTCAGCTTAATCTGGTAACCAAAGAACAAACATAGGAGGAGGGCTCATCTTGCTTTCTGCTCTCCTCCCAATCCCTGTTCACTCTGGGTGGCCATAAAGACAGACTCCTATCTGGGCCAGTCATCCAGCTGCTTCTGGCCCAGCAAGGAGGGATATAGCAAGGAGAGGATTAGCCTCCTACCCAGGAGTTCATGTGGTTCATTGCTTAGGCCAAAGAGAAATATCTGCTCCTACCCATGCAAAAGCCTGCTCCAAAGGAAATCCTCCATGCAATCCAAGCCCACTCGCCATAATACCCAGCACCTGTATTAAATGCAAGAGGAAGTTCATGTTAAAGGCTGACGCTTCAAATGCACAGAAGTCAGGAAACTCGCACTATGGCTCCCACAACAGCTATAACTCAGGGCCTGGAGCACATGTATTATTTTTAGTTATTATATATGGTGCTAACATTAATGCTTTAACCCCTAAGGAAACTAGCTAATTTCCAAGTTGATATGACCCAAGAGCTGGCTAATTTCCAGGGCTTCAAGGAAGCAGCCAGGGAGTACAGTGCCAGGGTGTTTCTGGCCATTGGGAACTCCTGATCTACCTCATCCCATGAATTTCATCTCATGAATTCACATGCCCTGCCCCTGCCTTCCCTGGCTACCCACCCACACACACACTCCCTCCCATCCAATATGCCCTGCTTTAATTCGTCCTGCCCAGGGAGATGAAATGTAATGTTTTAACCCCATGGGGCATTGCCTGGCTGGGGTGCGTTCCCTAATGCAGTAAATTCTATAGCAGAGAGGCAGCAGCTTTCCAAACTACCTGTCTATCAGGCTATATCTTCCTAATGGATAGCTGCCTGGTACCCAGAAGTTCTGTCCCAGAAAAATAGGGCCCGACTTCTCAGGGGCCCATTGCATCTCCCTTTCCCATTGAAATGCCACCACGACCTAGTAACAGCGAAGGGGGTGACCAGACATGGCCAAGGGAAGAAAGCCCCCTTCCCACTCATCCCCAGCTTCAGGTCTGTGCCTGCATCATCTCTTATCTGTGCGGTGATCCTAGGGCTCCTCTGAGCATTGGCTAGAATCCCCTTTTGTTTTGTGTTGGCCTTAGGAATTCAGTTATCCACAGCCACTTTGTGACCCGATCTACCCAGACAGCCTGGCCACAGCGGCTTCATAAAGCAAGACCCAGGAATCAAAAGCAGGGCATGTTTCCTGAAACGAGATGGAAAACAGCTGTGCTGGAAAAAGGAGGGGCCTGCTGGCTAAGCCGTGGAAAATACAGATCAAGGCTGTGTTGCGAAACTCTCTCTGGCTGGCCTTTGCCTGTGACTGTGGCAAGGGGACCGGACTGGGATTAGCTGCAGGCCACTGCCAGGCCATGAAATAACCAGAGCCTCCTGTGGCCCAAGCCTAGAAACCAAGACTTAATATCTGCCTGTTAACCGGCTGCCCAGCATTGCGCTGAATGTTCTGATGAAGTGACCTTCAGCTACCAAAAGCTCGTGCTAATATCTATCTACTTAGGGGCAAATCTACCCTGCCTTCTACTGGACTTCAGATGAACACAGCTAATTACGTCTCTTTCTGGATTGCTAGTCCTGCTCACTACCCCAGCACTTGACCGGTCCAGCCAGTCCTAGATGCTGGTTAAATCAGTTGGGCACATCTGCACAAATGAGAGAGGAAGCAACTCTACAGGGTGGTGACCAGAATTGCTGCCCAGTGCTGTGAACAAGTGCAGCCCCCCCACCTCCAAGAGCTGCAGGAGGAGGTGGAATGGAGGCAGGAGCAGTTCTTCATCATAACGTTCCTGCTGGGGCTGATAGGGGCAGGCAAGGCTGCTTAAAATGACAGAGGCTGGAGTTTTCCCAGCTACGTGGGGCACGGTTCAGGCAAAGCTGGGGTGAAGGAGACTGAGAAAGAGCTTGATGTCTGATACCAAAGACAACAGCCCAAAACAGGCAATGATAAACAGCAGCATCAGTTGGTGCCCAATGACACCAGGCTAGCAAGGGGATGTTGGGGGTGAGGGGCAGACCCACGAGGAGCAGCTTCTGCACAAAGCCTAATTTGTGATGATACTTAACAGATCAGGCCCCTGAAGCACCAGTGGGGTGGGGGAAAGGAGAGCCTAGTATATGCATCCTGCTGGGGCAGGGGAAGGCATCAAGCTGCTCCTGACTGTGAAGAAGCCCCTCAGCTCTGAAATGCCCAGCAGCAGAGCTTTAGGCACCTGAGGAGCTGAAAATGTGGATGTCTGCAGACTTAAGGTACCTCCAGTATTTGGCAGAAGCTGAGCAGGGGTTAAACCATCACAATTCTGAAGCTTAAATGCCCCAGCCCCCTTTTGTTTGGGAGGTCAGGACCTTCCCTCCCCACCCTCCCTGCCCAGCTGTGGCACCAGGCAGCCTTGTACTGAGCCATGCACATGTGACCTCCCAAACCAGAACCTGTGCAGCTGCCTCAGGACAAAACCCACAGGCAGGGCTCACTGGTGCAAATGTGCTCAGAGCCATGCTACATTATTATTATTTAGATGCATATCCCGCCCTATCCAAAGGGCTCAGAGCAGCTTATAACCAACAGGAAACAGCCACAGACACCACCCCAATACTTGAAAATGCCAACCTGCCCCCACTGCTGCTTTCCTGTCCATAGACGCAACTCCTCCAGCTAAGCCCAACCAGCGTTTACATTCAGATACAAGAAACCTCTTCCTACTTCCCCACCCACAAGCACATCCCTGCCTCACCCCCAGGGGAGATCCCTTTCTTCTCCACAATTCTCCCAAGCCCATACTCCCATCTCCTACAGAGAGCCAGTGGCTGTCCCCAAAAACACAGAACTCCCCCCTGCAACAAACTCAGTGTTAAATTCAAAAGAACCATAACAGGGAAGTAAAAGAAAGACCCTTCATTCCTGTCTCCAGGCAATGCCAAAGGCTACCTTTGAAAGTTGCCTTTGGTGGTGTCCCCCAAGGCAGCATCTGCCTGAGGCCTATGAGACCTGCCCATTTTGCAGTGCCTGCAGGTTGGCCAGGTTCTTCTCCATCCATTCAGGTGGCCAAGTAGGTGCCTGGGCTGGGTCCCAGGCCTCCCCGAGATGGGAAAGGCAGGGGGTGATACTAACAGTTTTGGTTCAAGAACCCATATGTGTAGCATGCCGCACTATAGTGCTGCCCTGGCAGCATACATGAACAGTGCCGTTCCAACCCCACATCCCTGGCACTAGAACTCGGATGGTCCTAGAGGAACTAGCTCAGCGGAGCAGGAAAAACACGCCAGAGGATCTGGAATGGAGCCTTGACACAGACTAGCAGAGCTGCTACAGCGCCAGGTTGGGGATTAAGCAAGTGTTGATAAACAGAAACTGCAAGGAGGTGGGCGGCAGGAGAGATGTGCACATGCGCTAAGACTGGTCATCTGGAAGGCGACAGAGGCAGGGTAGCAATAAGAGATTTCTTTTAACCACATAGATTATTAGCAACAACTATTAAAATAAGAGCACTCATGGGTAGGAAAAAAAAATCAACCTCTGAGTAAAATAAGAGCACATACCCCTACATTGCTGCTCCACCAGCACTCAAGATGTGGTGGATGCTCTAGGGATAACATATCAGCCCTGCCCCACAGAATTGGCACTGCAAGACTAAATGAAATCCAAGGAGGAAGAGACACTGTAGAAAGAAGGAGGGTTGTTCTGAGAGAATGGTCAGCTCTAAAGCCTTCTTTAAGCATCATCAGTGCTAGAAACTTGCTCTGATTTAAATAGTCTGATTTTAAATATCAGTGATTAAAAGTCAGTGTAAACACAGATACACCAAAACCTGCAAGCTCTGCTAGTTTAAACAAGGGACACACTGAGTTAAGTGCACCCACACCTGGTGTTTGCATCAGTTTAAACCCAAATGAATGGAATAAACCACTGCTGTTTTCTTAGCAAGACATGAGAAGGAGCAGGTCATTTCAACTTTGGTTTTCCAGTCACTAGTGAGGATTAGAGGGGTTCAAAACCTTGTCGATTTCTGTTGCACAGGAAATTCCAACCCATCAAAATCCATTTTCATTCCAAACCAGATGAAAGCAAAAAAAAAGTTCGGAAATTCCCTGTGAAATGAGATTATTTTGTTTCCGATCAATCAAAATGCTGCGCTCCTGTTTTGACTTTGTACAATTTGGTAGAAAAGGACAGTTTGGAGCAAAGTAAACTGGGAACAAGGAAAACAAAACAAAAACAAATCAAAATGTTCCCTTTCAATCAAGCTGAAACATTCCATTTCAACCCCATCAAAAGGCTTTCCTGTCTTTTTCTCTAAAAAAAAAAACCCAGCAAAACCAACCCCCCCAAAAACCCATGCCCATAGATGGCTTAGATTTTTAGGAAGCCGTTTCCTATTGGCAAAAAATTCTACCAGAATTTTTTTTGCTCAATTCTCAAGCTTAAAGGCATCGTTTTTTCAAGGGAGGCCTAGCAATGAGGGCAGGCAGGGATGAATGTGGTAATGAAAAAGGAGACAGTAGAGGGATCCCCAGGTAGTTCAAATGGCTGATTGCGGCCTAAACGCATTCACACTGCAGTGTTCCACTGCAGAGGCAGCTGCATCTCAGTGGTGAATCATTACGTGGGCAGGTCTGTATAACCTTTTAGGAGCTTACGGGATGAAAAGGAGCCGAATAGTGCAAAGAAACTAAAACAGAACAGGCAACCCAGTAACTCTGCTGCATCCGCTCATGCCACAGAGGAGAGGGCGCCACACAGGAGCTCCCAGAAGAAATAAAACAAAAAACGAGACTGGTCACTGGCCAAGGGGGACAGACTCATTCATTATCACATCTGAACTGCAGGCCAGCAGCTGCATTTTTCTGTAGCTCTTCATCTGTTTTTCTGTTCATTTTTGTCCTTCTCTTTAACCTTGCTGGGCAAAACACATCTCCAAGGACAAATAAAAATGATTTTCTTACCAGTGCTGCTGACTTTGCAACCTGTCAGAAAACAGACTCAACTTGAAGCTCCTTCAGTCACTCGCTTTAAAATATGGTCAGCATGGTGTTAAAAAATGAAATATATGAATTCGAAGCCTGGGTTACTCTGCTGCATGCTAAGGAGTGTGAGCATGTAGAGGGAAGAGAAGCAAAACTATCTCACGCCGGGAAGCAGGACAGAGGAGGCTGTCACTAAGTATCAAGCTGGGCCGGGAGGCTGCAGTAGGGACAGCAGCTAGATCTGCTCAGTTTGGGAAGAGCAGTAAATGGGAACACTTCCTACCTGAAAAGGTGCCCCAGACCCCAGGGCGATCACCAGTTTTTACCAGGCAGTTGATATAACCAATCTCTCCAGAAAGGGGTAAAAGATCAGAGTTGTCCTATGTGGGTGAACCTTAAAATAAAACAGATGTTACACTGAACTTCTGTTGTTTCTCACCCCAACACTTACTTGGAAGAAGTTCCCATTCACTCCAGTGCAACTGGTGCTACACGCTGGGCAACAAATTGTATCGAGGAACCTAAAGTTTGCTACAGCTGTTTTCACAGCCTTTTCTACCGGTGCCCAGTGGACAGCCCAACAGCCTGCGACGGTCTCAGAGAAGCCCTGCTGAGGGTGGTGCCAAGTTTTCATCTTTTGTTTAGGCCACAAGACAATGTGGCTCAAAACATCTCACCTGCATTCATTCCTCCACAAACAACCCAGACCTACTTTGTTCAGGGCCACAGCCATATAGGGTAGACTTAAGGGGCTTTGGTACTGCTGGGGGAGGCATGATGATGGGGGATTGGTACATATTGCCCCATTCCCACTATGTCTGACTCCCACTTTACCCACACAATCAAACTTCTCTGTACATTAGCAAGCATCAGACAACTGTGAGTGCCCGCACAAGTGCTAGAGGAAGGCAGTGTTGTAGTGAAATGGTGAATACTGCTTCAACTTGCTGAAACAGGCCAAACAGACTGAATGATTTTACAGGCCTGTGTCTGGATGCGTCTCCCATGGAGGAAAAAGGCCAAACCCAAACTGAAAGTATCATTTTCAATCAAGCTTTTAATGAAAAGATCATAAAATAACAGTTTCTCATCACTGTACATTAAGACTGCAAATTTCTGAATGCTGAGATCATATTATAATTTCTGTATCTTTTTATATGACACTTGAGTTGGAGCCACAAGTCCATGTGGCTCTGACCTGAATTCAAGCTCTTGAAGGAAATGAACAGAACATTGCAGCAGGAGTGTCGGGCTCCCTTCCCCTCCCTGCTCCCCCACCCCCCTCTGCAGGAAACATCCAGGGCTCTTGGACTGACTGATAGTTAAGGCTTAAAAAGGAGATGCAACATCTCTTTTCCAGTTTCATCTAAAATGAGAGAGAGAGAGAGAGAGAAGAAAAAAAATCCCACCGCCCCCAGAACAAGGCCCCCCTCCCCTAAGGAAAAGATCATTCTCAGCTGAAGCTGGTCTGGAAGTTAAAGCAACAATAATCCTGAGTGCTTTGATTGGCTGCTTGTGAACGATCAAGTTTTAAAAACATCCCCCTCTTCAAGGATAGCCAAATCTGTGAAGTTTCTCCAGTGCTGCCAGCACATTTTCTCAGCATGCGGTGTCCTCTCCTTAACCCCTGATCCTGCTCCCCACTTCATCCTGCAGGGCCTGCGCCATATTACAAGCATCAGACCCACTGCTGTCCACATGTTCAAGGCTGGGCTCCAAAACCTGACAGAAGCCCAGGGGCAAACAAAAGACGAGTGAGCTGATGACGAGCAGTGGCAGGAATATAAGGAAATCCTCCCTCCGCAAGTCCGTGATTCAGCGTTTCTGAGGTCAGCTACGTTCCAGTAAGGAGAAGAGCAGGGGGGCAGTGGGACACGGGAGGTTTTGCTCTTACGGGAGCCCAGCTGACCACTTTACCTCTAAGCTGAAGCTGTTGTGATGGAGGAAGGACCTTGCTGGAGATCCAGATGGGACAGCAGGACCCCAGCCAGTTTCAGGGAAGGCCCCTGGGAAGGGAGCAGGAAACCAGAAAGAGGGAGAAAATGCAGTTGCACTCTCCACTGACTTAAAACAAGGGAATGCATGGTGGGAGAAAGGGCTGGAAATCAGCCCTCACTTGCCTAACACTGCTGCTATCTACTCCAAACAGCAGCATATATTCAATTAAAAAAAAAAGCAGTACCCCAAGTACTTTTTTCCTGTGTGTAAAATTACCCAAACTTTCATTTTTGGCCATGTGACTAGTCCTAGTGTGTGGGCATGAGTTTGGGAGAACAGCGATTTTCACCGCTGTTCAAAGACGTGGATTCAGCTAAAAATTCTAGAAAATGTTAAAAGTCCATTTCATTCACCCAAAGCCACAAATTAGTGCCCATTACAAAAGCTAGACAAGCTTTTATTTGCTTTCATCCTCTTGGCTGCAGGAATAATTTTAGGTTTGATGTGGTCTAACATTTATCATCTCTGCCCTCTCCAAAATTCGTTTTTTGTTTGAAATTCAGTCCAGCTGATTGAAAGGCTTCTGGTTTTAGCTCAGCCCCAGGTTATAACAAGCAGCATTATACTATAATTCAATTGTTAGGGCTTGATCAAGCCATATAACCAGTGACCATAGTGGAATGAAAAGCCTTATAAAATTCAGATCTGCCCAGATGCCACACACCCACAATGAATTCAAGGCTTCAATTGAAATTGCAAGTCCCATCACAATGCCAAAATGCTCTCTGGCTACAGCTGGGATTACATTTCTTCCAGTCTTCTTCAGCACCAATTCCCCATTTCTGAATCCTTATTGCTTACACAGTAAATACAAAGGAGAGGATATAAAAGAGCAGGTTGGCAGGGCAGAGGAATGCACTAGTCTTGGTCACAAGTTCCAATCAATAGCACACAACCATCCTTCCTCCAATGATTTCCCCCTTCCCCAGATTTTGCCAACGGTCATCTTAGAACTGATAGGTTTTTCTTTCCCGGATGCCCTGGACGTTTCCTTGGCCAAGCCCCACACTCCTGTGTTTCAGAACTGAAGCAACACGGTAAAATACTGCTAACCCAGACTTTGAACCTGCACTGCTTGAAAACAATGCTTTCACACACACGAGAGAGAGGAAAAAAAAACAGACAGACAGAAATTTTAAAAGAGTGACATTGTAACTGGAAACATTTAAATACAGCAAAACAGAAATTCCTCTTCTATGCAAAGCTACAAAAGTCCAGTCTTTGTATTGTCTTCACAGGTTATGGTTTATGGCTATGCTGAGAGTCTCTGAGATTTTTTTTTTTTTTATATATTTTTTTTTCTTTTTTTTGAAATCCTGTAGAGAAGACCCTGCGGACACATCTTTGTGTTTGCAACTGTTCTGAATTTCATTGCAAAACTGTGCATACAGAATCTGAGAAATAAATACATTCATTACTGCACATACATATTGATACAAAAACAACACTGTCAAATAGTGTTTGCACCATCTTTGTTAGATATTAAGACCAGGCAAAATTAATATTTCATTTTCCATCAGCCTCCCTCTGGTATCTGAGGTGGCTTTGGTGTAAAAACTAAAAACTACAAAGCAAAAAAAAAAATAAAAAAATAAAAATAGAAAAAAAAATCAAGACTCTTGGTGGGGAGCTTTTTGCGTGTAACTTTTTTGGCTTCAGCAGTATTTTAACAAACCCTCTTCATTGGTAATCTTTAGGCTGCTCTAACATGCAAATCAAGCATATCCTACATGGAAAGCCCTGTGGGATTTTGGTTGGGATCTTTTACATAAGATATTAGGGTTTGGACCGAATCAGTCCATCTAGGCTAAGACCGTCCAAACAATATGGCTCATGCCCCTGCACTGTTCTGAACATGGGGAGGGCACTATATATATAATGCTGTCATCCTCAGTCCAGACCATTAAAACTACCCACATCAGCCTCTCCTCCTAACAGGCGGCAGCGTCTCTGCCATAGCTTTGATCGGTAAAGACCGGCACCCAGTTCCATTCCCTTCCGTGGCAACAAAGCCTCACAGAAGCTGCATGTCAAGAGCTCTTTGGTGTCTTCTGTGATCTTTGTGGCTTCTGTGATCTACCCCAGAGAATGGGGCTGGACTTTGGGTTTTTGGCGGTTCCCCAATAAGGGATTAGAAAGCAGGATTAAGCCCAGCCATGTGGCTCATGTTAGGGAAATGAACTGGGCGCAGCAACCCCTACTAGCTCCAGCCAACATCCTTCCCAGAGGCTCTCCCACTCCTCCCACAGGTGCTCAGAGACAGGCTGTTTGGAGGACCAATAACCCCTCTTTCTCCTGCACCCCTTTCCCGCTGATACAGATACCAGCTGCCAATGGCAGACAGTGCAATTTCTTTTTGCAATTTAGATCTAGCAAGAAATGCATGTCGGACAAGGCCACTGCCCTCCTCAACAAAGCCTCAGGTGCACTGCCCTGAACTCCCAAGATCTCTCTCATAGGCCATAAGGACAAAAAAAAATTAAAATAAAAAAAAATCCCAATTCCTAATGACACCTCCCAAACCCCAAGTAGTGCTGGAATGCAGGTTGGTTCACAGACTCATATTTTTCACTGCTATGAAATGTGATAGCCTTTGAAAAGACAAACCAATGGAAAAAGCAAAGATTAATTTTGACTGGCCCCTAGATCTGTTGAGGTCTGAAACTGTAAAAGTTTATGTAAACAATGAGATAAATATATTAGTATTTTTCTGAGCCAAGTGAGGTTCCATACTCATTCAAATGTGCTTTGGTTTAAAAAATAGTTTTGTGAATTTGGGTATGAGCTTCTTTATTCTTTTTATACAACTTTTGCTATTTTATCTTTTTTTTCCTGTTACTCCGAAAACATTCTGGAACTAAGTGACTAAAGCATATATTTAAGCTGCCTGGCCTCTACCTTTGAAAAACAAAAACAAACAAAAAAAAAAACTTTTAAATTGTTTTATTCCTCGAGGCTCTTTGTGTATCTCCAAAAAAAAATAATAAAATAAAAAAAATTAAACTTAAAATAAAATAAAAATAAGAAATCAAAAAATGTAACTCCCTCCCCCCAACCCTAAAACTCTTAAAATCTTAAATATGAAACTAGTGTTTTGCTTTCTCATTAAAATACAGAAAAATGTTTGATACAATACTATGTCGTACAAATGCAGTTGAGTGTCTAGGCCCAAAGCAGGCCTCGAACAGTCCCTGAAGTTTTGAGTATTATTCGTTATTCATTATTACTGTCACAATTTGGAAAATGTTTATACTCAGTCTATGGAACACAACTCTACGCAGCTACCGGAAAAAAAGAAAAACAAAATTTCCTTTTGTACAATACTCTCGCTGTACACAGACTTTATGTCGTATTGTTTAAGTGCTGAGGGGGGGCGGGAGGGAAACGATAATGAGGTTCCTTTAAAAATTATATAGCATTGGGTCCTGAAACGTCAAAATGTTTCTCAAGGCTTCAGAAGTAAAATCGAGGGCGGGGGGGGGCAAAAAACCAGACACAAGCACCCCCATAGGGAGCCTTGTCAAACAAGGGGGAGCACGTTACTGGCCCTTGGACAGGGCCTAGCTCTTGGGGCTCCCTGCACCTCGGGGCTGCTCCATGTCTTGGTTCAGCCAGTCACAGCTTGAGCAAGTTAACGGGGGAGGATGCTGCACACGCTCATGCCTGGCCTGCCGGTTTGGTCTGGCAACGTGGAGCCCGGCCATTGCCAGTCCTGGCTGCGGCTGCGGGGTGGGAAGGTGCGGCAGAGGCCCCTCGGCGAACCGCAGCATGGAATGGAGACATTCACTGTAGCACCACGAAGTGAAACAGGAAAAAAAAAGAAAAAAAAAAACCGCAAAAAGAAAACAAAGCAACCCAAAAGCCCCAGAGCGAGCGAGCGAGCGGCGCTCGGAGCCCCGTCAACAGACGTGCGCCCCTGAACAAAAAGAGCTAAAAATCCTCGTGAAACTCTGGGCTCAGGGGCTTCTTCAAGAGCCAGCGGCAAGAGGAAGCGCCACGCTGGCTGCAGCCTACGTCAGCGGGGGGTTCAGCTTTAGGACCTTTGGCGGGAGGGAAGTCATGGAAGGCAGGATAAAATACCTAGGAGTGAATCTTGCACTGGTGTCCTTGGCCCTGCGAAAGCCTTCTCTGAGGAAATGGTGGGAGGCAGAGGCTTTGCTGCCCTCCCTGAAGGCTATTTTGAGGGACGTTTTCGGGGGACGGGGGTTGGCAAGGGCAACCGGGGAGAAGAACTCAATGCATTTTTAACGTGGAAATGCTAAAGACACTTAGAAAGGGCGCATCTCAGCACAACAACAAAAAAGGATCCTTTCTCCCCATGGGTGCCCCATGACACTCAAGTGAGAGTCCAAGAGCTGACAAGACAATGGCACTAGTACCACCGAGTGGGGTGGTGTGAGGAGGGGAGGGTGGCTGGGTGGGCAAGGAGCCGGGATGGGGGCACGCGTGTTCCCTGTAACATGACACCAGGCCAAGGCTCAGCATGGTTTGGTTTGTATTGCATGGAGCCTGGATTCCAGTTTCCTCAGTTCATTCAAATGACCCAAAAGACTTCCTATGGACTAGTCTACCTTAACAGAAAAAACCCTATAGGAAATGAAGCTTATATTTCTTTGTTTTAGTTGAACATGCTCGCTTTAAAAAACATTTTTTTTACTTTTTTTTTTCTTCTTTTTTTGGTCTAAACTTAAAAAAAATGGTTTGCTTTTCCCCACCCCCACCCCCCCACAAAAAAAAAAAAGAAAAAAAAAAAAAAGGACAAACGCAGGGTTTGGCAAACCCCACAGATAAAGGACAATGGTTCTGAGCAAAAAAAAAAATTAAAATAAAACAAACACAAGTGTAAACCTTACTCAATTCAGAAGGGATGATTCTACTGGCTGTCAATTTTTACCACCACAGTCACAGGAGGCTTGAAATAAGCCATAGCTTTCCACAAGGTCATGCCAACAAAGTCAAGGGGCCAAGAATCGGTGGGCTAAGCTCTCTGTCTTCTCTCCTAAACCAATAGCAGCTGTTGGCTGTGATGTTTTATGCAGATGTTGCATGAACATTTTGTTCCTTAAATTTTTTTTTTCATTTTTCTGTCTTTTTGTGTGTGTGTTACATTTGCTAAAAGGGAGGATATGAAACACTTTGGTTTGGGTTTTTTTCCCCTCCCCCTTTCCCTTACCTTATTGCACTCTGGATTCTAGTAAGTTATAGGCTGCTCCACCCTCACCCTCTGTCCTGCCAGGTGTTTACGCATTGACCCAGATGTGCTGGGGGAGTGGAGGGGTCTTTTTTTTCCCCATAGCATCCAGATTCAATGAACAAAGCCAGAAAGGGCCCAAAAGCTTTAAGAAGTTTCCTTTTTTTTTTTTTTTTTTTAAATCTAAAAGTGACTACAGAAAACCCAGAAACATGGCGTGAGAGCCATCCTAAGCATTCAGTGGGGCCTCCGGTTTAATACTTTTCTTTGTCTTTGGCCGAGCTCTGCTTTTACATTTTCCTAGCTGACTTTTGATGGAGGACGGGGTGGTAAAAATCCCTTAACTTTAATTTAGCATCTACTTTATACATTTACTTACAATAAGAGGAAAAAAAAAGCCTAATCTTTCACTAACCATCTTATTGTTCTCATGAATTCAAGAGGTAGCAAAGGTAACGGGCCTGTCCATACAGACTCGCTCTTTAGTGAGGGAGGAAAGCTAAAAACATACACACGCACAAAAAATAAAATAAAAAAAATAATAAAAAAGTACCTAAGGAACTTGTAGCAAGTCCAGCCTACATCAAACCCCCTCCCCACCCACCCCCCCGAGTTAACCTCAGACCTTCCAGTTCAAACATTCACATAAACGTTACAATGGTTTTTCCTTTAATAAAACAAGTACCTCTAAGCAAAGAATATTCATACGAAACTACTAGAAAAGTAAAGACGACCCCCTGCTCACTGAAAGAAATTCCCAGGGCCATCCAAATCCCTGTTCAGTCATGGGTAAGGCTGAAGAGGTGTATGCTTGGGGAGGGACAGGGGATGGCATGTGGTTGAGCATGCCAAGGTTAAGGATTGAACCCAAAAAGAAACAGGAAGTGTTGCCATCTCCTTAACTGAGACACTCGACTTGGCACACACCTAGGTAGGCTGCTTTTGCCATCGCTAGCCCATGGGATAAGACGACAGCTCCCACCACCATCACGGCTTCCCACAGAATGTAAAGGGGCCGCCAGCCCTGTTACAGTCAGTCCACAGCCACAGCTTCTGCACAGGTTGTACCAGAGGCAAATGCTACATCGGTTTGTAGCCACTTGGGCTACAACAAAGACTACACATTTATTTCTTTCAGTGGCAAGAAATGCCCTTATTGAGCCTGGTTATTAACAAAATGGTCACAGAAAAGGAAAACAGACGGTAGCCAGTGGATGACAGTTTCCACTGGCAGCCCTTGTCTGGGCAAGAAATAACACTGGGTTTAAGGGCTGTGAAGCACTGCGGAAGTGCAAAGAGAGGGCTGAGAGCGCCTGTTTCATCAGCACCGATCTGACTTCTCTCCAGGAGATGAAATCTCTCTCCATCCAAGAAGGAGGAGACCCCTCTCCTCTTACCTGGCTGGAGTCAACAGAGCAACACCCACCAAATAAGAGGCATTTCTTACCAGACCACTGACATTCAGGAAAAGTGGAAGGGGGAAGGGCTGCTCTGCAAGTAGCATCAGCTCTGCTGTGGACCTCGTTTCTTTTTTTAAAAATATTAAAGCTACGTTTATTGAGGCCGCCCGTGACTGAACAGAGGAGGGGAGTTGCCCTTTTTAAGCAGCAAGTCTACAGAAAGGTAAATCACTGCGGATGGGCTCGAAGCTCATTCTGGAGTCTTTGGCTTATGTGGGAGAGGTATGCATTCGCAGGTGGCTGATCAGATTGCGCTGCTGGGTGAACTTCCCACCACACAGTTGACATTCGTAGGGTTTTTCTCCTGAGTGGACACGCATATGCTCTGTCAGTCGGTACTGCCGGGTAAAGCGCATCCCGCATTCCTCACAAGCAAAGGGCTTGAGCCCTAAGTGGCTGCGCATGTGTCGTGTCATGGTGCCCCGCTGTGTGAACATTTTGCCGCAGATGTTGCAAGGGAAGGGCCGCGTCAGCCAGTGAGTCTTCTCATGCTGTCGCAGAGTGGCTGGATCCTTGTAGCTCTTCTCACACACCGAACACTTAAAGGGTCGGGACTCTGCGCCGTAGGGCTGGTTGGGGTTGGACAAATCCTCAGCCTCCTCCTTGCCGCCGTACGTGCCTTCCTCCTTGATGTAAAGGTCTTCCTCGGTGTGCGTCTCCACATGGGCGTTGAGCTGCTCAGAGCTGGGGAAGCCCTTTCCACAGGGGATGCAGACATACAGGTTGTCACCATAGGCAACCGGCTCAAACCCTTCCTGCCGGTAGATGTAGTTGGCACTCGTGTGCCCACCGCTCTCGCTCTCGCTCTGGCAGCTGTCATCGCTGTTCTCCTTGCCGTTCTCCACCTCCTCTTTACACTGGAATGGTAGCTCTGGGCCGTAGGCACCACCCAGGCTCCGCTCTGCTGACTTGGACAAGGGACCCATCAGGATGCCATTGGGCAGCCCGTCCCCCTCCTCTCGGTCTTTGCCCCCATCCTTGCGGTCGAAGGTGTTGTCTCTCTTGATCCACTCCTTCTTGCGAGCCGAGTGCCTGAGGCTCTTGCGCTGGCCACTCTCCGACAAGGAGTGGCTCTCCTCGCCCACATCCATGTCTATGGGTTCGCTGCTGTCTGCTGTGCTCTGGGGGACTCCGACTGCAGACTCGTCGAATGATGAGGCACTGTTGGCTGCGGGGGCTGAGGCAGATTGGGGAGAGCCATGCTGGCTTTCGCTGTGCTGCATGTCATCCTGGGAGGCTGCGGCAGGTAGCGACGGGCTTTTTTTGGACAGATCGAGGCCTAGCTCCTGGTCGCCAGTGCTCCCATTTGCACTGCCACTGCTGCCGCTACCATTCTTGCTGGCTCCCCTGCTTAAGGAGTGAGAGTTTTCTTGGTTGGAGCTGCTAATGAAGACCTCATCATCAGAGACCTTTCCCTTTGACAGCTCCTTTGAGTGCGAGCCCTTCATCCCCTCAGTCGACCCTGAATAACGAGTTTGGATGACCGATGCCGTGGAAAGTCTCTGGCTCCTGGCAGGTCTCCCAACACCGAGGCCGCCGGCCCTGCCAGCGAAAGATTTCCCGTTCCGCTTCAGCTTCTTTCTGCAGAGAGCTGCCAGGTCGTGCAGTTGGAGGTAGCTTGCTGCGGTGAGGAGAGCATTAAAGTTCTGTTCACCGGGCTGGTCAGTCGTTAAGAGCTTCCCAGTATAAATAAAGTCCAAGATCTGTCGGAACACAGTGGGGTTCACCATGTCCGTGTCTAAGTTAATTAGGTTGTCATGCAGGACGAGGGATTTGAAGTACATGCTGCTGGCTGCCAGGATGTTCTTGTGGGCACGAAACAGGGCATTTTCTACCACTATGATCACGTCACAGAGGAAACCTTTGGCTCGTTGCTGATTCAGCTGCAGTAGCAGTTGTTTGGCATGATTTGGCAGTTCCATCTCCACCTTCTCTTCCTTTCACCTTCGCTTTACCACCTGCAAAACAGAAGAACAGGTGCTGTGAGCCCACTGGTTCTGCTTGGACCCGCCTATATTTAGCATTTGTGTTTGACACTGACTTAGGCACTCCAGACCTGAAAACTGGGCTCCTGAAAAGGAGACACAGAAGAACATTTTGCATGCAAAATCCTCAGGAGTCTTTAAAGAAACCAAGGCCAAAGCCCCAACATGCTAGAAGTCCCTGCCTCAAGGAGCCAAAGAAGGGAAGCCCCAGCTAGCTTGAGGCTTGACAGCTAAAAGCATTCAAGTAACAGCAGCATCACTGCTGTAACATGTAGGTTCTTTTTGAACTCTTAATCTTACAAAACAAAACTGCTCTGGGGTAAAAGCATTATTCGCAGGGCTTAATTTCATCTAAAATGCAATTTAGTTGCACTGAGGCATGAAAGGGAGAAACTTTATACTCTTAACAAAATAAAATAGTGTCAGGTTTGAAAATTGGCTCCTGTTCAAGTTCACATCCTGATCACTGAGGTCAACAAGGAAAAAACCAGGCTCCCTAACTAGGAATGCTCTTGGACAATGAAGACCTAAGTATTGTTATCAATTCTTAAAACAGCTCTTCTTGAAGTAGTGTCCTTGTTTCAAAAATAAAGCAAAGAAGATGAAACATGGACATATTTTAGGGTTTTGTTTAAACTAATAATAATTAAAAATAAATAGTAATATCTAGTGCCTCATTTCATGCTGCTGCATCCTTTCACAGGACGTACTCCTAACAACATGAGAGAGACGTATATCAGCTCCATCTATATGGATAGATTGCACATAGATAGATACTCGTGAGTGTGAACTGTCAAGAGATCCAGTGATTTTCCAAGCACCATTAGACATGCCTGGCAGGCACAGCATGAGACTGTGCTACATTTGTGGATTTCCTGGACACTGTGATGCCCACAATAGATTAGGGACCCTATGTATTCACATCTCTAGTGTTTTTCATAATATGTTATCTGGTTTCACACTCACAAAATCCAGCCCTAGGCCTCAGGAAACAAACCCAATCTGCTGACATACAAAGAAGTACAGGTGTGTCTTCTTCGGCCAAAAATTTGACATTCTTCTTATTAAACAAAATGGTTACTGAAGTTCAGCAGTACCTAACACATACCACGACACACACTAGTCCACAGTTAGTCTGCAGAATATCTACCATTCTCTCCCTCTGGTCATAGACTCAAGAATCGGTTCCAATTCACTTTTAATTAGGAGTAAAACCACTAGTGTTTTCAGCTCTGATTATACTGAAATTCAATCAGTGGACTTCAGCAAAAGAACTGGCCTCCAAAACTGGCTGCAAGTGAGATGCAAAGGAAGAAAGAATTGAGCTGCAGGCCATAAAATCCCACAGCGGTTCTTTTGGACAGATCTGCCAGGTTGGTCATTCTTTTTACCACCTCTGTTACTTGGGCCTATGCTACACACAATAAAAACAAGTACAAAACTATGTTGATTAATGAAATGGCTTCATCCCAATATGGTTAAAATCAAAGCAAACCTCATGTGGACTCAATTATAGTGGTGTTAGGTGCTTTGTATCGTAGTGACGTATTCCCCGCAAATTTATAATAGGAAATTTTAACAATAACCACTTTTACAATGGTGCAACTGGTCCACACCAGAATCATTTAAAAGTTAAATGACTATTTAACTATACTAGTTTCAGACACACAGTTCAAGTTGTCCAGGAACTGCGTGCAGATCTGCCACTGAAGTTTTGATGGAAGTAAAAGGGAGAGAGAAGAGGTGGCACCTTCAGAGCTTGCTCATGTACTGACTGCTCCAGCAGAGAACTCGGACACATTCTTCCTCCCATGCAATCCAGAATTGCAAAGAGAATTTCTCCTCAGTTTGCTTTCACTAGGACTCGTTCATGCTACTGCCTGCTGCTTTTCTCTCCCACTCTGGGTCCAGTGGATGTATGTGTTTTGTCCTATTATTCAAAGGGATTTCTCCTAGGAAACAGATCTAGAGCACAGTAATGCTGTCATAGCAGTGAGGAGGTTAATTTTCTCTTTTAAGCTTAGTAAGCTAGTTAACAGTTAATGTTTTTACTGCTTGCGCTTCCCATTACTACACTGAGTCCCATCAGCTTTCAAATGATGAGGCATTAGATCTGAATTATTATCCCTCTGGGTCAAGTCTTGTGTACTCAGGGAAAAAAAGAAATATTAAATGATGTTGTCAATACTGAGGCTTGAAAAATCCACTCTTCTACAAGTCAGTGATGAATGGTAAGATTTCCCTAGCAAGGGTGGCGGTGGTCCTATGCCATTAATTTCTGCGCCATGTAAGTTTTCAATGAATAAAGTTTCTAGTCCTTATGATTGTGAGGAAAACCTACCAGTCATAAGCCACACAACTATTTCTCCTCGAGTCTGCTGGCAGGTTGCTCCAGCGCTCCTGCCGCAGTTAGCAGTTTTGTCAAACAATCATTCTACCTCTGGTTAGCAGGTTGATCTGCCAACTGTGAGGCCTTTGGTAAAACTTTTTGGGCAAATTCTTTTTATTTGGACCTATGGCATAGTTAAATGGGTACACTCCATTGTTCTCTGCTTTTTCAATAACACGAAGTATACAATAGAGTATATTGGTGAACCTGGCCTCTACCACGCAGGCTAACACTGTTTCCAGGGCTGGATATTTGTTAGAAAAGATGGCAGACAAGGAATACAATACAAGCCTGCACCAAGTACTTATCATCTCTTCTCTTCATCTTCCTCCACCCCCATGTGCACTGGATGTCAGAGGAATTCGTGCCAGCATCACAAAAACCTGAAGGGACCGGGATCTGTACTGTGACACCGACATGCCCTTTCACAACGTGGACTGTAATTAGTCACACTGGAAAGTCACAGCACACATGCAGCTTGTCTGGTTTTAATAGCTAGTTTCCGGAACTGCCGATTAAGGGGAAGAGACACCAGCACACAGGCACCAGATACCCATGTTTATCTAGTCAGTCCAGTAAAATGACTTGCTGCTGGGTCACTGAGATATGTGCACAGAGAAGGGGAGAAACATTACTTACAACATAGCCAAACAGCACCTATCTATAAGTACTCATTGCTCAAGAAGAGCAAAGTGCTCAGCTAGTCACATGGTTCTACAAACATGACGCTTGCCCTGCGTGAATATAGCATACCCCCACTCCCCGCTGAGAAGTCTAAGCTATTCTATAAATGAGAGCTGTAGGAAAGGAGGGGCAAAAACCACTCACCTATCCAGGGTAATAAAGAATGTAGATCAGTGAGCTGAAACCCAGCTTCTTTTCCAGTGTGTCATTTAAAAAGAGCAATCTGAAAGCCAAGCAGCATGCACCCACTGTGACATGCATGAATTGCAGGCGCTTGTCTGATACCAGGTACTGCAGAGAAAACAGGGCTATGGGAAAGCTCCTTGGTTTTGCTTCTTTCCAAATAAGTTAAGGAAATGGCTGTGCGAGATCCTCTCAAAGTGCCTGGGTTACCCATTTTCCTACTGCAGCACAAAAAAGACAGCTCTACGTGCACCTGTCAGTAATGTGGGGGTGGAGGAATCAGGATTTCAGCTCTGTTACCTTCAAGATCCTCCCTGAAGACTGTAAAACAGGGGTGGGCAAAATGCAGGCCGTGGGCCGGATGCGGCCCACCAAGCCATTCTATCTGGCCCGCGGGGCCCCTAAAAAATTTAGAAAATTAATATTTAGCTGCCCCTGGCTGCCTGTTATGCAGCCCTCGATGGCTCGCCAAAACTCAGTAAGCAGCCCTCTGCCCAAAATAATTGCCCACCCCTCCTGTAACAGAAAATACAATCTTCAACCTTGCTGTCCTCTTTAGGTGAGGAGACAACGTGGCATAGGCTGTTTAGTGATTTCCACTTTGGTACCTCAGTGTTCTCAAAGCATCAGAATTCCCGTCAGCATCAGGGATTCTAGGCAGTTCCTTCCATATGGGACTTTTATGTAGGAGCAATGGGAAACAAATGTGTTCTTAGTTACAGGGTTGTAGGTTCCAAAACGAGCGGTCACTTTTCAATTCCAGGCACTAAAATTCAGTAATAACAACAGCAATGGCATAGCGAACTCCAAAGAGCAAGGCAATACTTGGCCAGGACTATGCACAGAAGCCTTTTGCTGGCTTGTGCAGTGCTGAACAGATCGCCATAAGTCCACTGAATATATTTATTCAGACACTCTAACTCCAAACATCTACTTGTCAGGGATGTACTACGAGACAAGAACAAACCACGTTGCTCATGAGATGGGTGCAGGAATTGTCCTACAACTTCTGAGAAAGGAGAGATCACCTGTAGTCCCCAGATTGCTCCCAAACAGCAGGTATCAGTTTGGATGCAATTAGGAGTATGGGTTAATTCCAAATAAAAGCAATGGGGAACATGACTTTACAACCAAATCTTTGTTTACTCATTCATGTCTTTGCAAGGAGAGTGGATCTTCAAGCACTATGTCTCAAGAACTTCCCGAAAAACAACTTGCATTTTGCACAGCACCAACAGGAGCCAAGGTGTGCAACTAGCATTGTATTAGGAATAACTGGAAAGGCTCTTTTCCAGTCTTCTCACCTACAGTCACTGACCCTGCAGCAACAGCAACCCTTGGCTCACACCATTTCCAGAGCTGAGGACCTCCACAAGCTTGTCATGTGCAATAAGGGACAGAAATAAAATGGAGTCTTTTGTTTGCCTGTAATGCTCCCTTGGACAGTGAGGTAAAATTCAGAGAGCAGAAGTGTCACACTTCCAAGAGGCTATTCCACATAAAATAAAGCTACACTCACTAGGAGCTGGGAAGGTCTTCAGAAGCAAAGGAACCAAATGACTGAGCAAGCTGGTAATCAATGCATGAGGGGCATGAAGACTGTGCAGAACACAACACATGTTCTAAGAGCTTGGCTGCCTTTAGAAGAAACTTAATCCTCCTTCAGTTTTGCCATCAGGACTCCAGAAAGGAAATTGGTTAAAATTAAGACTGTCATAAGGGCAGGAACAAAAGGAAAAAAAAATACTGAACAGGATGAAGTAAAAAAGCCCATTACACATTCAGGTTTATTTAAAAACCTCACAGATAATTAAGTCTCTCCCAAAAAGTAACTGCAAATGAGACCGTAGCGTGTCATCTCTGCAACCTCTGGCAGGAGACACTATTTGAACTTGCTGCTGAGTTTTAGACTGGTGTGTTTTCAAACATTGTGTATATTTTAAATGTAATATCATTGCAAAGAAAAATCCATCAAAAGGCAGGTCTAAGGAATCCCTCATTTAATTTAGAGAGCTCCTGGGTGGGAAGAAGGCTGGGCACTGAGAGACGGAATAGGCAGCCACTCTCAAACAGATCAAATCTAACAGGGGTTGAAAACCATGTATCAAAGCAGCTGCTATAACCGCAAGTATTTTAATAAACAAAGGGAAAAGGTGGTACTGTACTTTGCTTGCGTAGGCACCTATTCTCCCCAGCTGCCATGCTGCACAGCAGTGAATGAGAAAAGGATTTTTCTTCTCTGTACAGGAAGAATCTTCCCTTCAATGGTCTCGAGCTGTAGCAGAGGCCACTTAGGTCAGAGAATAGGAGGAACTTCCTGACTGAGGGTGGTCAAACATTGGAACAAGCTACCGAGAGAAGTTGTGGAATCTCCATCCCAGGAAATTTTGAAAAGCAGGTTGGACAAACACTTGGTTGGGCTGGTTTAAACTGGGATGATCCTGCCTTGAGCAGGGGACTGGACCAGATGACTTTGTGAGATCCCTTCCAGCCTTACTTTCCTACAATCCTACTGCTTTCTCCCTCCACACATTTTCTTGAGCTTCTCTAGCCCTTAACAGACAGAAGAATGTGCTCGGTCTCCCAACTGCCACTGAACCCCTGCAAAGTCCAAGGGTAAATCATTTCACCGCCCCGAGCCTCAGTCTTCCTTTCTGTATCAGAGGCTGAAAATACCTACCACTTCCTAAAGTATCTGGTGTAAAAAGAGCCTTGCAAGGGCATCACCACTGTTCTGCAACCCATTTCACACTTTTCCTTGGTGCAGAGAGGCTGTTTACATTGCAGGAACACTGCCAACATGGTTATTTTCCATTTGTGTTTGGGCTGTGCCATGGGCAATGTGGGCTTTTGTGGGCTCTTACAGACCAGTGATGCCCCAACAAAGCCCCAAGGAGGGTAACCAAGCACACTCCACGAGGTCAAGAGTGGCAATACTAGCTCTAGCGATCATTGTCATCAGGGACTGTCCCCCCAGCTCCCTCAACAGGTCAAGTGGGGCTGGAATCAGGGGCACCAGGTACATTTTTCCCATTCTCTCTTTCTTCTTCTGAGAGAAAGAGAAGGTGGGGGAAGGAGAGAAGGTGGGGGGGGGGGGAGTATCAACCCACTCCAGACAGAGGGGGTCAAACAGCACTGGATGCCATACCCTCATTTTCACACATGGAGACTCTCACACGTCATCTCAGAATCTTGCAGGCCAGCAGTGCAAGCTGCAGAGTAGCAGAGGTGGGCAAAGCAGGAGGGAAGTGGCATGCACTGCAGGGAGGACAGGGAGAGAAGGGAGGACTGCGGTACCTCCTCAATCAGTAAGGTCAGCTGTGGGGGAGCTCAAGTGGTCTGTGACTGGTCTGCCAAGTTGCAATTAGTGCCATGCAAAACTGTCCTCACAAAGGACAGCATCTCCACTCACTAAAGCAATGCCCCAGAACCACTGCAGAGTTGGGTGCAATTGGCTTTTGACCCCAATAGGCACCATGTTGCCATTTTCTGCTGCAGTTTCTAGATATTCAGTGTTTGGGCAAAATGTACTCAGCAGTGAGGGGTGCCAGGCCTCTCACCCTCGAAAGGGGAGCGGGGTAAGAAAAATCAAAGCCATCCAAGGTTTCCTCCTGCCCCCTACCCAAATGACACTAAATAGAGCCCAATATAGCCACTCCCTTCTCTGATGCATGGCAGATTGTGCAGGAGGGGAGAAAAACTCAAGGGAGCCCTGCATTCTTCACGGCTTTGCTCTAAGGCAAGTACGTGCAGATAATACCACGAGAGCAAAGGGAATCCCAACTAAGGCAAGGCTGCAGCAAAGCAGGGGCACCTTGCTACATCTTGAGACTATGAGCATTAGAATGCAGGTTAACCACTTTGTTGCCGCTTACCATGCCAGGTACATTGGGCTAAAGGCACCTCCATCCAGTGCTGCCCGACGTGCCAGGTACATCCCATGATGTTCCATTGAAATCACAACAGGCCATCAATAGAACGTGGCTGCACAGATGCTGAATGAAGAACCAGCAGGGACGCTGTTAAATGCAATTAAAAAACTGCCATCAAAATTGAAACGTACATTTTAAACGGCTGCCTAATTCAAAAGGGAACTGCTTCTAGGGATAACCCCCCTCAGGCCGCTGAGCCGCCCGGAGCAGGGGCAGCCAAAAGTCCTGGGGAACCCCTTGTAAACCTCCTGGGCCATCTTCCCTGGCAGTCTCCTTTGACAGCAATCCAAGAAATCTGCAGGCACAAGCCAGAGCGTCGGATGGGAACAAAAACCCCCATCAGAATCCTGAGCCCAGCTTCGTACAGCCCGCAGGCAGAGACCTAGCAATTAATGACTGCTGGGAAGGGCAGTGCTTCTACGTAGGTAAAAGCTTCATGCTGCAGCCTTCAGAGTCCCACCTTCTGCACAAACCTTTGTGCATGGCCATTGAGGAAGCCCTATTAAAAGCTACCACAGCCTCCCACCCATCTTCCCCCTGAAATCCTTCTACCATAGAGATGCCATGGCCTTAAGCCAGTCCCGTTTCCTGTGGGTTACACACATGTATGGGAGGGGGAGGGCTGGGGGTTTGGGAAAACCAGTTGTAATGGAGCTGTACTGGCTCCTAAGGACTCTCCCCATTCCTCAGTGACGGACGGTTAAGTAGATCCGTGGTGAATTAGCGTGGCACAAGCATCATGACACCAAACAGTGCTGTGTATTAAACATGTAATTCCACCCGGCCCTGCCCCACAGAAAAAGTCTGCTCTCTCCCCATCTTAAGCCAATGTTACACAGATGCTCCAGGCTTGTCAAACCTAGCGTCTCCCCTTCAACATGCAGCCTCCTCCCTTGGGAATCACCATAATCAACTAAGGAAGGATTACTGAGGAGGATAATCCTGCAGATGAGATGTTAAATACAGGTCCCTTTCGAGGACTGTTTGGAAAAAAGATTGCTGCTCCTTGTGAAATCATGTAAGGAATTAGAACAAAAAAGGGTTTGCTTCCAACTGGAGGGGAGCCCACAAGGCACTTCTGATGCTGTGAAAATGATCAGTCACTGTCAGATCAACACAATTATACAATGAGGAGCCTGGGGTACAAGGCAAGGTTGTGGCAAAGCGCTGTTCCCTCCCCACCAGCCATCGTGGGCTGAACTCTCTCTCTCGTAGCATCCCCTCCCCCTCTGGCTCCCCAACTGTCCCTGGACACCCGGGGACCCAACCAGTGATCCAACGTGGGGTGTGACGGAGGACAAGGTAAAACTCAGGGAAACAGGATGGTAAGAAACTGCCCACAGGGCATTTGTCTTTGGGCCCACACCCACAAGCTATGTCCAGTGCATAGTTCAAAGGGTTGGTTGATATTTCACCATCTTCTCGGCAAAAGGAGAACCTGCAAGCTGCACAGCCTGTTCGAGAGGAAATAAAACCCCCACAACTGCATAGCATCACAAGGACTGGGGACAATGCGGTTCTGTTCCCTCCTTACCAAGCAAAACATTTGCATAACTCTAGTCCCTTTTGCCTGCTCTGTGTGTGTTCATCTAGCAAGAGAGTTAAAGATCTTCTGAACATTTTCAAGCTAAAGTTTAAAAGAGTCTGATCCCAGTCACCATTTCATCCTCCCCTCGTCCCACCCCAAAAAAGCAAAACACCACGTTCCCATGAATCAATTCCTTTAAAGGGAATTGATAATAAACGAGGACAGTGAACCTGCAGCTCTGCACTTCCTTCTCGAAGATGAAACAGAACCACAGAGGGACGGTTCTTCAGGGTGCCTGGACATCTGCTAGCTGTTGGGTTCAAGCCCAAAAAACACAGAGTGAGCAGAACCACTCCCCACCTGGATTTTCACAGTTTGGTAACTGAATCCCTTCCAGGCTGAACTAATAGGCCTTTTGTATTGAGGCTGGCCTGTTTTGACTGCTGTAGGCTAAAGATTTAAATCTTGTAAATAGAATAAAGAGGTGAAATTTAAGCATGTGCTTTCTTACTGACCCCATCTCAGCTGAGCCAAGAACAGCATTTCCTTCAACCGGTTTAAACAGATCGCTGCCAGCTCTAACAGGCCAAACCAGACTGCTAGTTTAGGCACAAGGGTTCAAGCCTGAGTGAGCTGGAGCCCCTCTGTCTCTCTCCCTAATAAACTAAAATCCAGGCAGTGGATCTTGCACATCATACTGTCTGCATATGCCAATGTCCTAACTCTGCAAAACATCTGGCAGCACCCAGGTTGCAAGGGATATCAAAGGGTGCGTAAAAGTATTTCTAGACTCAGAGGCAGCAACTCCAATGCCAATTTACACACAGATTACAGCAATTTGCTCCTAGCCGCTGGGAAGGGAGTAGCTCTTCCCCATGGTTTCTGTTGTAGAAGGAAAAAGCAGGCAATACAGACAATTCAAAACTGCTTACACAAAGAACTTGCCCACTGACACAGCACCCACTTCCCACTAAAGCCAGGTCTCCTGCCAGGTTCCCTTCTTGCTGCTGCACAACTCTTATACTGAACGCCTTTGGTTCTGCTGCCCACATAATTGAGCTTTCCACTTTCCAAACCCTTCCAGTGGGAAAAGAAGGATGCTGTGGAAGGGTTCTCCGAATGGCAGGGTTGCAAAATCAAGTGGCGGTGAAACCCTAACAGTATCTGCAGGGCATGGAGAACCCTTAGGACACAGTAGTACAGTGAAACCAAAAATCACTGCCACAGATACTAGGTGTTCTTGCAGCCTATGGCAGGGGACTGAACAAGCCCACCCAAACATCACACAGCAGGCAAACCCAGCATTCGTCTGAGACAGCCACACCCAGAAGCAGGGCTCACCATGGGCCACACCTGACACACCCACCTGCTGGGTCCCTTTGGCATGCAAAATTCATCTAGCTTTTGAAAGGTAAGGAACTGTGGATCCAGGATACCTAGATAAAGGATTTGCACTTGAGGATAAAACAGAGTTCCCTATTAGGATTTTTTAAGGGCTAATGCATGGCTTGGAGAGAGGAAAGGCTGCTGAACCTAGGGTGTGGCACCAGATTGGAGCTGTTGCACAGATCAAGTGAACCAGTCAAAACTGCCCTCACCAACCCCACCAGCTCCATGCCATGGTTCATCTTGGTGTAGAGCAATGTTTCTCAACCTGAGGGTGGTGACCCAAAAGTGGGCCACAAGAATACATAAAAGGGTCACAAACAAACTTAAAAAAATGGATCAACAAACTTTAAAAATGGATTCTCCTATAAAGGAGAAAAATGTGGGAAACCAGGGCTTTTCCCTTGCAGGCAGGCAGAGTTCCTGCCTGCGAGGGGCTGCTTGGGGCCCCCCATGCTCTCCCCCCTTGCCCTGCACATTGGGGGCCTGGGGGTGAGCGGTAGTGGGTTGGGAGTGAGAGGCACTGGGTCGGGACTGGCCGTCAATGTTTACAAATGGGTCCTCATACAGAAAAAGTTGAGAACACTGGTGTAGACGGCATATAGCAGCTCTGTGCCTACCTGGACCAGTGGCCCACAAGAGACAAAGAAGTCCAAGAGACTCTTTGCCCTCTGGTGGGCATGTAGTTTCAATGTGCTATGCTGGTATCTCAGAGATACAAGAATAAGCGCAACACCTCCTCAGCTTAAAAGGCTAAAGCTGAAATCTAAAATCTTGAGACAAACGCACACGTTTCCCCTCGAATAATACTCCTAGGTACAGGATCGGCAAGAATAGCTTCGAATGTGGAGGCCAGCGAGTGCAGTACCAGCAGCAGCAGGAGCAGCCGGCCTGCCCAACCATTGCTGGATCACACAAATCAGTGACTGGGCTCTGCTGCCATGAACTTTCAACCAAGAAAGCTACATTCTTCGACACCAGCAATCCAGCCCCAAGCCCCTCCCCACACCATCTGCCCTTTCCAACAAACGCTGAAGGAAAACACAGCAATTTCCATAGAATTCAAGACAATGGGCAGCAGTGAATCCAAGCACCCTTTTAAAGACAGGCAGATGGAAACAGGGCTGCAGATGAAGTCAGAGATACAGTCCGATTAGGAATATGAACCAGTACAGGTGCATTTCCCAAATCATACAAAGATTAACGGTCCTTGCTCAGTATTAAGTCTTACCCAATCTGCAAGCAGGAATTGCAAGGAAAATGGCTCTGAATGCTCGGCTGTTCTAGTTTAAAGTTACATCTCTCAGCGAATCGCACATATGCATGTACCTCCTGCAGTGACAGGAAACGAACAGGTAGCCAGGTGCAGGAAAGGGGCAAACCTTATCACTATGTGAAGAGAGGTACTCTAAGAGATTTTTAGCCAACCTGGCTACATGGTGTTTAATTGTCAAGGGATGAAAAGGAAGGTCATTTTGTATCCTTGCCCTACAGTGGGTGGGTAGAAATGCCCTATCAGAGCTTTCCAGGCTGTGTACCCTATCTCAGCAATCCCATCTCCTCTATCACTTACATTGTTGAAAACTCTCACGGAGCATTCACTACATGTCTAAAAGAGTCAACAAGGGCTCAGAGGACTAGGAGAATAGGGAAGGATTTGGAGAAAGGTTCTCCTAAGGATCCTGTCTGTTTCCTTCCTAGAAGCCCCTGGGTTCAGCAACGTTTCTGGCAGTGTCAGAGTGTGGACCTACGAGCAGGAGAACATGACACCAGTGCAGGGACTGCATTACAATTCTGTACTGAGGCAGCAATGGGATCATTAGGGAACCTGGCTTCATGGTAAAAACTTGGACAAAAGACATCATTCACTACTACAACACAAATACTGGAGAATGCAGCAGCTCTTGTCATAGAAAGAAACAAAATTTTGCTATGTCACTTCTGCAATGTTTCCTTTGCCCTAAAAGTCGTTGTACTACCTCATCAGTAGCTGTACGTTTTTGCGCTCTGTATCTCCATAGCAAAATATGAATTTGATGCCTTTGCTGCTGATGTTAATTAGAACGTTCTTTCCAAACATCATGTGTACTACACACATGCAAGAGTCTGTGCCAGCCACTAGCCACGTACTCAGCTCCCACTAGCTTTCAACAGCTCAAAGGCGCTCCAACTTCCAAGTGAACGACTTTGCCTTGGAAAGTGAAAGAAAGAATTGTCTTCAACTTCTTCCTACAAGGTTCTTGTCCACAGTATCTTTCAAACCAACTGCTGTTGGAAGATATGGTCCTGGCTGCACCCAAACCCAAGCATTTGCTGTAGCTCTGGTCAGGCATTCTTCTCCTGATGCTCTGCCCCCCACCCCTCCAAATTCTCCTTAAACGGCCATTTGCAACAGCCATCAAAGTGTCAGCCAAGGTCAGGATGATAGAAACAAGAGGAGGATGCCAGAGAGCCATTCAGAAAGGAAATGTCAGATTTAGGTTTAAAAAAAAAAAAAAAGTGTGGTTGCAAGATTAACACCAAGAGGTGACAAGAAAACATCCATATCTCACCCAAAGGGGTAAAATCAAAAGAAATTGGAAGAGTGAGGTGACATTCATGTGAAAACACGTAGACTGATCCTCAAACAAGATCATGCTTCACACCCTTGTCCTCTCTTTCGCTCCATATTAAAATTTTTACTCACTTTTGAAAAGTCTTCATAATTCTACTCTTGTCCCCAGACCCACCACTGCTTCTTCTTATTCCCTGGAACTGCAGAAGCTGCTCATGTGTCCCTGACTGCTCATTTCGTCCCCCACGTTCATCTAGGACTTTAGACTTTCTTGAATGCCAATGGTTCAAGGAGGTCATTCTACATATACTTCCAAGCAATGCTCTGGCCACTATTAATACGTAACATTGCACAAAACCAGTGCAGTGGCACATAGGACACATGTATGAACTGTGGAACACCTCAGGTTCTCTCACCAGGTGGCCTGCAACATCAACAGGGATAATGAAAAGTAATGAGTGAGGTCATGTGGTACTGAAAACTTTAGTATCATTTGAAGCAAGAAAAGTCTCAGTCCCACGGTCCCTACATACCAGTACATCACAAGGTTGAGTATCCTCCCGCAGTCTCTCAAAACAAAAAATAAATATACACACCTTCATCACCAGTAAGTTTTGTATTCCTAGAAAACGTAAGGAATGCATTGCCAAAATTTTACTTTGCATTGGGGTCTGCTACCCAAAAGTTTAGCAACCTTGAATTAGATTGTGTTTGCATTTATTGTATCTTTACAATGCTTCTCAAGGCAAGATCTCACTGGCATCTTTTGTGGAGTAGTATATATGCATTCGCAGAACTGTCCTCCCTAAGCATCAATTCTAGTGAATCCACTCAGTGTCTCTTATATGAAACACTGCCAGGAGACAACACAATACTGTAGTAAACTAATACCACTTACAATGTGTTAAAATTGCTGCACCGCTGTTTATTTTATCCAGTTTTTCTCTTCTTCCTATTTATAAAGATCTGCTTGTTGCATCAGAAGTCACCCACTAAAGTACCAGCAGTAAATAGCTGTGGTGGTCAACACAAAAAAGCACTGGGCAAGGGTCTTAAAACTGTTGTTTTAAGAATACAACTCAAAAACATCCTAACTGGGATGGCCAAAGCAAAGTCCCTGAATACAAACGGGCATCTTTTCAAAGAGTCACAAGAAAGAACCAGCACTAATAAAATAATTTATAAATACATGTGTAACTCTGACCTTTTCCTATCAGCCCACAAAATTATAGGATCGTCAGAGCAAGGAACACATCTTACTCTGATGAGCAGGGAAGCTAGTTTTTTCTGATTTAAAAAAAAAAAAAAAAAAAGGCTAATTTTCAGATTTAAAAAAGTAACCTAAAATCCACATTTTTCTGTGATTAAAATGAAACACCACTACTATACAGATATATGCCTAGTGGTATTTCATTTTGATTGTGGAAAAATGTGGATTTTGGATCACTTTTTTAATTCGATAATTGGGATTTTTTTGTTTTATCAGAGAAAACCAGGATCTGTGCTGATGAGCATTGTCTAAGTTTACAGAGAGCACCTTATAAGTGATAGTAAGTCATCATCCCCGAGGTGCTGACATGCTGGCTGTACTGTTCCTCCCTCTGGTCTGTGCTCTCAGCCGTACTGCTGTAGACTCTGCATGTGCTGAGCTGGCTTATTCTAACAAGCAGCTCCGTTTTTATTTTAAAGATGATCTGGAAAATTTCCTCTGCTGGACATCTGCTTGTATTTACACTGTAGAAATTAATGTTTTAACAGGGAGATGATTGTGATGAGGGTGATTAAAAGACTGTGGGAGATCCCTTTTTCCTCAACCTAATACAGCCTAATTTGCCAGCATGCACCTGTGCACCACTAATGATTCATTTACTGAGCATTTGTGTCTGTCTAGGCATTTGCTCCATGCCGAGCACCAGGTTTCTGAACATACCACTTGCCAGTTGCTTCACAGAATCTGGAAAGCCAAGTTCTTCATTTATACCACATGAGAACCTGACCTTGAGACAGCAGAACCAGAGTCTACAGCACAGCGAGGGCTTACGCTTCGTTTTCTTTTAGCTGCCCAACTTCCTAGGTGTTTAAACTTTTCACTTCTGCATGGTCTGACTGATATCAAATGCTGCTGAGATTCAAGCATTGCCCAAAAGAGCTCCAAAAGCAACCCTGCAAGATCCCAATTGCCTCAGGGGAGCTATTTTTTTTTTTTCCGGGAAAGGCAAGCAAGACATAGGGCCAGCACTTTTTCAATTAAGGCAGGCAAGTCGATTTTGTGCCTGGACTGGTAAGTTTTCATGACCATTTTGTTTGACTGGTTTAAAGCATCTTCTCTGGATTCCAAACAATCAACCCGAAGGCTCTGGGCAACTAGTAGAATCACAATTCCCATGATCACCTGTAGGGTTTTCATTAATAACCCTAGCTATTTAAGGCACATTAAATAGTTCAGAAGCCATTTTTCTTCAGTTACCACTTGTGCAAACTCCTACTTGAACTGCCTATTCCTTTGCCCATGAAAGAAGTTTTGAAGAGCATAGCAGAATTAATCTCTGCAGTCCTTCAAGCTACTTTACCACTCTCTCTCACATGGGGAGAAGGGAAAATAAAATGCTATTTATAGAGGATAACCTGGGAAGAAACAGTAGGTACTGGAAGAGCAACCAGGAGGAGTAAAGTTGTGACAGTGCTGAATCTAATAAGAAGTGCATGTGGACCAAGTCTTTGTGCCAAAGAAAATGCTGAGAATATGCAAGATGTAAGACCACTTTTAAGCCTTAAGCTTGACTGGCAGGTTTCCTAGACACTCCAATGAGAATTCACTCACGGAGGCATTTTTAAAAACTGCAGCAGAAGTTAAAAAACTAAACGTCTATTTAAAAGACCATTAGATCACTTCCTACAGAGCCCCCCCCTTCCCATTTTAAAGGGTTCAGCCAGATGGCCTGAAACTTCAGTTCCATGAATGTAGAGAAGTACTTGATCCCAGCAGGTCAACAGCCGTACAAGGATGGATCCAAATCTGGCCTGGAGAGAGCAGCAGAGACAAAAGTTCCATCAACAACAGCCTTAAGCACCAATGCTGCATCGCAGAGGAAAAATGTTGATACAGCTTTGCCATTTCCACCTGAGCCCACTAGCATTACAGCATCCCCAGGCTCCCAAAGGGAGGCAGGAGTGACCTTAGTAAGAAAGTCTTTGGGCTAAAACTTCACTCCTGGCACTGTGCCCTCTTAGACACCTGCAGCCACTATTCAACTGCCTTCAAATTGTAGACCACTGGCTGAAGAGCATTCAGCCTCATACAAACCGCACCAACGTGGGTGAGATGCTTCTTAAGACCAGTATACCACCATGCACATTCATTGGCTATCTTGTCTGACACATGCCCACAGAAACCAAAGCACAGGGAGCTGGCTATACTAGGGAGGACACCAGTTTTGTTGAACCCTTGGGTAACTGATTTGACTTGACTGACTGGATTCCACTGGTATCCTCCCTCCCTGGTGTAGCCAGTTAAATAGTGCTCCATGTCTTTCAACTTCTGTTGGGCATGTGTCAGGGGCAACAAGACAGCCAGTTCACTAGGTCCTGGCAGAGGCATTAAGTTGAGAGAATCCTTTTTTAAATAAATGGCACAAACCAAGGTCAGCCATTTTTAATCATTGGGATAGCAACAACATATAGGCCATATCCTTTGGGTGGGGGGGGGAAAAGGGTATGTCAATCCTATAACTGCTGCAAAAGATGATGAACATCTCCATTTCTGACTGCTGCGATGCTAAAACTGCTTCCCTACTAATATACTACTCCTGTAGACTTAAGGCAACAAGTATGAGCATAAACCAGAATCCCAGAGTACTTATTTCACACAGTTCTTTCAAACACACTCCTTGCATACTAAGGCTTTCCCAATGGGGTCAATGAGAGCTGTTCCAAGGCACATAATACATGGCCCCTCCTCATCTTACACAAGGGAGAAATCCAACGTGGGCACTTTAAAATGATGGTCATTTTAATTTTTCATCAACCTAATTGAATACATCCCAGCTGCGCGTCGGAAAAACTGGCTCAAGCTGCAACACTCTTAATACGCACGTTTGTTTACAAATGGACAAGGTGTTTTGGCACAGCTCCTGCATCTTTGGAAGAAGTTGGTTTTGACATGTTGCAAAAGGACTTGAACTTCAAATGGGAAGCAATTAAATGAACACATCTGTGAACACGAAACAAACACCAGTCTACATTTGTTTTCATTTCCTGATCTTCAGCTGCCGGTCTACCGTTAGCATTTTTATTTTCTGTGTCACTGCAAACTCCCTAATGATTGTACTGTGCCTAGCAAATAGGCTTCCTTCCTCCCCCCTATATTCCTGGTGTTTCTAAAAGGAAGAATTCAATATGGCTCTAATTTCTTTAGCTTGTTCTCTGTGCACCACCACCATGGACAGCCACAGAAATCTGCACGGTGCTAGGAAAAGGTTTACTGGTTGCTTCTGCTCCTGATGTCACAGAGCCAACAACGGACCATGGACAACATTTGATGGTTGCCTTCCCCAACCCTCACCTCCCAAAAAAGCTCCGGTGTTGTTTTAAAAACACATAGTAACAAAATGGTGGAACTGCTGAGGAAGAATGTCTTGCATTGGAAAGCTTGTCTAACTTTATCCCAGCTCCATAGCTGGTCCAATAAAAAGGTATCACCCTAAGAAATCCTTGCCTGTGTGACAATCAAGACAGCTTTATAATTTGGAAGAACATAAGTCTTTCCATTGGATTTGCATGTTTTAGTCTCAGAGGTGCTCCTGACCATCTCGTACCAGTAGGGCTTTTATACATATCAGATACAAAAATATATCTTATTCCCATTTTTTAACAGAAAACTTGAATAATAAAAGAAAGACATGAGCCCAAACCAAAAACACACCCAAACTTTGGGGAGAAGGAAATCTCAATCTGGATGTTAATGTTACATTTGGAACCATTTGCTGCTAAGAAACAAAACTTAATTCGAAACCCTGGTAATTCAGTGCTAGGATATTTAGAGAGACTCAGATTTCTGGGTCTAAATCCACACAAAGTAGGCTTCCTTCTAGCTCTGCAATCACAAGACAATGCCAAAGGGGGTTGGCATTCTCCTGATGCTTTCTATCTCATGAAAGATAAGCACTTTACATGGGCAAACACCCCAGGCCATCAGGTGATCTTGCCAGCACTCAGCCACAGGAGGCAGAAATAGCTTGCAAGAATTCAGCATTACAGAAATTCAAACCTGAATCCTTAGGCAGCCTTCATGGATCAGCTCTAAGCCAAAGGAAATGATGCTGGTTCTCCTCCTTTTTAAAATTAATTTTCCTAGAGAGTGGATAAATTTGTCTTCCCATTAAAAAATGGAAAATTATAGAAGAACTCAGTGATAGGATCCACCTAAAAATAATGTGAATGAAAGACGAAATATATTAGAAGAAAAGCTCCACAAAACCCAAACCCCTTCAAGACGCAGGGTTTGGTCCCCCTGCTGTGCTTACACATTCTGACTCCGCATTGGAGAGGCTGAATCTGAAGAATCCAGCATAAAAGACCTGGCAAACACTGTGCCTGATAAGAAACAGTTCAGAAAAAAAATAAATCATTATAATTACATTGAGATAATTAGAATATTCACAAAAGTTCCCCTTGGATACAAGTCAGCATGTGGGAGTGAGGGATTAAGATCAAGTATTCACAGTGTTTCCCAGTCAGATGCTGCAATATCAAAGCCTGCATACTAAGGTGTACCGGTGTTTCTTGGAGGGACAACACAATAGCTGACACTGCAAGCCACATAATTTGTACACGTGCATGCATCTCTCTTGCCTTTCCACAGGGTATGCAGTTTTTTGTTTTTGTTTTGTTGGGGGGGGGGTCCCCCCTATTTGTGATCTAGTTCAGTGCTCATAAAAGTGAAGCATTAACAGCCACATCCAGGCAAACTGTTCCAACTCTGCTCTGACAATGTCTCAAGCTCGAATTAAATGTGAAATTCTCTTTGGCACTGTTCACCCAAATACAGCAAGCCGGAAACACCGGTTCTACCAGGGTCCGCAGTCACCAAAAAGAGGGGCAGAGAGGTCCTCTTTTAAGTTACAGAAACAGAGAAAAGGTCAGTCTTGGAGTACATTAAGCACGAGGCCTCTGGAGTCATGAGACTACAGGCCTGAATGTCAGGCAGTCGGTCCGCATTGGAAAATGATAGGACATAACAGAACTAATGCATGAGCTGCCATCCCAGACCCCAGACAGGAATGGTGCCCCATAGGTAAGGGAGCACGAGTATGCTGCCTTTGCTTCACAGCTCAGGAAAACAAGCCACAAGAAGTAGTGATGTGCTGAGAGCTGCACTGGAGAGTTCAAGGATCGTCAACGTTCTCCCAGGCAGAAAAGAAATGTCTACCTGAGAGGACAGCTTTGATGATCTTTGAACTCTCCTCTGCCTGACAAAGGGTGTTTGGACCCGAAAGCTTGGAAAGAAAGAATTTTTTTTTTGCTGCTATTTTGTTGGTCTAATAAAAGACGTCACCTTTAGCCCCAGAGTTTTGTCTGCCTCTTCTCTTTAGACCAACATGGCTACAAGCTATATCCCTGAAAGTTGCACTGTGATGCCGCGACAGAGACCGACATAAAAATCTCGTTTCCCTGAGCCCCAGTCCTGCACCTCCAGTACCCACCAATTCTTCTCGTGGAAGGAACTCGCGCTTTCATGCAGAGTTTGGGCCTGCAATCCCTCTCTTTTGTAACCCTGACGAAAGGAGGAAAGAATGGAAATGATGGTGAAGAAATGGAGAGTTGACCAAGGGGGGAGCCCCTCAGTGCTATGTGGTGTATGCGGGATGGGAAGCCTGACGGAGAACAGAAGAGTAGCTGTTAAAAGGGCACTGAGCAGCGTGGGCAGAGAGAAGCTGTGCCACCCCCCAACTAGGCGCAGCCTGGGGTCTTCCTACGTCCCTTTGCTCCTGAATGTGTCCTGCCACCCCACTGCAAGCAGTCTCTGTTGACACATCAAGATTCAACCACAGAAGATGCACTTTATTTAACGTAATCGTCTTCCCCTTCAGGTACTTGCTAAGGGTGTCTGTTGGCCTCCTTTCTTGAAGTGCTGTGACAGTGCAGCAGTTTGGGGAGTTCAGAGGTTCTCCCACGTGGCTCCGAGACGCAGACGAGGCTGGAATTCGCTCCAGGGCCTCTGCGCCTTGCATCAGCAGCATAGGGCATAAAAAGAAAGGACTTCTGAGATGAAGGCCAATAACTCCAGAGAAGCAGTATTTTTGCCCGGTCTTCCCCAGAACATGCAATGCAAGTGCCACCACAGGAAAATTCAGGTGGACTCCAGGGGCTGCTTCCCTCTTGAAATGACTTCTTCAATTCTGAAGAAACTCATTAGCACTGAGATGGATATTCCCATTTAATTTCCTGAAGTAGGGAGGGCAGGTTCATGCCCATACTTCCATACTCCAGAAGACCTGGGGAATGCTGTGGCGCCTTCCCAAAAGGAACATTTTTTAAACTGCATTTGCTGTCAAATGAGCCACTGGATTGCAGGGAAGTTAAGCAGACTTTACTGCAAACAAGGAATGGCACATCCACACATGGCATTGCTTTCCTTGAAGGTATTTACAGTTTACTTTTTAGTGCTCCTTTAAGTTCAAAGGGCCTACTAAAGCCTATTAAGCCATTGACATCAAACTGGTTACTTAATTATCCTGTTGCAACCTTTAAATTAGCGATTTATAACCCTTTCCCCATAGGTGCCAGTGTTTGTGAGCAATTCAGCAGGGCCTTTGGTAGGGTGGGTTAAAGAAAGGAAAACACAGACTTGTACTTAAGTCAATTAACTTTTTAGAGGGATTCCCTATGGAAGGAAAAAACAAGAGGGAGCTGACCCCACCATTAGGAGAAGGCAGGGTTAAGGAAGCCATATAGCATAGACCCCTACCCCACTGGGGCAAGCAAGGCATCTTGCTGCAGTTCTACAAACAGAACATGCAGCTATGATCAGACTGGTGCCAAAGGCAGTCTGTAGTCAAACCAGCTGTAAACAGGTACCTGGTCATTCAGACTGGGAAGTCAAAGACACCCAGATATGATGCTAGGACATCACTCCCTTGTGTGTCACTGCCTACAGAAACTGCCATGCCTTAATCACACCAGTCTGCGGGATGCCAGGGTAGGGCAACTTCTGACCTTGATCTGTCCCTATTACAAATATCTGTAGCTACGAAGCACAATGTGGTGGCAAGCAGGAAGGCCAGAGCTCATCTGTTAATTACACCTGCTGAACAACAGGATGTGGATATTAGGTCCAGGTAGGGCCAGACACTAGCTTTGCTTTCTGCAGTCACAGAGCCATGTCTCCACGTGGTACTGCACTGTGTGTAGAGCTGCTGTTCTCAACCTTGTTAGACTCTAGGCACCTTCAGAAAATGCAGGCTTTGAGTTTTCACAGGTTTTCTGACTATGGAAAAAGCAACAGAGCAATTCTTCTGTTGCAAGGAGCACAGAAAGACCACAACCTTCTGAAAGGTCAGCTGATTTTTGGCACTCGGGATCCCATTTGAAATCTCTGGGTTTGTCTTGCAAATCCTACGTGGGTGTCTGTATACCAACCAGTGCTAATATTGCACAGAGACCTCTACACACTTAAAAGGATCCCATGGCATCCTAACAAGGACCTCTGTTTGGGAACCACTTCCATGGAGACTTCCTCATTTGTTTGATAGGGTATGTTGAAATGCATCAAAACGGGACCAGAATCTGCACATGCCAGTAAGGCACAAAACCCAGGGCAGCTTGGAAAATCTCACCAACACCCCAGGGGACTGATCACACTGAAAAATTAACCACTTAATTAGCTGCCAAATTGGAACCAAACTTTTCTGAAAGCCCTAAGCCAACTGAGGGTGTTGATTTTTTTTTTTTTTTTTGACAGTCCACCATGTAGTAGCTGGAAGGGAATATATTGACCTGATCCGACCAGGACTCAGTTTCTCATTTTTCTTCTATGGTGCACTGAAGTGCGCTAAGCCCACTGAACTGAAAGGTTAAACTACTTGGCCAGAGTGAGGTCACAACATGGGGCAATGACACAGGGACGTCTACAACCCAGGATGTTGTTCTAATGGCACCTCACTATAAGAGGATATTATTCTACTTACGGTTTGGTTACTTCCTTCAGGTCTTTTGGTTTAGGATTCAGAACTCTTCCAGACAGAACGATGGTGCTAACCAGAGTACCTCAGCCCCTACTATCACCATTTAGTCAAGCCTCAATTTCCTTTAGCTGTCAGTTCTTACTGTGCTAAACAACTGCCCTGTTCTGCTCAATACTGGGAGTTTCTCTTACCAAATGAAGAGAGGGCCCCCAAATCACTTCTGCATTTAAACATCTATCTGTCCACCTAGGAGATGATTTTGGTCCTAATCCCACCAGCTATCCCCTGCCAATGAGCTCCAAGATGCATATGGCACTACACAAACCTTGAGGACTCACCCATGTTTGTTAGCTAAGCTGTTCCACCCTGACGTCAGATGCTATAAATAAAATCTAAAGGAAAGATTTCTATTCTTTTTTTAATAAGTGGGTAAATCATTTAACAAACATTTCCCAACACAACAGTTCATCAACCCTAAAACTATTCCCTCTCCATTGAAATGGATGTTTCTTTCTTCCAAAACAATCCAATTTGTTTGTAAAAATCATTTCACTTCAAAAGCTTCTGATTTTGTAAATTTTTGATGGCCAAGTGGATCATTCACAAAGGTTCTGCAAAGTGCCCCAAGTTCCTGCTGTAAAATTGGTCTGTATGAAAAGGATGAAACACTTTTTGGTGCAGGATTCTATGAAAACCACTGCTTTCACATAATTTACTGCCACAAACTGAAAACCAGAGGTCCTATAAGAAAAACATGGGTAAACTCAGGGAAAGTTTAAATTACCCAAGGATTAAAAAGAAAAAGACCCACACGTACAAAACATTCTCTGCATTCCCTGCCCTTTCTTGGGAGTAGTTACACCCAAATCAGCTCTCAGTCCACAAGCTGCTCTGTTGTGCTAATCTCTCTGGAATCACAGAAAAGCAATAAAGTTCAAATGCAAGTCCCAGCCAGGCATCAAAACAGCCAATCACAACCCAGGTATTAGGAGCAGAAATAAAGTTGATTTCCTTTTCTAAATCAATGTGAAAGAGAGAAGGGATGGATGAACATACTGGCTAAACAAGAAAGATCTTCCCCTGCCCCACCAACACCTCCCATTTCCAAAAGCATGCAGTAGCCACGACTGTTTCTAGAACAGGTGTGTCCCCTTAAATACATCACTTGTCACACTTGTGGCCCATGGATACAGTTCTAGGGATTATATTCAAACCATTGCATACCAGCTGTAGTTCACCCCACAGTGGTATCCTGTAACTTCTTGCAAAGGGGGAGTTGCTTTCAATAGCAGACAGAGCCCCTTGCCATCTGACCTTGCAAATATGACTCTGCAGTCTTGCAATAGAAACTTAGGAACATTTGTGCTCCTGGTGTATACACAAGGTCAGAAGCAAATGCCATGTTCACCACACAGTAATGACAGCACACTCCCCAGTTAAATGTGTAAATGGCTTTAGGGTTCTGGGTTGTAGCTGTGTTGGTCTAAGGCCATAGGCAGGCAAGGTGAATACATGACACCAGCAGTCTCCCTATACCTGATGAAGAGTGTTTCTGCCCAAAAGCTTGCAAAGAACTTCTTAGTTGGTCTAATAAAAGATATCACATCTACCCAAAGAACCTTGCCTGCCTAAGCGGCTTTAAATATTTGTTTTCATTATTCCTTAACTTCAACTGATTATACCAAACAAATGTGCTGAAGATCTCCTGGAATGAGGGCACGTGACTCAGCAAGGCCCATTCAACCAGTGCCCAGTAAGAAATGCTGGTCGAGCCATAATCACGGCTCTACCAGAACACTGTAGATACAGGGTTTAGCGCACGAAAGCAAGCAATGTGCAACACGTTCTGAAGGCCAGAAGGGACCTTAGGGCCAGGTAGTCTAGTCCCCTGCCTACCACATGCTATTGATTTCCACCAAGCAGGTCCTGCGTTCAGCCACAGCTTCTGGCCAAGCTGCAGCATTGTTTAGAGAAAAAGATCAGCTAGGTGTAAGGACTCCCAGATATCAGGAAAATGCCACATTCCCAGGTAAGCTATTTCAATGGTTAATTCATTCTGGTGCAGGGGTCTGAACACACATCAGCACCTCTGCTCATCCCTTCTGTTGTGAAGGCAGAGACAGCTCCAGGCATCATGACTAGCCTGCAGGCAAGAAGGAAGTGGCAGCCTGACTGTTTTCCTTAGGGGGGTGGCGTGGGCAGAGACTTTTCAGCAATCTTCTCATAAACAGCTTTTTCAGGACTGGGCGACGCACCAAGTGAGATGAACCAGCTCCTCTATCGGGTTTCAGGAAAACCTCCCTCTCTTCCATTCTAACCTTGGCCATTCATTTAGCCCACAGGATCACACAAACCAGGCATCTCCACGCAGGCCAAGCCTACAGTTCAGGCTCCAACAAAAGAAAAGAGTGCCTCCTTCCTCCTACTGCTATTTCCCACCTTTTCAAGGCATCCAAATTCATACCCATAAAAATTAGCACTCACTGTTGGAGGCATTTATTCTTTCACCAACTCGCTATTATATTGGGTCTTTTATTACTAGGAAAGTATCGATGGTATAAATGCCATCCTTTTGTTTTCTGAGAACAGGAGTTCAACACTTAAATCTTTTCCATTATGAAGATTAAACTTTTTTATGTTTCCACTATTCACTGCTAGTACAGTGACCTCTGTGTCAGTGATTTCCCAGCAGTCTGCGGCCAGATGGGTTAAGAGACATTGGTGTTTATGACAAACAGGACGTGCATTTAGGGAGTTTGTCCATACAGCTACTCCTCGCTTAACATCATAGCTACGTTTTTGAAAGATGCGACTTTAAGTGAAACAATGTTAAGCGAATCCAATTACGTCACAAGAGTTACCTACTAGCAGGCGGCAGCCAAACGACGTTAACTTATAACCGAACATTGCGCAACTCTAAACGAGTATGTTCTCTAATAGATCAGCGACATAATAAAGAAACAATGTTAACCGAGATGACATTAAGTGAGGAGTACCTGTACTTAACTACATTTTATATCTAACCGAGTAGTATTAAGATACCAATAAAGTTATCAACTGCTAGAAACAAAAATGTTTCAGACATGGAGGAACCCATATCTCCTTATGAAGAGTGTCCTACATATTACTCTGGCAGAGGAGATAGCTCTGGCCACAAGTAGGGTATCTTCTGTATTCCACACAGGCCTGGTGGGGCTTAAATTTCTCAGTGTAAAAGGGCAGGGGTTTATTTTTAAACAAAGTAATTAATTTCAACTCGATGCATTAGATGCTGTGGTTACTAGGCACAGTGAGAGAACGAAGATATGCAAGAGTGTGTGTACAAAGCTCAATCCAAGTGTAAACTTCCACAATTGCCAATGCAAAAGATGCTCTCCACCAAAGTATAGTTATTTCAAAATGTGTCTGTATTCAGGCAAAAAACTCCTAGACAGTATCCCTTTCAAATGACTAAATGCACTGATGAAGTTTTTTTTTAGTACCATAGCAAATCCCCACTGTCAATAAGAAGAAAATGATTGCTCTGCTGCTGCATAATGAAGAAGGAGAAAGCTATAATTTCTGACTGAGACCACAGCCATGAATTACAGTGTTTTTTAAAAAAAATAAAACGTATCAAGAAATTCATTCACATTTTACAGCATTTCAACCATTGGACTATGCACCAATTTTACTCATGTTGTGTTTATATTTTTGTTATTTTCTCAAAGAAAGTGCAATTCTTATTAGTTGATAACCGTTAAGACATGCCAATCTGCAGCTAAAGATAGTCTTTATGCTAAATTTAGGACTGCTTTTTGCTAGCCAATAGGACACACCACATGCATGCAATTATACAGCTTAACATACATTTTATTGTATTAGGTAATGGTGAATAGCATTTCTTATTAGATGCTTGATTTTTTTAAATTGTGATTTATGTCAAGCTGCTTAAAAATGTGGCAACCAGCAGTATCATATTTTTTAAATACTAGCTAAAATAATTTTATTTGTGCTGGAACAAGACTTCTTTTAAGCCATAACTAGTATTGAACTGATTGTTTCCATCCATTGAGCTTGTCCATCAAAATTTTAGTACTAGCAGGTCTAAGCCTCTCATACCTAGGTTTTTTCAATGACTGGAAGAGGAAAACATGCTTCCTGTTTTTTTCAGTTGCGAGTTGTTTCTCCACTTTGAATGAGCAGGTTATGGAACTGAACATTGCTGAAATTAAGCACATATTCTCTCTGCACCTGCATAAGAAGCTACTGCTGTCAAAAGCTGGTTTATCACTTCAACAAGCTCCTGTTTCTGGTGCTTAGGCAATGATTTTTCCCAGGCTGGCAGTCTGACTTCCTTTACAAGTTTAGCAGCAAATATATACTGCTTAAATATTATTTCTTGTTCAATTTCTGTATTATGTTTTTAGGCCTAATGCGGGTTAACTTCAATTCAATCTTCAACAGGTATGAAATTCTGAAATAAGATTATATTTAAACGAAATCAGACTTTCTTGCACAAATTATTCATTTTTATCCCACATGCCCACTGTCCACCTTCCACTTTCCCAACATCTCAGGTGCCCAATGTAAGGCTGCAACTCTCAAAATGTAAAAACACAACAACAAAACCAAAGCTCCTGTCCCACCCAGAAAATAGAAACCCTGACACTAGTTTCTCTGTGATTTCCAACTTGCTTCCCCTATACAGGTACAATAAGGAAGGGCAGTTATTATCTCCACCTACGTTCCCTTTAGCCACTTAGGTTAGGGAGAAAAGATCATGGAAAAAGAAAAAACATGAGTCCTGAGGATAAAAAGATCAAGCATGTGTCACTGCCAGGAAGAGTCTAGAAGCTCCCTTTCCCTTGATCCAAGACCACTGCACATGGAAAAGCAGATGAGACACAGTCTTAAAACTGTCTAAATGGAAACAAACACCAAGCAACTTCCCCAATGTCCCCTTCAAATGTCTACACCTGCCTCCGCCATACTGGGCAGAACATCCAGTTCTCTCATCAGGAATGAAACCACTTAGGACGAAAACCGTGTAAGAGTCTGGAGAAATATCAGGAGTAAAAATTAGTTAGTTCTGTTTGGTCAAAGAGAAAAAGTTGGTATTTGGAGGGGAGAAGAAAGAGGGATGCAGTTCCCTTGAGTCATGTCTAAACAAGGGTAAGAGGTGAGCTTCATCTAATGGAGTTTCCTCTGACCTCAGTGACTGAATCTATGTGGCCTGGATACCAGAAGTGAAGCAGAGTCGTATGCTCTTTCCTACTGCTCAGGCTGTTTCAGGCCTTAGCGGCTTACTAGCGCTACTTTTAAGGAACCTGCAGGACAATTCTATCTTTCTTTAAGCCAATATTTCACTACTCATGGGTGTTGCACTGGTGGCCCATGTGCTGTATACAGCCCTCAAGAGGTTCAACTGCAGCCCCCTGGCTGCTCCGACCCCATTGCTCCAGCTGGAGCTTCCAGGCTCCCTCTCCCTTTGGCTTCCCCTTCCTGCCCCTGCCCCTGCCCCATAGGGCATGGCAATGCAGCAGAGTGCAGCCTTCAGTGGTAGGGGAGCCTGCAGCCCTGGGGGCCTGACTGACATGCTGCAGCAGGGGAGTTTGCAGCCAGCAGAGCTAAAGGCAAGTGGGGGGCACCTGGGTGCGTGGTGCAGCAGAGATGCCCTGCATGTGGTGGAGTGGGGGGCATAGGAAACAGTAGCAGTAGGGAGGCAGTGCCTGGGGACACAGGGTGAGGGGGTGGTCAAGGGCATTTGGTCCTCAGGCCTCTGGCAGCAGCCCCCAGTCACTTTGCACTAACTGGTGGAGGAAAACTCTGACCTCACATAGAGTTTGAGTGCAACACTACACACAAACTTATTACAGAACAGCAAAATGAATAGGAAGTCTATGTGCTAATGATTTTCTTTAGCTAAACAGATGCAAACGTGAAGCCGAATGGTTCATTTTTAAATCAGGAGACATCGATCCTGCAATGAGGTCCTGCACAGCACCGCGGCTGCCACTATAACAAATGAATGGCGATTTAATCTGGTTATCTGATGGCTATTGGTACAATGACAGTCCCTCATCAGACTGCTATTGACAACATGCACTTCAGTTGGCTACAGGAATAAACCTATTGCACTTGTCAGCCAATCAAGACGCAGATTTAACCACAAAAATATATCAAACTTATAACTAGTCTGGTTCCTGACTGGCTGGAGGTTTATTTTTAAAATTATCCATGACAGAGGGTTAGCCATCCAGTAATCAGATTGCTGTAATTACAGCACTAAAAGAAACAGACAGAGCTACAGTACCCGAATTCAGCCATGAAACAGAACAAGCCCTATACAAGCCATTTGGTCATTTATGCTTTCTATGAATTTTAGCACTATTGTCAGATTTCAAAGCGACTTCTATCATGATGGACCAGGCCACAGGAGAAGTGCTCACAACGCAGCCCTGTCAGATTCCAACAAATCTGCAAATTCTGCTAAACACCTTGGCACGAGGACACAAAAAAGGAAAGGAAAGGAATCATGATGGACTGAATGCTCCTAGTAAACAGGAGGAAGTGAAGGGGACAACTGGCATAGATTCATAGATGTTAGGGTCGGAAGGGACCTCAATAGATCATCGAGTCCGACCCCCTGCATATGCAGGAAAGAGTGCTGGGTCTAGATGACCCCAGCTAGATGCCTATCTGACCTCCTCTTGAAGACCCCCAGGGTAGGGGAGAGCACCACCTCCCTTGGGAGCCCGTTCCAGACCTTGGCCACTCGAACTGTGAAGAAGTTCTTCCTAATGTCCAGTCTAAATCTGCTCTCTGCTAGCTTGTGGCCATTATTTCTTGTAACCCCTGGGGGCGCCTTGGTGAATAAATACTCACCAATTCCCTTCTGTGCCCCCGTGATGAACTTATAGGCAGCCACAAGGTCGCCTCTCAACCTTCTCTTGCGGAGGCTGAAAAGATCCAGTTTCTCTAGTCTCTCCTCGTAGGGCTTGGTCTGCAGGCCCTTGACCATACGAGTTGCCCTTCTCTGGACCCTCTCCAGGTTATCCCGTTCCCTCTTGAAGTGTGGCACCCAAAATTGCACGCAGTACTCCAACTGCGGTCTGACCAGCACCCGATAGAGGGGAAGTATCACCTCCCTGGACCTATTCGTCATGCATCTGCTGATGCACGATAAAGTGCCATTGGCTTTTCTGATGGCTTCGTCACACTGCCGGCTCATGTTCATTTTGGAGTCCACTAGGACTCCAAGATCCCTTTCCACCTCTGTGCTACCCAGCGGGTCATTCCCTAGGCTGTAGGTGTGCTGGACATTTTTCCTCCCTAGGTGCAGCACTTTGCATTTCTCCTTGTTGAACTGCATCCTGTTGTTTTCTGCCCACTTGTCCAACCTATCCAGGTCTGCTTGCAGCTGTTCCCTGCCCTCCAGTGTGTCCACTTCTCCCCACAGCTTTGTGTCATCTGCAAACTTGGACAGAGTACACTTCACTCCCTCGTCCAAGTCGCTGATGAAGACATTGAAGAGTATCGGTCCAAGGACCGAGCCCTGCGGGACCCCACTGTCCACACCCTTCCAGGTCGAAACCGACTCTCTGGGTGCGACCCTCTAGCCAATTCGTCACCCACCGGACTGTGCAGTCATCCACGTCACAGCCTCTTAACTTGTTCACCAGTATGGGGTGGGATACCGTATCGAAGGCCTTCCTGAAGTCTAAGTATACGACATCCACCCCTCCTCCTGTGTCCAGGCGTTTCGTAACCTGGTCATAGAAAGAGACTAGATTGGTCAGGCACGATCTGCCCGCCACAAACCCGTGCTGGTTTCCCCTCAGCATAATTTGCCCTGCCGGGCTCTCACAAATGTGAGCCTTGATAATTTTTTCAAAGACTTTACCAAGGATGGAGGTGAGACTGACTGGCCTATAGTTGCCCGGGTCCTCCTTCCTCCCCTTTTTGAAAATGGGGACCACGTTAGCCCTTTTCCAGTCCTCTGGGACTTGGCCCGTGCGCCATGAGCGTTCGAATATTCCCGCCAGTGGCTCTGCAATGATGTCGGCCAGTGCCTTCAGCACCCTCGGATGGAGCCCATCCAGGCCTGCCGATTTAAAGGCATCCAGTTCATCCAAATGACTCTGCACCATCTCAGGGTCTACGTATGGAAGTCTGGCGCCTTGCTGCTGCCTCTCTACAACCCCAGTGAGAGACTTGTCATGCCCCTCACTTAGGAACACTGAGGCAAAGAACTGGTTGAGGAGTTCAGCCTTGTCCCCCCTGTCTGTCACCAATTGTTTCTGCCCATTTAGCAGTGGTCCTATTCCTCCCTGGGCCTTCCTTTTACTCCCTATATATCTAAAAAACAATTTCTTGTTGTCCTTTACTTGGGATGCCATCCTCAGCTCCATGGTAGCTTTGGCCCGCCTAACTGCCTCCCTACAAGCACGAGCAAAGGAGGTATATTCATCTTTAGTGATCTCACCTTGTTTCCACTTTTTATGTGCTCCCCTTTTGTCCCTTAGGCTGCCCTGGATTTCTCTGGTCAGCCAGGGAAGCCTTCTGGCCCCTTTCCCTTTTTTGCCTCGCTCGCATCTTTGTAACAGAAATTTGCCTCTTGCATTCCAGAATTATGAAACAGGCCTCCATCACCAGACCCTAGACTGCTCCTCCCTGGCAATGACTGGCGCTATCCCAGTGCCCTCCATGGGGGAATATCACAACTCTTATCATAAAGGGACACACTGTCAACTGGAGGTTTGTTAAAATGACTAACATAAAATATACAATTCAGTTTCTGAACAAAGACTGAACAGAATGTCCTAAAATAATATTAAAAATGGTAAGTGGACAAGTGGTGAAACTCCTCTGCATCTATATTCTCTTGCTAAAATCATGTGCATACAACTGGGAAAGAGAGAGAAAATGGCGGTGAAGACACCTGTACTACTTCTTTCATCTGTAGCAGGAAGACGTTTGGGAGCTTGGGGAAGAGTCTCTGCCCAGAGAAGAAAAATGCCATTAAGGATGACACTTGGTTCTCTTATCCAGTCAAGGTCCTTGTTCTGTGTCAGAAGACAGACACTTGTGTGTGGTTTTTTTTCCCCAGATTCATAAGATAGTTCTTTTCTTTAAGAAGTAAGGATTTTCCACTCCCCTGTTGACAATTAAATAAGTCTGTAATACTAATTAAATCAAAGAAAAGGAGTGCCCAAAGATGCACACTGTGGTCAAGGTCTCATTTTTTACTTCAACTGGAAGCTATTCAGGACAGGACTGAGAAGACCTGGGTGGGAAGGGGGTGGGGGGGCATAAGCAAGTCACTAAAACCATCCAGAAATGAAAAGTGGTGTAAGACAGACACAGTGCACAAATAACCTCTTGAAAATAAATGGTCTAGAAAGGCAATTATTCCCACAACTCTTCTAGCATGTCAAACCCCCTTCTCAGAAACTCACCCCTCCTAAGGCACCTTCTGCTGTGTGTGGCCCAATGTTATTTACCACAGAGGCGCACAAAGTCAATGAGAGCTGACAGATATAACACTCTTTGCCCCACTGTGACATGGCCTGCCCCGAGAGCTGCTAGGGGCTATTAGGGCTCCAGTCAAGTAACTGAACTCTAAGTCCATGCAAAGTAGCAAGTATTCGATTTGGATCTGGCCGCTTCGAGGGACAGTGATTCGACCTGGTGATTCGAATCACTGTCCTGATTCGGCCAATTCAGATTTGGAGATTCATCCGCCAAAACTTTGGACGGCCCTAACAGATAGGGATACACTTGCAGATGGTGAGGGAGGAACAGAGTGAGGCTAGGACTAGGGAAGGGGCGGGGGAAGGAGTGCCATTCCCGGGGCTGCACCATGCTCTGCCTGTCCACCCACGCCTGGGCTCCGCCTGTCCCCACTCACGCCAGTTCCTGGGCTGCGCCGTGCCGTGGTGCAGGCAGCTGGTGTCAGCTGCTTCCGGGGCCGCTGCAGCAGGGGCTGGGGGGAGAGGCAGCAAGCAGAGCCCTGGGCAGCACAGGATGCGGCGCAGCTTGTCTGCACTCACCCTAGCCCCTGCTGTAGCCGCCCAGGGAGCAACCAGCGCCAGCTGCAAGGGAAACTGTCAGTGGGTGTAGGGAGGGAGGGTGGGGCGTGCTTCTTGCTGCTCCGTGCCCCCCAGGAGGGCTGCAGGCTGGGGGCTATTTCCAGTGCTCAGTGTGCCCGTGACGAGTGCCAGGAAGAGTCAGCCTGGTGCTGCTGCGGGCCCCAGTCTGCAGTGGCAGCCTGCTGTCATCCCACGTGCAGATCCAGGGGCATACGCTCCCCGGGGAAGAGCCTGTCACAGCCTCCTAGCCCTCCCAGGTGGCATGGAGTAGCAAGAGGCATGCCCCTGGCACTCGATGCGGGCACAATGAGCACTGGGAACAGCCCCCCAGCCCACAGCCCTCCCAGGGCGCATGGATCAGCAAGCAACACGTCCCGTCCCCCCGCCCCTCCACACCCACTGACAGTTCCCGATGTAGCTGGCTCCAGTTGCTCCCGGGGCCACTGCAGCAGGGGCTAGGGTGAGTGCAAACAAGCTGTGCTGCACCCCATGCCGCCCGGGGCTCTGCTTCCCGCCGCTCCCCCCAGCCCCTGCTGCAGCAGCCCCGGGAGCAGCCAACACCAGCTGCCTGTACCAGGGCACGGTGTAGCCCAGGAGCTGGGATGAGTGGGGACAGGCGGAGCACAGGTGCAGCCCCAAGAACTGCACCCCTCCGCCCGCACCTTCCCTAGTCCCAGCCTCTTTCCCTCCCTCACTGCCTCCCCACAGCATGTCTTGTTTCCATTACAAGAGTCCCACCACTCTCTATTTTTACATTATAAAGTGGGTTCGGTTTATGTGGGGGAAACCCATATAGCTTCTGGCCGAATCTCTGAATTAGCCCCAAATCTCTCTAAATCGATTCGGAGGCTTCCAATTCAATTCAGACCTCTTAACGAGTCAGATTCGGAGATTCGGCTGCCAAATCGGGCCAAATCTCTTCCGAATTGAATCAGCTACTGAAGCTTCACACAGCCCTACTGAACTCCCTCTCTTCCTCTCTCAATTGGCTTCCTTGCTCTCCACTATGCCCCACTTGGGTCTGGTGTGTCCCAGGATGCTACAGGAGAGTAACTGTAGTATTCTGCCTTGTGTCCATATAAATCTGGTATTAAAACCTAGGGCCATAAGCATGCATGGTTTATCATCATGGCAGACACAGAAAGACAAAAAGTATTACCACAAAAGGTACACCAGCTCCCAGTTCCATTAGTGATGCAGCTTTTCACGAAGGTGAAATTTCGTGAAGAAACAGGCCCAAATCAGGCTAGAGGCTTTTCCAAATGCACTGAGATTTTAAGGGATAACGAGCACTTGACTTCTGAACAAGCATTGCCAAATCCTATTCATCCTGCAGGGTGCTTTCTCCTGAGCTACAGGCATCAAAAGACCACTCACCACAAAGTCAGTGCTCTGTTTTAGCACAAACACTGCAAGGCAAACCAGCTCTTGCAAGACTGCCTGGATAGCTATTCTTTCCCTTCCACTCCCGCACCACGTGGGAAGCCACCGTCTTGGTAATAGTTGTGTTGCACACCTTCCTGCTTCATCTGCTGCCTTTTTGGGCCAGACCCTTTTAGAGCTCATGGGAACTTACCTCAGGGTAACATCTTTAAAACACAAGGACAGCTGGCAGGGTTGCCCCTGCAAATTACTAGCCAACCTTCCTGAAACCTGGACAGCCACCCCATACAGCCAGTTGTTACGAGGGAGCTGTATTAGGCAGGATTCCACATTGGGAACAGAAAATGGGAAGAGCCTTCCGATATTCTGTCATTACCTGCATGGAGACTTGAGTTGGGATACAAGTACAGTATAACCTCATAAATCTAGCATGCTTGGGACTGAGCACCTGCCGGAAATTTGAAAATTCTGGGTTTCTGAAACCGGAGTGGCGGCCGGTCCCGGAGCAGCAGCTGCATGTGGAGCGGCGGCACGGGGTGGTGGATGGCGGCAGCAGCTGCCGCATGCAAGCTTCCTCCTCCACTGCTCCAGGACTGGCCACCACTTCCCCGGGACCAGTCGCTGCTACTCCTTGATGTACTGGATTTTTGAGAATTCCAGATTTTTTATATCCGGATTTATGAGGTTATACTGTACATGGGCTTGTTTGATTTCCCTTAGTTCTCCTAACACCATGGCTTGCACATAGAGGGGAAGTTCCTACAGAGAGGCTGGTTAACTTTCAGAGGAAGAAAATGTAAAAGCATGCGCACAAAGCTCCCTGTTTTCTCCTCCTATGAGACGCAAACAGAGGATCTGCTTCTGGAACAACTGGACTTGTCCTAACAGAGGGGGCGCGAGCCTGGAAGGCAGTGAGTGCCACGGAGGGATGGCTACCTGGATCACACCCAAAGAACCCAAACGGACCACAAGGCGCTGAGAAGGGACGCCTTGCAGACAATGCAAAAGCAAGTGGCTATGATGGAGCACTTTTTGCTACACAGTTCAAACACTATATCCCAGTCCTCAGACCAACATTTGAGTCAACCTAATTGCAAGACCTTCTTGCTTCATCAACCCCATAGCAGATAGAGCAGAACCCTTTCAAGCACAACACTGACAGGATTTTGGTAGTGCACTTCAGTTTGGTCTCCCTTGCTTGCTCCGAGGGTCTTACAGTTAGGGCAAGCAAAACTCAGGGGCATCTGAACCCCAAGCCTCCGGGCTTGGGCCTGCAAGCAGGATGCCCACCAAAGGATTTGGAAACATCTGAAGGCCCCGGTGTGGGTGGAGGATGTTTGCTGGTAGTAGGGCTACTTATGGTTCTGGACTCTTGGATTTGGAATTAGTTTTGGCTGATTTTCACACAGGTTCTTAACCTGCACGCAGGACCTTCACTTAATGCAGGAGGTATACGGTCCCACTAGGGGAAACGCCTTACTGGACTTGGCGTTGGCTATGGGGGATGACCTGGTAGGGGAGCTACAGATTCGTGGTCACCTTGGGGATAGCGACCACCAACCAATCAAATTCACCATACGGCATAGGGTAGGTAAGATAACTAGTAGGGTGGAAGTGCTTGACTTTAGGAAGGCTAACTTCAGTGTGCTTAGGAGTCTAGTCAATGATGCACTGCAGGATAGGTGTATTGGCGAGATGGGAATACAGGAAGGGTGGTCGTTCTTAAAGTAATCCTTCGGGCACAGAGGGAGACAATCCTAGTATGAGGGAAAAGGGGGAAAGGAGCCAAAAAACTTCCTTGGCTAGACAGGGAAATCCAGGGGAGCCTAAGGGCAAAAAAGAAGGCTTATACGTGGTAGAAGCAGGAGGAAGCTACCAAGGAGGAGTATACCTACTTGGCCCACACTTGCAGGGAGGCAGTTAGAAAGGCTAAAGCAACTACAGATCTGAGGCTGGCAACACAAATTAAAGACAACAAAGAGTCTTTTTTTAGGTATGTAGGGAGTAAAAGGAAGGCTCAGGGCAGCACAGGACCCCAACTGAACAGGAAGGAACAATTAGTGACAGACGGGGGATAAGGCTGAGCTCTTCAATGAGCTTTTTGCCTCAGTTTTCTTGAACAGAGGTCAAGGTAAGTCTCCTAATGGGTTCTCAGATGGGCATTAGAGGGACTGTCGACACTGACTTGGTGCAGAGTCACTTGGATGGGCTGGATGTGTTCAAATCAGCAGGCCCGGATGAGCTGCATCCGAGGGTACTGAAGGAATTGGCCGGTGTCATAGCAGAACCACTGGCACGGCTGTTTGAGCGCTTGTGGCACTTGGGTCAGGTCCCAGAGGACTGGAAAAGGGCCAATGTGGTCCCTATTTTCAAGAAGGGGAGGAAGGAGGATCCGAGTAGTTATAGGCCAGTCAGTCTCACTTCCATCCTTGGAAAGGTCTTTGAAAAAGATTATGAAGGATTATATCTGTAGGAGTCCAGCAGGAAAAATAATGCAGCAGGGAAACCAGAATGGATTTGTAGCAGGCAGATCATGCCTGACCAGTCTGGTTTCATTCTATGACAGGGTCACAAAATGCTTAGACGCAGGAGTAGAGGTGGATGTTGTTTTCTTGGATTTTAGCAAGGCCTTTGATATGATATCTCATCCTATTCTCATAAATAAATTAAGAGGCTGTGAGTTAGATGATTACACAGGCCGGTGGGTGGCAAATTGGCTTAGCGGTGGCCCCCAGAGAGTGGTAGTAGACGGGTCGGTATCGATCTGGAAGGACGTGGGCAGTGGGGTCCCGCAGGGTTTGGTCCTTGGACCTGTACTCTTCAATATCTTCATCAGTGACTTTGATGTGGGTGTGAAGTATACTCTGTCCAAGTTTGTGGATGATACTAAATTGTGGGGTGAAGTGCACACTCTGGAGGGTAGGGAATGATTGCAGGCAGACCTGGACAGGCTAGAAAAAAAGTGGGGAGTACACAACAGGATGTAGTACAGCAAGTCAAGTGCAGAGTACTGCACCTAGGGCACAAAAATATCCAGCACACCTGGCTGGGAAGTGACCCTCTCAGCAACACAGAAGCGGAAAGGGATCTCGGAGTCATGGTGGACTCCAAGATGAACATGAGTCGGCAGTGTGACGAAGTCATCAGCAAAGCTAACTGCACTTTACCATGCATCAGCAGGTGCATGACAAACAGAACCAAAGAGGTGATCCTTCCCCTCCATGCGGCATTGGTCAGACCGCTTTTGGAGTACTGTGTCCAGTTTTGGGTGCCGTACTTCAAGAAGGATGTTGATAGACACGAGAGGGTCCAGAGAAGGGCCACTTGTATGGTTTGGGGCTTACAGGACAAGCCCTATGAGGAGAGACTGAGGGACCTGGACCTCTTCAGCCTCTGCAAGAGAAGGCTGAGAGGTGATCTCGTGGCCACCTACAAATTCATTAGGGGAATGCAGCAAGGGATAGGAGATGCTGTGCTCACCAGGGCGCCTCTTAGGGTAACAAGGAACAATGGTCACAAAATGACAGGAAGTAGATGTAGGCTAGATATCAGGAAAAACTTCTTCATGGTAAGGGTGGCCAAAATTTGGAATGGGCTTCCAATGGAGGTGGTGCTCTCCCCTATCCTGGGGGTCTTTAAGAGAAGGCTAGATTGGCATCTGGCTGGGGTCATCTGACCCCAGCACTCTTTCCTGCCTAGGCGGGGGGTTGGACTGGATGATCTGTTGAGGTCCCTTCTGACCCTAACATCTATGAATCTGCCCTTGAATATGAATTATTAAAACAAACAAACAAACTTCAGTTTGGTCATGTTTCAGTTTCACTGGTCTTAGGCTTGCACATTGTTGTTTAATTGTTGCTGTTCATATAAGCATCAAACACATTGTTAGCTTGTTGTTTTTTTTAATTTAAAATTCACAAATGGTGCACTTCAGCTGAAAGTTTCACTAAGGTGCAGCTCAATCCATGAAAGAAAATCCCCATGATACTATCAATTCTTAATAAAAAAAAGGTAATATCACATGCACACAAACATTTCCTGGGTTACAGTACATTTATTACCACAAATAACCCCTAACCCCAAAACATGAGTAAAATATGTCCCTGACCTTGTTTCCATAACCACTCAGGCATTTTACAGATACTCTCTTAAAGTTAGATGATGCCAAAGTTTCTCCATTTCCTGCTCCCACCCACCTACCCACCATGATCTTTCCCTTGCACTCACAGATGTTGTGCAAGATACAGCAGGCACTTATCACGAGGGACACAATGATGAGAAACATCCAGTATGCAAGGCACTGCCACCGACTCTTCCAACTTCCAGAAAACAACTTGACCTTTAGCAGCTACTCAGAATAAAGTTAAACTGTTCTTTTCTTCTATCCAAATATCCAGCAAAAGGCTGCATAAGTCAGGGAAACAGATGGTGAACTGGAAGTCCCAGAACAACAGGAAGGATCATAACTCTCTGCAAATGTCTACAGGGGTCTGTGGAGCAAACATACCTTTGCTCACGCTTACCAAAATCCTGGCATCATTGATCTTGTTAGGTCTCCCATGTTAATTAACACTGGTTCATCTTCTACAGGGATCCGCCAGGCCCTGAAGGGCCATGGAGACATACATATTCCTATTGGCAAAGTTTCTGTCCTGGTGGGGGAGCAAAGAAGACCTCTGCATGTTCAAACAATAACCCCTATTGAGGTCAGAAATCCCAGCCGTGCAAAGCCATCAATCTGTGCATTACCCTGTGTTTTGACCCAGCTCAGACACAGCCTCCCCACAGCATGTCTTGTTTCCATTACAAGAGTCCCACCACCTGATTTACCAACACCAATCTAGGTAGTTACTAACCAGTAGCAGGTGAGATGGTGAGTCCCAACATGTTTCCCCATGCCATTTGGGGGAAGGGAGAGGGAAATGCTTTTGAAGGTCCAGAATAAACTTGCAGAGAACTCAGAAAAAGTCACCTTTGCCACCCTGAAGTCTGCTGCCACTTCTGGTCATCTCAGGTCCACACCACTCGCCTGTCTGGCTGAGCCCAGAGCCCGAGCTCCACCAAGGAAAGCTGCTCCAGCTAAATGCTTGGAGAATTAACTGCTTGATCTCCTCTCCATACTCTTCCTCCTTCTCCATCACCTATATTGCTCCAGTACCAAAAACCCTATGAACTCCAGAGCCAGATTCCACCCACATGACTAAATGCACATACATCGCCTATTCAGATATATGACTGCACTCAGTGCTGATTCCTCCTTGCTGCCTGATACAGATCAAAGTTGATTCTGGCAAATTAATGGCTACCAGGAGAGTAAATCACAGAGGTTTACCCCAAATGCATGAGAAGAGAATAAAGCACAGAGATAACTCTGAATTATGGGTAGGGTGAGCATAATACAGGCCGTCCTCAGACTTAAGACACAATTGGTTCCTGAAAACCGTGTCTTAAGTCGAAACATTGTAACTCGGAACTGATTTTCCCACAGGAACAATGTTATAAATGGGGGATTGGCTCCTGAACCAAGGCCCGATCCCCTATTTTCACCAAAAATAACCCAGAATTTTGTACTCAAATCAATTGTAGATGAGTAATATAGCTACATTAACGTATTTATATTATAAATAGCAATCATATTGATTTGGAAGGACTTCTTTGAGGTGACTTTGCTGGACTTTTTGAAGGGTTCTTGGCTGGAGTCTTCTCAGGAGTCTTGGCTGCAGAGTTTGCTGGAGTCTTGGCTGCTTTTTTAAAGTGTCCAAGGAAGTTTGGACAGATGTTCTCCAGGGAGATGGGCAACAAAGCAAACTTGTTCGCTGGCATGGTTTCACGTCAGATCAAGCATCGTAAAGTCAAAACTGACATCAGAAGGTCAAAATAGGGTGTCAATTTAGGAACTCCATAAGTGCCGTTAGCTGTAACTTGAAAAGTCTTAAGTCGAGGACTGCCTGTTAAGAAAATCCAGGACACTGCCCTCCACCCTCCAAGTCACCGATACTGCTGCAGGCAGCAGCGCTCTACTGCAGTGCCTGCCCGGAGCACCACGCTGCTCTGCCTCCCTGCCAGACTGCGCCCCGTGCCCCTGCGGTTCTGGGACTCCTGTTTTAATTTTCACCAACTGGCCAGGACTGGCCTATAAAATCCGGGACTGTCCTAGCCAAACCGGAACATATTGTCACCCTAACTCCGAGGGGTCTGAGCACAGAAGGGTGGACTCAGCAATTAACAAAGTACTCTTAGCCAACATAAAATGGTGTGGAGCTGCACTTCAGTTCAAGATGGTTGAAATCACTACAACTAAGAGTGAACAAAGAAGATGGAAGGTAACATTCCCATATTAACATGGCCTCACAAATGTCCACCAGTGTAAAACAGCAAAAAAGGGAGCAGAATTGGGCAAATAATGTAAAATACACTGTATGCAAGATGTTCAACTTTAAGCTGAAGCTAACTTCTCAAGAGAAGAAATTTGGTCAAGTCCCTTGCTAAAACCCTGGCAGAGAGGTAGTTCAGAAAGTTAGCCGAAGAGCTGGCCACGCCCTCGCAATTGCTTTGTCTGAACGGCATGAGAAAAAAAAAAAGTGACATTTAAACTTTGCAACCAGCTCATAAATATTACACTAACCTAAGTCCTCCACCTCTCTCTCTCTCTCTCTCTCTCTTTCTCTCTGCGCTGCACCTCAGGCAAAGAGTGGGTGGCCCTGAAGGGGAGTGGGAAGTTTTCAATTTCTGAAAATTCCCTGATGCTGCTATCTTCAACTGTTGAGTCCTTCAGCAATGGCTTCTCCCAGCCATCCTCCTGATTATAAACTACCCTATCTCAACTAGGAAACAGAAACAATACTGCATGGCCCACATGCCCAATTACAACCAGCAGCTTGGAGGCTGAATACTCCCACAATGAAGAGGAGTGATGTACAAGAGCTCTCAAAAAAAAATTTTTTTTTAAATGTCAGATAAGATTTGGGGAAGTGACAATCTCCTCCCGGCCACTCCGCCGGCAAAGGGAAGGGCTCAGCTCAGCTCACCGGGCTAGTTATTTGCCAATCTCCAGAAGAGACAAAGGGTCCACGTGGGCAAGGAAGCGGTCAGCATGCGTTGCCCAGCCTGGAAGCTGTGCATCAGCACTCCTCCATCTGCTTACAGTAAGCGACCATCAGGAGGGCGTGTGCATTAGCTAGTTTCATCACGAGCCAAGAAAATACATTTCCCCCTCAGCCCAAACACACAGTTCCAGCTAAACAGGTTTCTGGTATAGACGGGGCATCCTCGCTCTTCAGTCTAAAATGTGGCATGTTCTCAAGAGATTTTGGCCCTTTTCCAGACCACTTTTCTCGGTGTCAGAAACCCAAATGAGAGGGGGCCCAGGTTTGGAATAAGGAATTTGCAGGAAATTTACTTGCACTTGTTCTGCTAACATGGGCCAATCCCTGGTGCCAACACAGCCCAAGAAATAAAAGCGACCAATGGCTCTGCTAAAGGTGAAACATCTGAAGATACTGCTCCCAGTATATACATCTTTCCTATCTTTGCTAGCTGAGGCCCTGTGTCGTGTCATGTCATCCCCCTTGGAGAAGTTGCAAAGGCTCTTTTGAATTTTTACCCATAATCTGCAAGAACAGAATAGGGGGAAAAGTTTACTTTGGAATGAGAGAGGATTTTTTTTAAACCAAAGGCTAAAACAATATCCAGGAAACCTGGTGTTGAATAAATAAAAGGAATTGAATTCCTCCCTGTACGTGGACATTTATAAAGATTTTCATCTTGAAATGACTTGACTATTAATTATTTTCCATGTACAGTGAACATTTCTCAAGCAGCCACCCAGGGGACTGGACCAAGCTAGATGCCTGCTAGAGGTGGTCTTTAACTAAAAGGCTGAACTAAATTATACCGGAAACCTTGAGGATATTTTCAAGTGGTTTTGCTGTGCTTGCGCTTACCTTCCAGAACATTTGCTCTAGGGATTTTCTAGCAAGCCAGTGCTTTTCCCTGCTGCATCAACTCTTTTCCCCGCTTCGCCATTAGGAGGACAGTTGTCTGACAGTTTAACATTTGTGTCAAATTTCTGTATTACAAGTGTAATGAGCCTTTTTAAGGGGATCAGAAAATGGTGATGGATAGGCAGGGGCTAGAACCCAAGTCACTGCTTCTTGGTAACCAATCCATCTCATCTAACTACCTGTCTAACTCCGTTACTGCAGGCTGCTCAACCTTCTGCTCCAGAACCACAGTCCTTTCCCCTTAAGCTAAAGCTGCTCTTTCACAGTTGGCAGTAGAAATATATTCCCAATCTCTTTGAGGGCAAGCCCCTAAAGAACAGCAACACAAACCACCCATTACCTACTCTCTAATCTACCTGTGGGGCCACACAGAATGCAGTATGAAGGTACCTATCACTGCAGTATCTAAAACTGAAATATCAGAGCATTTTACAGACAAAAAGGTCTTTGCCCCAAGCTACTTGCAGTTTGCATACTCTTGTGTACCAGAGACTCCTCTGCATTAAAGATGATCACAGTGTGATTTATTAGGCAAACCATTTAAGTCAAAGGCTGGAGAAAAGCCTGCTGGACTAACATGTCAAGGGCTAATTAGAGCTTCTCCCTTCCACTTTCCCTCAAGAGCAGATCAAAGGACTTCTAAAGCTAAGGGGAAAACTATGGTTTTACTGTGACCATATCCAGATGAGGATACCTAGTTTCACAAGAGCTCCTCTATCTCACTCACCTGATGAAAAGTTAAATGTGTTTTCAAGCTAGAAGCTCACATACCAAACTGCAAACTGAAACACAGTTTTCCTATAGTGTTAGAAACCACTAGACTTTAAAAAAAAATAATGTTTTTGGAGACTCTCTCAGGCAGGGCCGTCTACAATTTTTTTAAAGGTGCTGTAAACTCACTTTGTGTTTACTTTAGAAGCAATAAACTGAAAAGTTTTCCCCCCAACCACATTTTCTTCCCTCTACCACAGACAGGTTTTTTTCCTTGTCATAAAGCTTTTTCTTACATTAGGGTAATTTCACATGTAGACAAAGTAATTCTGTTCAGAATAAAAATACACATACGTTAAGAGATGCAGGTTCAACATGAACCAGTTACCAACGTAAACAGCTCTAAGCATGCTTTGTGTCCACACCATAGGGTTAAGTCTTGAAGCCAACAGTATCTCACCCCTGCTAGAAGACACAACTTCCTTCCTACAACTGGTTCAGTATACTTTCTTTTATACTGTGGACAGTGTGCAGTCAAATTCCTGTCCCGTCCCCCTCATTTGTGACAGGTCATCACATTGCATATTGTCCCATTCCCTGCTAATGACGCACTGTGCATGTCCTCCGCACATCTGATCCTGGATCCAGTTGAGAGTACTTCCCATAACGCAGTCAAACAGAGTAAAGGTTTGCCTTTAAGAATAATTATTTCAGAACAGCTAGTCCTGATTAACTATCACTGGGGATCTTATTCTAGAAGAGGATTAAGCTATTTTGAAATAAGGTACTTGTAGTCTGGAATAACAGCATGCACACAGGTAGTTAAAGCAGTAAAGCTAATCCCAATTAAAGTCACTCTTCACCTTAATCCAAAATAAAATCCTTGGTTGGATGCGCCTTTAGACAGTCTTGTAGTTGTGTACCCATTAAAAAAAGTGGACTCACAGTTGTCTTGCAAAGGGGAGTCACGCCATGTTGCTGCAGGGACATGTATTATTAGTATAAATCTAAATAATAACTTAATCAAGTGTGCTTGCTGTAACCAGGTCAGAAATGAGTCAAGAGTTAGTCACAGATCTATGGGTGTACTTGTAGCATTGACTAAATCTAATGCGTATAAGTAACATTTCCCTCGCTTAAAAAAAATACCAAACACCTGAGAGATTTCATTTAAATAGCTTATTCAGATCTGGGCAAGACCAACAAAGAAAAGAGAATTTTAACTGTTGTGCCTTCTTCCATAGTTATGGTATTAGTGTACGTACAAGTTACCTCACCCAAAAAGGACTGAAAAAGTACAAAGCACACTATGGATGCTTGCTGAATACATTAAATAAATCAAATTTTGAACCATAAAAAATCCCTTCCCAACACCAGATGTAGGTGTAAATCAAGGAAAGGCTTTAAAATCACTTTAAAAGTTGATTTTGCTCCAATTTTCCCCAAAGGGAAAACTCATATGTGGGCTGAAACAAAAACATGGAAAATTTCAGCTATTATTAACTGAGATAAACGGTAGAGAATAGACCAGAATGGAAATTCAACCTTAATTTCAGTATGCGCTACCTAACACAACTGCCATGGTAACGTATTACATACAACTGCATTAAAATAAAGTGATGGATATTTACACATGCTCTTCACAGTTACAAGGTATAAGTCAGGTCAGGCTTGGAGATTTCCTACCTAGGCAACTATACTACAGGGGTTGGTAACCTCCATCCCAGAGGCTAGACCTGGCCCACAGAGCCATTTGATCCAGCCCGCAAACATGGGGCTTTGGCAGCATTCAGCATTGGTGGATTTCGGCAGCAGTAGCTTTCCCGAGCCACTGCCAAGGGCAGAAGTGTTGGCAGTGGCTGCGTCCGAGTGCCCACTTGCCTGCCCGCCACTGAGCTGAACTGCGTTACTCTGGCCTGCAGCCTAAAGAGGTTGCCAACCTCTGATATCACACACAGCACAACAAATGAAATTCCTTTGTAAAATTCAGATTCAGTAGAGTCTGCAGAAAAGGAAGCCTGGAATATTTTTAGGTATAAGCATTCCTGTCACAAAACCTGAAAGGACTAATTTATCGACATGCAGAGCTCTGTGGCACAAGAATTTGAGATCACCCAGAATACCTACGTCGTCCTACCTCTTCACAAGCCACCATTTATATGTTCTAGCTGGGACTGACAGCGAAGCCCATTATTCAGGTTGCTTGATACCTTCTGTTTTCACTTGTTTTTAATGCTGCCAAACATCCTATTTGGGCTGAAATTTACTGTGCCAAGTGTCTGCCACACATGATTTTTTTTCTTTTTTAATTCAGTGAAAAGGGTTTACTCATTTCCAAGAACAAGTCTAGAGGAATATGCACTGTTTGGCCAGAACATTTTGCAAGAGGAATCCTTTGAAAAGCTCAAGCATCCCCACTATTTGCAGCAAGGACCTGAATGCTAGCAGGTGGCTTTAACATCAGGATGCGCCTTTGCCACTTCCCTGAAAACCTATCCAGATTTGGCCAAGTTATAAGCTTTTGTGAGGAGTGGAATCATATTTCACAGATGCTCAGGGGAGATGTCTTAGCTTTTCAGCACCTTAATTCCCCAAAGATTAAATGCGCAATGAGCAAGTTCCAAGCCGCTCTCTGCAGCTCCCCTCTGGTCTGCTGCAGGCTACGCCTGATGCGACAACTCCAGGTCTGGTGACCTGAATGGAGAGCAGGGACCTTGCCTCTCCTGTGCTCTCAGTGATTCTCCAAAGGACACGGGGGGGGGGGGGGGGAACAGTTTCTTTTGCACTACAATTAGACAAGAAGCAGATCTGGGGAAAGACTTGCATAGAAAAATTATTCCAGCTATTCTAAGAGGTGTGTCCACAGGGCCTCTTATACCAAAATAACTGCTCTAGAATATTTATGCCAGAAAAGAGATTTGGTCCAGAATGGACATTTTTCCAAATATTCAAGCACAGATCAGTCCTTAAAAAAAAAAAAAAAGAAAAAAGAAGTCACTGTTCCTTTGCTGTCAACAAAGAATCAAGAAACCCACTGGCAAAGTGCCTTGCTCCTCTCTAGTGCTGGTTAACAAAAGATAACACTCCAGGTACTGCTTTCATTCATGCAGAGTCGTATTTGCCCCACAACATGGTTAGATCTTGCCTGTGAAGCACTGTGCTGACATGCGCCAAGTTAGGTCTGTGCATCCTGGCTGCACACACTGGCGTGGAGGCAGTGTGGTTATGTTAGTGCAGCCTGCATCCGGGCTAATTAGCTCAGGTGTACTGCTGTGAGACCACAACTATGCTGGTTTTGCTTCTGAAGATAACACATGCAGAGCCAGCTCAGGTGTTTCTGCAGCATGCCAGACATGCAGGTCACAAGGAAGGCTGATTTGAGTGAACCATGGAGGAGACGGCTGGCTCTGGGGACAGCTGAAGGCATGGCTTTGTAAAGAAACGGGGTCTCTTAGCCCCCCCCCATTCCCTCACTCACACTTCCACAGCCCCTTCCCCCCCAAATACAGCCCAGCTATGTAGGCCTGAAGTCCCAGAGTCGGGGGGGGACCTGCAGCATAGACCAGAAGGGGCCTCAGCACTGGCTCACCGTGGGACCTGAAATGCACACAAGTGACGTTGGAGGGGCAGGAATGCATTAGCCTCAACCCTTCCCAGAAAATCAGAAAGGGAACCATCTCTCCCCATGTTTGTACCTTTGGGACAGTCTGATTCAGTCTGGCAAGGATAAGCAACCTTTACTTGACCACCTAATGAGCTGGTCCTTAATGACATGATCACACACTACTTCTGCCACAGGACCCTGCTTTATCCATTGCAGAGCAGACAACATTCAATGAGCACCTACTTAATATTTTGTTTTCCCTTTTATTACTGAGCGGCTAGCTGCCAGCCCAGTTTTCTGTACTGAATGCTGTCTGCTTCCATTTGCTTATAGGCTTCTCTATGGTACTCATTACCATGATATCCAAGCATTTTTACCAAGGTCAATGCATTTATTTTCAGGACAACTGTGAAACAGGAGTGTATTATCCCCATTTTACAGGTGTGTGGGGGAGGGGGTGGAGACAGGAAGAAAAAAAAGCCACAGTGAGATTAAGATAAAAAATTGCATTAACTGTGTGCAATCAATTTAAGACCCCCAATTTTTTTTATTTATTTTTTTTTTAAATCGAGAACACTTAGCAACATATAACACTTCATGCGTTCAGATCATAATGCCCGTGAAGTTTAGCTGCAGCTTAGAGTATTTGACATCTCTGCAAATCAGACTTATAGGTCCAAGTCAGACCCTCGGAAAATGCAGAACGCGATCAGTTACCACCTGTGACGAGTGTGGTTTGAATTAAACAGTTAACATCAGATAGGAACTCTCCGACAGAAGTAGGGATAGAATCCAGATCTCCAGGACGGCATCCAAGTACCTTAACCAAGAGACCATCCCATAATCACCTTCTTCACTACACACCTTCCAAAAACTCTGCGACAAAGGAAGCAGGAGGCATACAGACAATTTCTTTCACCACACAACCCTGATTCATCCCTGGACCTGAGCCATCCTGTGCATGGAGTAAAGCAGGGGTCCTGTGGAAAAGAACACAGCTATGTGACCACGTCATGGATTATATAATGCATGGGCACCAGGGGGGCAAGCGGAGGCAGTACAGGCAACCTTACTCCTGGTCTGCTCTACTTCTGGAGAGTTTGGCTCTGCAACTTTAGTGACATTCTTTTAACCCTGCTGTGTGTGCATTTATATATGCTAAAAAAAATAAATGCAAATTATATTCCACACAGCATATTTTAAACACAAATTCCATTTAATCCATGTAATCTGCCTGGATGGGAAGGTTCTACAGGCTATATGAGATCAGCGCCTAGAGCTACTTCTATGCGTTCATTTCCCAAGGAACAGGAAAGGTAACAGGAATAGACAACATAAAGGAGAGAGGAGAATTATAAATACACATAAATCAAGTGGGACCCAGGAGGAAATTGAAACCACTTCCAGTCTCTGTATCCCACAAATCCTTCTTCCCTGTGGTCTCTGGCACCACTTCAGAGTAATCCAGAGAGACAGGATGTTCACCTGTTCCTACAGCCAGAAAAGAAACAAACAGTGGACAGTGGAGCAGGAACTCCCACCTGGACCGGACATTCTGCTCCCTGGCCAGAGTGGCACAAGGGGAAAACTATTGTATTATTATTACTACTGCTATCACTACTACTACTGTTAAAGGAGGGCAAAGAACAAACAAACAGCCCATCTTATGCCCTTCTCCCCATCCTCTTCAACCACCTAATATCAAGAGATTTATATTCAGGACAAGATCCCACACTGGCAAGAGAGGGAAGTGCTTTGGAGAAGAGGGAGGGGAGGGGGGACAGCTTACAGTTTCTTGGCTTGCGATCAGCGAGCTGGACGCATTCTATGGAAGTAGGCCAAAATGTTAGTTATTATATTCAAAGAACATCTGAATCCCAGCTCAAGGGAACCTAGTTTGTGGCTCTCATTTATGCTGTATATCAATTGAATATCAAACCACATTTTCTGCCTTCTGAATAATAAAGCTTAATAGTATGGGACTCCCATATGGTCTATTGTTAAAATATTTCCAAACATTGGCTGCTATTTAATTTCTGAAGGAAGATTTCTTTCTCCTGCTCGTGCGTTACTTGTTTAAATGGGTCCCTGGCAAAGAAGAAGAATTAATGTATGATGACTTGGGAGATGGACTCCGAAACAAGAGAGGATAAGAAAATGCAAATACATTTTGAAATTAAAAAAAAAAGAAAGAAAGAGGCAGCCGATGTCACATGCAAATGTTTGTTTCAGGCAGAAGCAGCTGGTGCCACCAGGCTCTGCCGTACAGAACAAGGGGTGCAGAAGCTTTCAGAAACCACGAGCTGCTTTAACAAAAGAGGACCACACAGATTCAAGCCATTCACAAAAGGGCCCTGGCCGATTATTTGACTATTACTTACAAGGAAGCCTGGCCAGAAATGTAGGCACTCATACTGGCGAAACCTGTTCTGTGTATAACCAGGGGTTTGTCTTTTCACAAGTCTCCCCCTTTAATTAGCTACTTGTTCCCAGAGGGCACTGCTGATGGATGGAGCATATCAGTTTGGTATTTAAAAAAAAAAAAAAAAAATAGGAAAGTGTGTTAAATAAACAGAACCATCATCATCACCGGCACAACACACAATGCTTCGCACAGAGACGACTGCATCTTCCGCTCACCCTGGCGAAGGAGGGGAGTGCTCATTTCCTAATTTACTGACAGGGACATTGAGGCCGGCAGAGGTTGAGAACTTGCTCGGCATCACACTGTCATGTTTAGAGCAGGATTAAAATATGCAAGTCCCAGTCTAGGGCTCAGACCACATGACCTTTTCTTAACAGGGGAAAGCCCGTCTGAATTGTAATAACTTCAGTGAGCGTGTAACGGGCACTAGTACCCTGTACAGAGCAGAACTGAAACTGTTTGACCCGATGCCACTCGCAGCTAGTTCTGCAAATGGCAAACCTCAGGTAGCCTAACGAATCCAGCTCATGCTCACAGCAAGGAGCACCACGGACCAGCTTGGAAGGGAGCTGTGTCCAAGCCTCCTCAGTCAGGAAGATGGTCAAACTGCAGGGCACGATGGTGTAACTTGCTGGCTTGTGTTTATGCAGATGATGCAGGCAGATAAGGACTCTCATACTGGGCGCGCAGCAGGGGCACAGTGCAAGCACCAACGCCCTGCAGTCACTGGGCCACAGGGACCTAAGGGGAGGGAAGGAGAAACTCGGCTCTCGCGGCTGCCCCATCCTTGCCCCAGCTGCAGCATCTCATTCCTTCCTCCTACATTTCCCCTCCTCCCCACACAAGCTCTGTGCCAGGAAAGCACCCCGACAGGCTCTCGGAGCCACCTGCCCCGGGTGCTCACAGCAATCGGCTGGCTCCTCTCTAACGCCAATGGAAATTCAGAATTTCCAGCCCAGGGCGGTTCTGACATTCCCATACTCGCTTTCATCCCAACTCCGGAGGAAAAGCCTAACCTTTCCAAGCTGTCTATGGAAAGAAATAGAGAATCTCTGTCCACGTGTCACATGCTGCATTCTGACATTTTCAATCGAAACAAACATTTTGACTCTCCTGAAACTGAAACGTTTCACTTCGGTTTATTGACCTGACCCAGAAAGTTTCATTTTGTGTCAGTTTACTATCTGAGCTCCACTTTCCCACATCACCCAAAGCTGTGTAGTCAGGCAGTCTAATGTCCCCATTCTCCCCTGGGGTCAGTGTCTCCAGAGAAAAAAACCTGTTCCATAATGCACCCAACTTAGTGCCGTTCCCACAACTCAGCCCCCTCGCAGTGCAATCTGCATTGCAACGTGCACTGACTCAGTCCTCCGCGCAGCCCGCCCCCAGAAGCAAGAGCAGCAGCTTGAGTGACAGTCCTGGGAGGCAATGTGCTGGCAGGGAAGTACTGTTTATCACTTTGAACCAACGAAGGGGGGTGGGGGGGAAGGAAACGGTTTTGGATCAGAAAACAAACAAGTTTTTTCTATTTCAGGTAAAATTAGAACTTGTTGATTAAAATAATAAATGAAGTTTTGGAAAAAATTTAAACTTTTCCAACAGAATTTGGAAAGAATCCAAAAGATGCTCATACCTCCAAATGGTACAGTCAGGGATAGAGCACAGGAGGACACTTTTTTTCCCCACCCAACTTGCCCCCCCATTCACACAGTCTGCACCAGCCCTAGGCCCTCTCTGCCTTCACAGAAACTCCAACACATGTAACCCAGAAAGATAACCGCCCCGAACCATCGCGTAGGAAACAAGTTCTCCATTGCTGACTTCTGGGAGGACTTCAACCAAATGAAGTTCATTACTCTAGAAAATTCTTCAAATTATATTAGGATGTATCCATTTCACACTTAGTAAAAGGTGAGCGTGTAATTAGAGAGCCCAGCACCCCTCCCCTCCTTCAAACCCAGGAGGCTTTTCTTACTGGAACTCCAAACGGATGGGAGGACCGAGGGCATGAAAACAACACAGCATCTGGTTCAGAAAGACTGCAAACAGATATCGCATTTATCCTCAAATAAACCACTTTATCCCGGGACAACATGCAAGTATACATATTCATTCATATCCCTTATCCCAGGATAAAACCTAAAAAAGTTTCCCAGATAAAAGGCTGTCACTATTTATGCAGTTATGCCGAGACAGCATCATTGAATCAACGGCAGTAAAGTATGGCAGCACTGTATTCACCTGCTCATTGAACCCCAATAAGCAGTGTGATGTGTGGATACTTTTGTTCCGGGATAAACACAGGCACAACTTATCCAGGGATAAATGCAATAGCTGGTGCTACCCGAAGGGAATCTGGAAAGCCCTGTAGTAGGGCGTGTGCAACAGCTACTGGATATGTGGAGTTTGGCTGTTGTTGCTGCCTCTTCAGGGCTGGGTGGAGGCTAGTTTCTATAGACTGCAAGTTTTCCCCCAAACTCCATGGGTCTGTCCAAATCACCCAGAACAAAACAACAAAGGACTCTAATTCTAGTTAAGAGTGGGTACAGAATTACCCCTACTCTCAGTAGCAGGATTATGCCTAAGGACCAAATGGATATTTAGCAAAAGATACTTTACTAGTTTTCTTATATTTCTTCTTTTTTTCCTTGTAAAACTGGAAGAACAAGGCAGGGGAAGGGGAGGGGGTATGCATGGCTTTGATTTGCTTTTTTAAAAAAGACATTTATCCCATACCCTCAGTGTTGGAAACCATAATAAAGCTTCCTTTCTAAACTCCATAACCTTCTGACTGTTTTATAGTTATAAGGAATCATAACTAGAAAAAGATTTAGCCTAACAATGACCTGCCCTCAGACACATTAATCTGTCATATGCAATAGAAAGAGAACAACGAGACAAACCTTTCCTCAGAGCAAGTAATACAGATGGAGTATGGATTTGTTGAGACCTTGTAAGCTACCCCTGAAGCCAGGGTAAATTTGTCAATCCAGTACCCACCAGCCTGAGGACTCAGCCTACTAGCCAGGGTGAAAATACCTTTGTTTGATCTGTTCTAAGACTTCAATGAACGATTCAGTTAAAGTTTGCTGCGTTTCTGACCGTGACACATGACCAGCTTTCTTTTTTCTTTTTCTTAATAGCCTTTGAAAACAGCAAGGTGATTTTTTTCCTGTCTGACTGTGTGCTCCCAAAGCAATTCTTTTAACATTTTTGGCACAACGCAAGACAGTTGTGCACTGTATGTACCTAGGACATTTAAAAATCATTATTAATGTTTCCAATAGATTACTTAGTGCATCTATGCTTTTGCTAGAGCTTCTTTCCTGCCTCGTCTCAATTCTACCTTCTGTCTTAGCACTTATCATGGGGTACAATTTACTGTCTAGTTTTCAATTTTGTCTCGCCTTTCTTTCTCTCCATCCTTTAAAAGGGAAAGAGAAGCTGGGGGTGTATGCCCTCACTCATGCCTTCTCTAGTTTCTCTCTATTCCCTAATCCTTATTTTTTTTTTTGGTTTTATTCATTCCAATCGCCCTGTCGTGCTTGAACCCACTCACCGGCTACTCAACCCCCTTCAGCAAAAACAGCTGCGATCCACAGTTCTCCATTCCTTCTTGTCCTCCACAAAGGCAGCAAATGACTTGTCAAACACTCTTTCCCCTTCCCTCCGGAAAAGAAACCTTTTGTTCAGGTGACTCTCTTGCCCTGAGAGACAACATCTGCCACTGAGCCCCAAGACCCACCCAACTTGCCCGCTTTTCCTGTGAGAGCAGTTTTCCAAAGCAGCTGCAGAAAGCAGCTGCAAAGAGCAGTTTTCCAAAGCCATCTTAAAAGATAACCCCATTTTAATATAACTTCCATCTAGGAGTCGGATGAGAAACCTGTTACTAACACCCAAGGGTTTTTATGGCATTGCTAAAACTGGGACCTTGGCATTGAATTGTTTTAGGACCACTAGGACCAAACTCCTGAAGGTGACTTGAACGCCTGAAAGGTAAGGGGCAGCCAACCTCATGTGTCCTTGTCATGCAAGGGAGGAAGGGGTGTTGAGCCTGGGCATGATTCAGTGCCAAGAAGCTAGGGAAGTCCTGGTGAGGAGGACACTAGGATAGCCACGTGAAGTACTCCAAAATGCACAAAGGCACGGGCGACTGGTAGGGAGGGGACGGGGGGGAACATGTGTTCCCCCGTGAGATTGGACCCAACTCAGCACCGCTCAGGACGGGCAGTGTTTTTGCTGCGCGGGCCAGTGGCATTTTGGGAGGGAGGGTGGCACTAAGCCATGGCACAGAAGTATAGGAGTGGATATGGGGTTTTTGCCCCACCCCAACCCGGGCCTGCCCACAAATTGTACCCCCTACGACTCCGGAGGCACCAGTCACCCCTGCACAAAGGGGAGATGATGTTGGTTGATGTGCTTCGAGCGACAAAGCACAACTTCATTCTGCTTTTTAAACACACAAATACCCTCTGCAAGGCAGAAAAAAAAACTCCTCCCTCCCTGGAGAGTGATAATCTTCCATCAGGATGAACTCTTAGGTCCAGGCTACAGTAAATGGACAGACTACAAACAGGCTGGAGTGCCAGGAAAAAAAAAAGAGAGAAAGCCATCCAAGGTGCCAGATGCATACTGCTTTGGCCACTGCACAAAATGAAGGCTTGAGCACACATTTTTGCCTGATTGCATAGCTGTCTCTGCTACCCATCTAATCTGCTTAGAAAACTGGTTTTGAAGGATATGGTTCAGACATACCAGTCGCATAAGGGGAGGGGGTGGGAAAAAGTGCTGCAGCTGCAAAAGATAAAATAGAGACAACTAATTTTCTCCGAGGTTGCAACACAAGCTCTCTCCCCCTCCTCCACATACAGTCACTGCGCCGAGTGGATAAGCTGGAGATTCTACAGCGTAAGCAAGATGGCACACGAAGGTGTACAAGCCTCTCTCCCCACCCGAATACCCACGCCCTTGAGGGGTACAGCGAGAAGGAAAGGTTGAAAGCCCAGCCATCACAACTCCTGCGCTGGCTTGTTGTAGTGCTTTTAAAATGGGGGGCAGGAGAACTGCTCCTTGCCAAATGTTATGCTCAGACAATAACATCAAGAAGGGGCTGCAACCCCTGTTATACCGATGGGTCGTTCAGTTCCGAGTCTTTTTTGTGATTCAGTTTCTCCCGATACCTAGGCCATTCTGCAAACCCCATGCACACACTCATTTGAGCCACATGTTCTGAAAATTAAACAGTTTTGGGGGGGAGGTTGTTGACTGGCTTTATCATGACAATATCCAAGACTTACATTCATATATGAAAAAGTCACTTTTAATGACAAATTCTCTCCGAACAAAGCTACAGCTGCAGACAGAGGGAGAACATAAAACAAGACAAATACAATTACTTTGGTCTTTAAAAAAGGGGGGGGGGGTGTTTGTGTGTCTGTGTACAAGATGGTGCAAAGACAAAATGAGAGTTGCACCCCATCAGTAAAAATCACTGTAGATGTAGAGGCAGGATTCTAGGGAGACACCTGCATTTTTATTTATAATTTTTTTTTAAACACAGGGTTTTAGCCCTGTTTGCTTTGGAGTTTAGACTTCCCTTGTCAGAAAGGCCAGTCACTTTTCACAGTGCTTTTAAATTGTACATCGCCTTTTTATTTTAAAGGGGAAGGGAAAGCTTCCCTGCAATGTTGGGAGGAAAAAGGAACTGGAGTTACTGGTATTAGTTTCTCTCTCAAGAAGTTGTACTTTCCCCTGGTTTTTGCTGGAAATGTGTGGTGAGAGGAAATCAGGAGTGCTAATTCTGGGCTTTACAAGCTCTTGAAGGATGTATCTTGCGAGTGCTCAAACCTTACCCCACAGTGCAAGGCTGTTTGGTATTTTAATATACCTTCTCTCTCCAAAATGTTAACTGCTCATTGAATTTAAACCAAAAAAGACTAAATACAAACTGCACTGTAGTTCAGGGGTTGGCAACATATAGCCCACAGAGTCATCGGATTTGGCCTGCAGAGCCAAAGTGTTTTGCCTATGCCCACACTGGGACTAGACAGAGAGAAGCTGTGCTGGGACCAGACATCTGGAAGCTACGTCCATGCCACTATCACTTATCTCCACAGCCCACCCCACCAGCTGTGCCATGGGCACAGCATCCAGCAGGTGGGGAGCTGTATCAGAGCTGGGCAGGTTACAGCTGCGCCCATGCTGCAGCTGAGAGGCATGAGGGAAAGCAGCAGCAGCAGCAAGAATGCAGCTTCCAGCTGCCTGGCCCCAGCGTGGCTGCAGACAAAGCCCCCCAGCTCAGGTAGGACCACAGCCAAGTTGTTCCAGCCTGCAGCTTGTAAAGGTTGCCCGTCACTGTTATAGTTTGATTTAAAAACAACTGGCTTTTCCTTTTAAAGCTATGGCCCCTTTGGTTATTTTCTGGACATGAGACTCTCGCAGGCTTTTCTTCTTTCATATGATAAAGAACAGAAAAAGCAGAAGTCGAAGTCTCATCACTTCCCTTTTCCAGGACAAATTTCAAGATACTCCAAACTTCCAGCACAAAACCGACCGGATGTCACATCCAATACTGGGCAGCCATTCCCTGAGTTAAAAGCAGGCATCTCTATGGGAAAAGAAGTCCAGCCCACCTGCTCTGCCCTGTAGCGCACGCTCATTACTCTCCCTAACCCTACTGCGATCACCCAGAAATCTCACCTGGAGACGTTTTCATATGTATGAAAACTACATATAGCAACTGCTCACAGAGAACCAGTGATCACATTACAAGGCGTGCTGCTTAGGCCAAGTCCCCATACGTTTGCTTGGGAAGCACGAAGCTAAAAGGATTTTCACTGTCTAGAGAAGTACAGATTCCCACTCCCTCCCACATCCACACTTGCTTAGTGCAGCTCAACATATAATTCTGAAAATTCATTCCAAAATATCACATTTAACAAATCAGTAATGCAACAGACCTTTGCATTACATTATTCAAGGCCCTCATATGCTTGGTAGTGATACTTGCCATCAACTTTACAGATACCAGGGGGGTTAAGTGTTTTGCCTGAAGTTACTCAGCAGTAAGGGGCAAAAGCAAACACAGAGCCCAGATTCCTCGCACAACCCCAAGCACTAGACCAGAAAGATATCAAATACTTGGCCTAAAAGCCAGACTGAGCCCATCTAATATACAACATAATTGTGTAGCTTTCGAGATGTACAGACACTCACAACTGGATTTAAGTTTCCAGCCTTCCTGGGCACAAAGGTAACACAACGCGAGTGTGAAGGCAGACAGCACTGTCATCCTAAACAGGGCAGTGTCAGAGTGACAGTGAATGTTTCGCATCTGAAGGCTTACCTAACTTTACTCTAACTATGCGGCTGGTCTAATAAAAGATATCACCACAACAGTCCCCACCCCACAGAAAAAACAATCTTTGTAAATACACAGGCAACCTAAAAGATGTGGACTTCCCTTCCCCCACATTACCATCAGTCAGATATTCATCACTCAAAGCCCAGTGACAACACTTTCCTAGTCAGCAATTGAAACAGTGCTTGCATTACAGCAGTGGCATAGGAATGGCTACAGGGAAGGACAGAAAGGAAACTAGCTGAGAAACAGGCAAAAAGAGCAGGATTCTGCCGGGGGAGCAGTTTTCTTACTGAACCAAGCTGATTACCTGCCCAGACAACCATAACCTCCAAGACACTGTCTAGACAAAGTGCATCATCAGGAAATTTTAACTAGCAGTTTGAAAAGCCTAGTGTAGACAAGGCATGCTACCTTTAACCATGTGTCTTGCTTGTCCAAACTGGGTTCTCAGTGCCAACTTAGCCAGCACAGCCCCACATCACAATTTTAAATCCCGGTCCAAGAATTCGAGGCTACATCCAGACCACGAGTGACTACAGGGACAAAGCTAGATTGTAACTGCAAGGTCATCAGAACACCGAGCCATAACTGGAAGATCCTGCCTCTGCTGTTTGTATTTTATGCTCAATAGATTAAATTAAAAATGGAAATGTTCATGCGCATGTGTGAAGTCATCATCATTTTTAACTCCAACTATGATTTTACAGGTAAACATGACACCTACAGGACCCAGAAAGTATTTTCTACAGCATTTTATCCACAGCACTGCTCTGCAACCTTTAAAACAACAGAGGATCTCAAAGCACTTTATAATCAATGACTTTGTAAGTGCATACTAGCTTTAGAGATGGGTAAACAGCTCCTCTAACATCACCAAGTTTGCACAGTTTTAACTCAGGGCACACTTGGCCTGAAGACACTGACTGCAGTGGGAACTGCACATGCCGTTGATCTTGGCTGTGGCGGGGAGAGTTGGAGAACATGAGGCCATTTTTTAGGCTGCGCAGTTAGGAAATTATTCAGGGCACAGAGCTAGTAACAAGCCCTGGAATTACAGTCCCAGTCCCAAACTTCATAGGTAGGAAGTATATTGATGGTCTTGGCCTCTAGAGGTGGGGTGGCATTGTTTCAGACACAGCTTTGTCAGCTCTGCTAGAGATGCAGAAGAAGAGGCAAGGGGATTTTAAACCTAAAATCTGACAATCTTATTGTGGGACTATGGGGCAATATGATGAGAACAGGATCTTCCCCCTTTCTTTCAACACTTGCCCAGAAGCTAACAGCAGGTTTTCAGGGGGCAGGGAAGAGTTACCCTGCATCTCAGCAGCCCTGGCATTTTGACACTCCACAACTGGATCTGCAATGTAAACACTACCCCACCTTGATTGGGCAGCAGGGCTGACAAAGAGTTCAGTCTGGGCGCTGCTACAATAAATACCAAAAGAATTACGAATGTGGTAGCTTCTTCTTGCCCTTCCAGCAGTATTTGGGGAATGGCCTGTCATTTTGAAAGACTGATAATTCCTCATTGCTTGTCCCAGGCAATAGGTGTGCCCCTAACCAAATAGGCTTACCACTTAAAAGCTTAATTGCACCTGTGATTTAACCCTTATCCCCAAAAGCACTTGGGCGCATTTGGATTTGGGAATTTCAGGTGTGGAACTGTGGTTTGCATTCACAAACAGAGCTGGGCAAGTTGGAGAAGCAGGACAGGAAAAGGACAAAATTACATACAACAGGAAGACCAGGACAGGGAAGAAAAAATAATTGTATTTCATTTTGAAGAGATTTAGCTGCCTTTGCATTTCCAGCTGTGTTTGGGTAAGGGCCACCTCACTGTTTGCAATGAAGGGCAGGTTTCATGGTCTCAGATTTCTTTTCCACAACAAAAAGATCAAAGTTTGAGCCACTTGTGCAACTCGGGTGTTTACAACAAGCTCCTCTAATTGCACAGCCAGCCCTCTCTGTCTTTATCAATCTCACACTCAGCTGTGAGTCTTCGTTTCATATGTAGCATGAGAAATGGGAGAAAGAGAGATAGCCCAGGTCCAACTTGAATTACAACCTGCCATCCTTCCTGTCTGATCTTGCATTGGAGCATAAATATAACTTTTTAGGGAGGGTTTTAATACTTCAGGAATAAAGACCCACCCACGTGCTTTTCTGTAAAGCAGTCACGTACTCTCTGATTTTTACAACCCCCCCTTAAAAATGCAACCTATCAAGTGCAAATGTAGACTTCCATAATTTGTGATTCTTATCAATGTGAATAAAATAATAAGTTGCATTCACATGCCCTCTGAATTGTAGGCCAAACTCTCAATATAGTCCAAGTAACATAGACAGATGGACTGTTCTGCATTCCCATAGGGAGACTGATGTTGCTTCAGAGACTAGAGAAGGGGGAGATGAGGGGGGAGCAGTAGCCCTGAAGGAAGGCACAACATGAATTTACACTTGGAGCACTTAGAAGATATGACATTCTGATTCCCAGTCTTATTTACAGTGCGATTCACTATAAACTCAGGAACCGCACAAAACTTCCTGGGTCTCCGTTTCACCATCTATAAAGTAGAGATAAAAACATGTAAGGTTTTGAGAGATGTTATTAATTAATATTTGTGAAGCACATATCTTCAGATGGAAGGTACCATATAAATATTAATAAGCTCAGGCTACTGGCAGCATGCATGTCTCTTGGGACTAGCAAGTTGCATGCATGGATCAAAGAGGGCATGTAGCTGTAAGAGGCAGAATGGTGGGAGTTGGCTCTGTGTTTAATTATTTTTTTAAAACTAGATCCTCTAGACTGTTGTGAATATTCCCTATCAGGTTACAGCAGCTTTCAATTACAGTTACATTTTATCCTTAGGCAAAGTTATACAGTGTACCTTTAATATTAGCAGGGCACATTTTCACTCCTGGAGATCTTTATTCCATATACCCTTGTTAATGTACTTGTAAAAGGGGGGAGAGGGGGAAATCAAAATCAAATCAACTGGGAAATAAGACTTTTCACTTCACACTGATCTGAATGAATATCCCTCCCCTAATAACATCACTGGTCAACTTTCTTGTCCACTGGAGTTGGAAAGGAAAGGGAAAAAAAAGGGGGCACGCCAAAAAAAAGTGGTGAGGCTGTTTCGAAATATTAGCACAGCAAGACTTCGCACACAGCAGAGTTTTGTTCAGGATGAAAACAATGGAACAGCCTCACACAGGCTTAAAATGTCAGACTGTTTCTGTTTTATTTAACCATCATATCGAGAACAAGAGTGGCAAAGCATATAGCTAGGAACAGACTTCAGAAAGGTCCATGGCTTTAATCATGACCCTAAGTGGGTATTTTGGTACAATGACGGGGTAGCATTACAACATGATCTACAGCAGTCCTTTCCAACCCACTCCCTTGCCTGGCAGGCATGCTGAGGAGGAAGCTTTCTGCAGATACCTCAGGAATGCAGTGTGACCCCAGGCACCAAGCATGTTCTAGGGAGGCTGTTTGCCAAGTGTCTCTGGTAAATCCCAACAGTTCGACATTGTCTTGATACTAAGACAGTGGAGATCCAAGGGGAGCAGTCCTGCACCTCCCCCAGTCTAGGTCTTGGAGAATATTCTGCGTCTCACTATCAGTCTTCTTACCGTGCTCAAGATGTACAACATGCTCGCAGAGCCAAGTGTTGGTTGCTCAGTGAAGACCACCTTGGGCAAATTTGTCACACAAGGCCAATTGCACTTAGGCTCCTCAGTTACTTCTCTGTACTGAACTTGCTAATTTCCACCCTGTTTTCTGGAACAACACTGAAAATTTGATGTTGCCTTCTAGGCTTGCTGTGAAACCAGTGCTGACAACAAACTTAAGCACATCCAGTGGTTGCAGCTGAAGTAGGAAAAGTGGGACCTACAGTTCATTGAAGGTAATAACAACAGTGAAGGCCACAATGTAGACACAATTGTAAGTACCTTTGCCCTTTCATTTAACTGCTCAGAATAGGTCTACTGGAGACAGTATTACCTCCTAGTATGTCCCGCATTAGCACCCGTTGCACCACCAAAAGGACGTTTTCAGTACAGATGAGGCCCGTGTAGATGTACACGAGCACAAACGTGACAGGCAGACCATCACCATAGGTACCCAAGAGTTTGGATGCTAATGGCATTGGTCATGAACTGTTTTGTGTGTCCAGGAAATATGCTTGCTACTTTTACACAAAATGTAATTCCTTGTAAGCATTGTGTTGAAGACAGTATAGATAAATCAGTATTTACACACATCTAGCATCACATTAAGCAAGGAACATGTTTTCTAAACGAATGTGGAGGTGGCATCAGAGTGCCAGTAAGTTCAACATAAGGAACTCAACCCAAACTGGAGAGGGTAACCAGTCACTTTATTCCCACCACCCAAACATTTCTGCACCACCATCATTTTCAAGGAAAATCCAACCCTCAGAAGTGGCCAACCCCTTTTGCTGAACAGTCGCCCAAAAAAAATGAATTTGAAAAAAGCCATACCATTTTCTGTCCCCAGAACTAAGTTAAATGGCACCCGGCTCCTCTCTGTATAACATCATGGGCCCTGGCATGGAGAAGATACAATGGAAAAATCAGAGGGTGAGAAGATTTATGCTGCCCCTACCCCAACAAGCATTTTTTTAGCAGTATCAAAAGTCATTCTGGTTTCCAGCTCCCCCATCCCCTCCCCCTTATAAAGGAAGCATGATCATAAGAGAAATCTATTGGCAAATAGTCTGATTAGTCTGTTGTTGGGCATAAAGAGTTCAACACCAAGAGAAAAAGCATACTGATATTCTAGTATCAGGCAGCAACATCTTCCCATCTGTATGAGTTACTGGGTTGAACATTAGCTTTTGACAGAGAATAAAATATTTCAGTTATGGAAATATGCTCCTCTCTTTATACTTGGACAGTTTTCAACAGGATTTTTTTTCCCCCCTCTCTACACCTTTTTCCTCCTATATGGCCTACTGCCTCGTTCATCAAGTATTCCACCCTCCCGCCCCCCCACTGTTACCAGTTACATGAATTCACAAAGAATAAAAACAGGGAAAACTATCAGCAATATCTAGGTGCAGACAAAGCTTGACCTGGAATAAACTTAAAATCAACCCAATGGTCCACTCACAGTCGCACAATTTATTTATACAAGGGTGGGAGGAGGGAGTACATACATACATATATATAGTTTAGATCCATAATGCCCAAGAACCGCACAGTAGCACAAGCACCATGCTTACAGTTGGTTTTCACCACCGTTAAAAGGCCCCAAAAGCCCATAGGTTTAATTACAGAAATGGCCGGGGTAAGCCAACTCTAACACAGCATGTGCTACCTGCGTTGACAAGCCCCTCTGCATGAGGGCAGAGTCCCTGCCAGTCGTTTGTAATGCAACTGGGGTCTGCTAAGTGAGAGAGTGGTTCAGGAGTGGCCCCACTGCCCCCCTTAGCAGATCACTGCTCTGCAGGATGTAGAAAGGATCCCAAGAGTATTTATGTCACTCTCAAAACCACACAAGCACCACTGGCCACGCTCCAGAGTGCTCACTTGCTGCTTCTGTTTTCATGCTACACGTCCATGGCAAGGAATAATCTAACTGGCACTGAGGGGTGGTAGCGGTGTTCAAAAGACCCCTCCAGAACTGAGGTGACAAGATGTGCAAGAACAACTAGAATCTATTTAAACACCCCCCGACCAAGGCTGGAGTGACATATCTACTTCTGTGCCAAAAGATGGCATAACTAGGGGTATGTTTTCTAAGAAATATGAAGCTGGTGCCAAAGTACTAATATATCTGTAACACTGAGCCTTAAAGCCTTTAATAGAAGGAGGGGGCAGTGGAGATTCAGCTTAAAACCGCACACAAACCAAAACAGGAAAAAAAAAAAAATAGAAGAGATTGCTGTGAAAATACAGCCACAGGTCTCAGCCCCTGGGATCCTTCGCAGAACTTCAAACCCCTCCTTTCTCATAAACACTAACAAATTTTGAACAATCAGAAAGGGAAAAGAGGCAAAACTCTAACAAAAAGAGTTAAGAAAGGCTTCACACTGTTCTTAACAAACAATAGTCCATATATAAATGTGGCATAGCCCCCCAAAAGTTACTAAAAGGTGGAGAAAGTGAGAAGACTTAACTGTAACCTGCTCCCACCCTAGCAGAAATTCACCTACCCTTTACCTTCCACAAGTATCATTAGCAGGCTCCTGCGAGCAGCAAAAAAGCTGCCGAGATCAAACACAAGCTAGTAACAAAGCTCTTCCTCTCGTCTCTCCGACATGGGCCAGAATTCCTGGCTGAAGCTAGTCTTTTCCCGAAGGGGTGGGTTAGTTCAGAGTCCTTCTCAAAAGTTCCCTGCTGACAGCATGCTTCAGCTGCAATGCAGAAAGTGCAAAAGCCAGGAAATACAACAACATTCACACCAACCTCACCCCTTCTATCACACCTCTCTGAGAATATGCCAAGGGGCCTGCCGTTTCACATTTGGAGGACTTTGTTTCCCCGGGTAAAGAGCAGGGAGGATTTTTAGTTGCAGAAGCCCTTATTCTTACGTTTTTATTAGATTTGGGACTTTAAAAAAAACCCTGCCCTTTGATTTATACAATGATTTCCTACATTACTTCAAGCTCTCAGTATTTTTCTTTTCTTTTTTTTTTTTTTTAAGCTAAAATACAGCTTGAAACACCACACCAAGTGCTGTCACGGTCCAAAAATGTCAGGATTCTCAAACTTAAGTCCACCCCTGTATAAGAGAGCTGCACACACGTATGTGTCAATCAGCCACTGTAGCAAGCCAGAGAAGCCCGGTTTGAGATTTCAGCATGGCATAAACTTCTGTGGGCAAGAGAAGTGCCAGTCTGTGGCACACCTGCCTTGTCCATGTTGTGCCTGGGGTTGGGTCAGAAAAGCCCGTCCCAATGTTGCTTCTCTGCTTTGGTTTCACATAAAGTCTCCTCCCAGCAGAGAAAAAGAGGAGAGGAAAATAATTAAACTTAAGACTTAAAATGACAGTTTTTGCAGACTCAAACTGTCTGCTCTCCATCACCGGAAACTCTTCATCTGGTCCTACAAATCTCACTCCAGGCTGTTAAAGGCGGCATTATCATCCCCATTCTCCTTTTCTTGGCATCAGCACTAAAATAAAATACCTCCAGGGCACTGTGGAAAATGGCAAACAGACAGGTGGCAAAATCTTTGGGTGGTCAGGCAGTAAAAACCCATGTCAAAAAAAAAAAAAAAGTCAGGCAAGTAACCGGGCAAAGACAACAAAAACCAGCATTGTCCCGGATTTGGGTGCTCAGCAGAAGTCTGATAATTAAAACGGAGCCAAGCCCACACGATACCGCAATGGCTCAGGAACTATTTTGAAGCAGGTAAACCAATATCGCCTGTACCTGTTCCAAACCGCATATTAATATATGGCCTCTGTTTCTACAAAGCCTGCTGGCAGCTCTCCTGGAAGGAGCTCCTATCTCCAAGAGGATCTTGCATTCTCTCTCCTTCTCTGAAAAAGGATCCCAAACAAGTGGCTGGGGCATACCTTTTTGGAAGCCCCTGCATGTTTATCTTTACTGATAAGCCTGCAATCTTGGCTGGGAGTGCATCAGTTTGTGTCTGCAGCAAACGCCTGCTCCAGCAAAGCCTTCCTTATGGAACAGGCTCTTTCAAAGCTGGGTAGCTCATTTAACCTCTTACTGACCAATGTTAATAGTCTGTGATCTTTCTGCCTCAGAGACTCTCTCAAGTGAGCCCTACTACCTCTGTGTCCAATCACTGAGAGATGGTCAGCAAAAACCATTTGGGCTTCTGGACCTGCAGAACAGACCAGAACTCCCTAGCGTGCTTAGTAGGTGTGATTCTTTTGGTGAGTAAGTTAAAGGATCCACTCGCACAGATTTGTCATTGCTTGTGATCTCCAGTGCCACATGCACACTGAAGGCAAACACCCAAAAAATCACTAGGGACTTCCCCAAAGCTGAGAAGACCTGTATCTCAGGCAGTGCGAGCACAACAGACAAGCGACTGCAGTGCTTCAAGACAGGCTGCACTTCCCCGGCCATCCCCTTTCCATGTGCTCATTAGCTGACATCAACCTGGTTTCAGTTAAGCATGTTCCGTGCCAGAGGTGTTTTTAAATGGTGTTTTCAAGCTTTACTTGTGTTTACAGCACGTGCAGTGTACTCTGCTTTCAGAAACAGTACGAGCTTGCCTGAGTGGCTGGGCTCTGGTATCTCAGATACACCTTTGCAGGGGAAGGAGTATTTACTCATTACCTGGTCCCCAAAGAATGACTTCCCTTCGATCTGTCAGCCTCATACTCAAAATGTGATACCAGAACAGCAGATGAGAAGTTGAGAGAGAAAGAGAGCAGCTTTCCGTACGCTCGCTCTGTCCCCATTGCTCCTAACATGCAGAATCAACCGACTGGAAATTCCAGCAGAAGCAACTCAAAGGGCCCAGGCCTACAGGTTCTTTACAGAAATCAGAAATTAGTCAAGGGATTATAACACGTCTACCTACGTTTTCATTTGGCAACTCAGCTCAGAGGAACACAGTGAAAGAGAGAGAGCAGGGCAATACCTGCCAGTCAAGAGTTCAGATGGTACAGTGCTCCTTGAGTTGAACTAAGCCAGCAAGTTACATTAAGTAGTGTTTGCCCTGCCTGGGTTTATAAGACTTTATTTGGCCCTTGTGATTAGTTTTACTTTTCATAGAAAAAATGTGACAAGACCACAAAGTAGAAAAATATGCCTACCCAGAGACAAACATTTTTTGCTTGAGTTCTGCCTCAAAAATAGTTGTGCATGAAACTTTACTGATTTTTTTGCTTTCACATCCAAATGATGAGCAAGCAGAGTTTCACTGTGCAAATCTTTGCACCTCTAGCTATACATCACATGCCCACCTCTACACACACTTTGCCTGGCATTCACTTGATAGAGGCAGCCAGATGAAAAAAAAAATCAGCATCTCTAAAAATTGATGTGAATGTGACTTTCCTCCTTCAGAAATGATGCAAATCACTAAATATTTTGTCTTGTACGGTAAATGAAGCCAGAGCAAGCAGCTTAGAGGTTGCAACAGCATTAGAGGTATAGAAGGGTGCTCTGAGAGAAGAAAAATGGAATGAGCCACACATACTCAATTGCTAATGCCAATCAAAGGCTAGAAACCCTCAATGAAAGGGTCAGCTGCAGGCCAGCTTGCAATGGGACAGAACTGAGTCCACTGCTCCACAGATCGCTCCTGGAAAACAGGGTGGAAAGTAATCTCGTCTACATGGAGACATTCCTGAAAATAAATGTAGATCAACTAATATTAAGAATTCAAAGTGGGCTGTCCATCGCCTTATGGACACATGCTCATTCAGAATTAAAGTTACCTTAATCTATCTTAAATCAGTGAATTAAGACCATTTTAATTCTCAATAAGAGCACACACACAAGGGCATAAGGCAGTTGAACTAATCTACTTTACATTCACAACTTTAGTTAGTTTGGATTAAATCTCCTAAGCATCCCCATGCAAATAAGCCATAAATTTGGGTGAACCTCATGGGCTCTGCAGTCCACTGGGTCCGTCTAACAGGAAGGTCATGTGCAAGTGGGTACAACATGATTTGACCCCATGATGACTACATAGGACAGACAAGGTAAAGAAAAGGCCATTGTTTCAGAAAGAGCTAAAATGACAGCTAGTGACCAGAAAGGTCCTGACACAGCATTCCTGCCTAGAGGCACCAGGGCAGACTAAACACCGTTTTGGGGCAGAGTACCAAAAACACCCCACCCCAACCTCAACTTGTAAGATGTTGGTGTGCCAAGGGCAGATGGTGGGAAGGGCGTGGGGCCATGAGGAGCCCAATGCTTGTTGTGGGAGCGCAGGCCCAGCCCCTTCCCTGCCATCCGCCCTGAGGCACATGTGCCAAGCAAAATGCCTTTGTGTGCCATGCTCTGGCACCTGTGCCGGAAGCTGCCTACCCCTGATATAACCCATCTCTAGAACAGTTTGATTCTAGGCCTGGATCCAATACTGCATTCCCTTACTAAAACCTGACTGTCATAAAAAGCAATCCCCTGCAAACCTAAAGTATTATTTGCTCTGTGGTACTACCTAAAGTGCCCCTCCAGGGAAAATATCTACGGAGACAGTTCAGGACCCAAAGAGCTTACATACAGCCCTCTGACAGTTTCAAAGGCCATAGGATGTATCTGAAATTCTTACACTGATGCAGCACTTTTCATCAGCTGAGTTCAGAGCAAACCACTTTACAGAGAATAATGAAATTATACGTGGTTTCCAGTGGGGGTGAACCACAGTTGAAAAGGTTATGTGACATGCCTTTAGGTTACAGAGCAAGCCAGTCAGAGCTAGAAACAGGACTTGGAAGCTGGATTTTCTTTCCTGTGCTCAAACGGCTGGATAATGCTGGCTTGTACTTCTTTTCTTCCTTTTTTAAAAAATGTATTTTGCTATTTAACACTAATACAGAAAATAACTACAAGTAAGCTGCAAAGCTCCCCATCTAACATGAGAGACATTGACCAAGTGTTCAGGTAAGACTATTCGGGTAATGGTATTATGGAGGGCCAAGGGTCTCCTTCCACATGCAATGTGTGTTCAGTTATTGTGTCTCATCCTCTCTCACCCACCATCTTTTTCATTTTCACCAGGTGTAAGGGCATGGAGTCAGCATTTCTCTAAATTATATCCATTTAATAAAGCAGATTAAATGCACTCCTGCCAAAACAGAATATTCTAGCAACAGGAAAACCAATGTTTCAGGACTGCCAAACATGAGACCTCCATCCTTAGGTCAATAAAATACTGTTTCAAAATGCTGAGAAGTCCTGGGCATTGACCGACTGGGAAAGAATTAGCAACTTATAATAATAATACATCACTTCCCTCCCCTAACCCAGTGGACGCTGTCCTGCATAAAATTGATCTGTATATCAAGAAGAGTCTTGCTCATCTCTGGCAAGGAGCTGGCTAGGACTCTCTCCTTCATGTTGAGTTGCTAGAAATGACTTCCAAGCAGTTACCAGAAAAATGCCTACATAGCAAGATACCTGGATACCTGATACATAGCAAGACACTGATTATGCAGGTAGCTTGTGACAAAAGGTTTCAGCTGCTGAAGGATGGTAGGGATAAGGGGGAAAAAAGATACAGAGTTCTTATTCTGTCTTGCAATAGACATTTTATGGTACTTGGTTATTGAGCTTGACCTTGTACTGACTGGAAAAGACCAGCTGTTATTGCTATCACAGTCTATCCTTGCAGCCTCTTCTCTTTAGCGCACAAAAAAAAGAGAGAAGAGTTTAAACAGCGAGTTACTGAACGCAAAAAATTCTGAAACCTGTCAGAGCATCCCAATACAAGTCTAACACACCGACTGCCTCTTCAGACACCTCTTGCAAAAGTCCATACTAGATGCTCCAGTCAACAGAATTCCAGATCTAGCAGAAACAAAGGACTGAGATATGGGCACAAAGTTATCAGCAGCATAGAGAGACCTCGGTATAAGTGGGAATAAAAAAAAAAAAATGGGGCTGCTTTGTTTAAAGGGGAGATGACAGTGGGATGCAAAACAGTCAATGCCGTAAAAGGTAGTACAAAAACAAAGGGAACAGCCAATGGAGAGGAAAGTGAAACCATATTTAAAACCTAATGAGAAGAAAATACTAGCGCAAGTCATTGGCACAAGATTCAGTCTCACAACCTCTAAGAAAGGTCTGGACATTTTGCAAAGATGAGAGTGCTCAACTATATCAAACAAAATACTAAGCCTTCTCACCCGAGGGCACAAGCCAACCACTAAGTTCCCCTATGAGCAAGTTATTCTTTAGATGTTTATTTTTATTGCTTAGATTTATATCCTGCCTGCACGATGGCTTACAGTAACAGACAAACAACCCACAAGTTTGGCTTCCTTGTCCTGTCCCCTGAAGCATCTGGCATTTGGCACTGTCAGACAAAGGATGCCAGGCTAAAAAGGTCATTCCAATCCGGCATGCCTGGAAAGGCAAAATGCACGGAGGAAAGCGTGGAGCGTTAGACGACAAGTTCCAATAACTCAGGAGCCCTGTTCTGTAGCCTTGAATCACCATCTTGCCCTGGAACTGGTGCCAACAGGAAGCTAAAAAAGCAGAGGCAGACAGACTTCAGTCTTGTGAGGTCTTGAAGTCTCCAACCTTGCAGGTAGTGGGGTACAAGACAAGGCACAGTGTGGCCTGTTAAGTCCTCACCAGTGAAAGTAGGGGAGCACTCACTCACATGCTGGAGTGCACTGAAAAACCAGGAAGGACACAGAGTGGCAGGCATTCTGCAGATCAATTTAAAGTAAAATGCTGTATCTAAGTAACAACTACTAACGGGCAGAGAGGGTCCCGAGGAGGCCAGCATCCCTCTTCTGTACAGAGTGTGCTTCCGCAGTTTGAAAAGCTCAATTTACTGAAAGAATTGGGGTGAGGATGGTTGCCTGTTTATTTGGGTTTTTTTACCTTTAGATGAACCTTCCTACTCACAGCTGAATGGCAGTGCCAACATGAACACCAGCATGTAAAACACAGGCCCAGGGCAACCCACCTGCTCCAACAGGGCATGGTCTCTCTCTAACAGGTCTGAATCAAAGAAAACAGACAGTTGGGGTTTCTAGATTAAGCCTACCCATTCCCTGTTGGCTTTGGCTCCAAGTCAAATTAACCCTCAAATCAAGGCCTCCAACCAAGCGCTCTACAGGTTGCTACTGGATTTGTGCCCACAAGAGCATCTTAGGCATTGGACCTATGCGAAGCAGCAAGTATTCGCTTCAGGTTCGGCCGATTCAGAGGGACAGTGATTCAATTCAGAGATTCAAATCACTGTCCCAATTCGATTTGGCTGAATCGGATATGAAAATTCAGGGCAGCTTCAGAGATTCGGCCATAGACTAAATAGGCAGCAGTCCTCACCATGTTGGACACAGCTGCCTCCAGCTGGTAAGTCTGTTGTGGTGGGCGGAGGGGGGGGGAAATGGGGCTGAATCTCCTCCAAATCAAATCGACTACCAAAGCTTCGCACAGCCCTATTAGGCATCCTCTCAGTAAACCTGCTTCATGACCCCTTTGCTTCAAAATTAGCCACTACTGCTATATTGTCCATCCAAGTGTTCACTTCCCTAAATCACATCAGATGTCTAACAGCAGCCGTGGACAGAAGATAAATAGCCTTCAGGAATGGCCACACTAACTCACAAAAAAGGTTTGTGGGAAAGGAGCTTGTAGGAAATCCAAAGCCCAAATATAAAATGTATTGTACTTTTTTGTTTAAAAACTAAAAGCTCAGTAAATTCCCTACATTAAAGACTGCTTATCTTCACACTGAAATTTCTTAGTTTCTCTGTCACTAATATTTAAATGTAATTTGTCTAAACAGTTAGAGGTATTTACTATACTTCATTACAACAAAGTATATGAGAGTTGGCCTAATAACCTCATGTCTGCTTTTGAACCGTAAACCCTGTGCCTGACTGAACAAAGGTTTATTCTATTAGCTCCTCAAATCAATTAATAAAAATGCAACTTCTCCACACAGCAATGGAATAAAACCCTCAATCTAAACCACAAAAATCCTTGAACGACAGGAAATGGGGCACAGGGCAACTAAGAAACTCCAAATTATTCTATGCATGTATTCACTACCCTCTTATTTATTCAAAATACTGACTTAGCTGTGAAGTATATTGTACCAGGAAAGCTTCTTCTGGTAACATCTCATTGATCCTTATATAACTGCTCTCCACCTTTCTAAAATTCTATAATTGCCCTCCCCCCCCAAATATATATACAAGAGAAACAGCTATTGTTGTGCATGTATATCCAGTAAGTGTAGGGCTGCAGTAAAGCAATTTTTATCCCATCAAGATGCCTGCCATAACTGCTTATTAACAATAACTGGTTGGTATTTCATGTTCACATAGCACCTTTCAGCTGCAGACTGCAAAGTCATTTCCAAAAGCTAGGTGTACATTGCTGCTACTGTCCTGCCAATGGGAAAACTAAGGTATGTCAAATCGTTTACCCAAGGTCTCAGAGCAAGTTAGTGGTAGACCAGAAACAGAAACCCAAGTTAACTGACCTCCAGCCCCTAGGACTAACCGCTCCCCTGCTAGAAAGACAACAGGTGCCACATGCACATCATGTAACAGCCAGTCATTTTGGGGTTTAAGAGCATTTCACTTCCCCCATTAGAAACTAAATATTGAGCACATTCCATGTGTTTGCAAAATTATACTGCTTCAGGTAAAGGCACAAGATCTGGAGCTCATCCGAGTCATTAATGCTACAGGCCTACAAGAAGGACCATCTGCAGAACAAACTTGCACACACCCAAGTACCCTCCTGCTATGAGAGAGGGGGAAATATTGCTGCTAAACCAGAACACATTTCAAACAAACCTGCTCAGGTGAAGCTTCCTCTCCTCAGAAAAGAACAGTCTTGATTTCAACTTGGGGACATAGGAAAGGTCATGGAATTCATCTCAAACTCTGTAACCAAAAAAAAAAAGGTATTACTTCAGCTCTCCTCTCGCCCACCTAGCAGCCCTAAGGACAGTGACTGCCTATAGACACAGAATAACCTGTAGAGACTTTGAAATACGAATATGGGAAACAAAACCTTGTTAGTGCAGGTTTAAAGAGACAAGGGCTCTTGCAGCTCAAAAGTTACACTGGCAAAGCTTCTGAGTCAAGCAGAGTTTTGAGGGCTCCTAGAGCCAGAGGACTGTAAAAAGTATATTCTGCAATATGCCCCAAACTTATAGGATTTCTGACATCTGAAGAAGGTGATGGAGAATATTTAAAACGTCACTAAAACCTGAGGTTTATTTGAAAGAAAAAGTTTTCACTTCAAATAAAGCTTTGTTTTGAAACGTATGAAGCCAACTGTTAGTGCATGGAGCAGGAGGCCCTGGTTATTAGCCAGCGAGAGCCAATGAATTCTGTTTAGTCAGAAGTTTATTAGCTCAGTAAACACCATGCCAGTTCCCCTCGCCCCTGAACTGCAGAAGCCAAACCAAGAGATACTCAACGGCAGATATTACCAGCACCCAAAATGGCAGCGAGTTAGATTACAAGAGATTTTTGAAGAAATCACTGTCGCATTGTTTCACACAGAAAGTCGTGAAAGCTGCCAAGGCAGCACGAACGGTAGGTAACTCTTTCGTAGGAGTTACCATTTTATGGAGCAGGGATGGCTGCTTCCGTTTGGTAGGCAAGCAGTTTAAGAGGAACAACTCTGGGGACTCTTGGCAAGGCAGGACACCAAAGGACAATTTATATACTAGCAAGGCTTGTGAAGGAGAGGGATAGGATAGGCTTTTTGATAAAAGCCTTCTCCAGGTTCTCTGTGCTTCTTGCATCTGACTAACATCAACTTCCTTTCAGTCCTAACAGAGCACACGGCAAGGGTACGAGACTGAGCTCTGACAGTTTGTGACACCACATCTCTTGAGTTCATCTCATGAATGAGACCTGATCATTTAACTCAATCTGAGGCTGGTACAGCCTAAAAAGAGTCCAAGCAGGGAGGTACACACGACCAGGGACAGAAATGGGATTGCTGATGACAAGTACCGCCTATAGGCAGTGATACTAATATTGACTTAGCTGTACACCTGCCCACTGCAGGAAGCATCAAGTATACAAGCGCCTTCAGAACACTAGGACTCAAAACAGCCGTACAAGATGTTTGCAAAAGTGACTTCTACCTACAGAGCCAAGAATCAGTCATCCAGGACATAAATATAACAGGATGAGCCCAGCTCCAAGCAATATTTCAGACTGCACTAGATCCGACAGAAGGGAAACAGATACCTGGCCAGTGAAGTCCTTGCTTGGGCTACTTTTATATCTCAATATCTAGAACAGTAGGAGGCAACCTTTTCAGCAGGCATGCCAGACTTCCCCCACACCCTCTCTATGTGTCACTTCAATTACCTTCCACTGCCCAACCTGGGGCTCCGCTTCCTGCCCTGTGCTTTCTGCTCCCTGCCCCATCTACCACATTTCATTCCTGCTTCTTCATGCATTCAGGGATAGCAACGATGGCATTCATCTTTGAACCAGACCAGATGGAGGCTTGTTCAACATTGCAAGGTTTAGAGCAAAAACCAAGGTGAAAGAGCTGTTTCTGAGAGATTTCCTGTTTGCGGATGATGCAGCCTTGGTTGTCCACAGTCAATCTTCCCTGAGCTTTGGGTTGACAATTAGTCTCAAGAAGACTGTGATCAAATTGTGTACCAAGGGGTGGAAGAACCAATGGCTGGCATCACTCTGGAGGGTAAATCCCTTGACGCTGTCAAGGACTTTTGCTACTTGGGTTGTATGATCAGCAGGAATCTTGACCTTCAGACTGAACTAACTAACAGAATCGGAAAAAGCATCTAAGAATTTCAAGCTATTTCAAAAACATGCACAGAATAACACCAAACTATCAGATAAGGTGAAAATGCAAATCTACAAAACTTGAATGCTGTCATCCCTACTTTATGGTTCAGAAACATGCGTCTAGCATATGTAGTCCATCAGGAGACTGAACAGCTTCCACATGAGATGCCTGTGCCAGATCCTGAAAATAACGTGGAAAGACAAAATATCAAACAGATATAATTAACTAAAAAAAGGGGCAAAAAAAGGAGTCTGCACTACTACTGTCACGAATGAATGGGGCAACAGAGTCTCAAGTACCTTCTGATAAGCACTGGACTCAATGGAAGGAGGCAAAAATCCAGGCAGGGAAGCAACCTATATAAACTTTACAAGAGCCAGGCTTTCGCCCTTGCTAATCTCCCTTCCCATCTCAGGGCTTCCTGAGCAGCACTTTGTTTGAATGCACAAACAACCTGGAGAAGGTGGCATCGTTGGTGTTAGCAGCATTAGGGCCATAGGCGATTGGTAGTGGGGCACACGCCCCTCCCCACCCCCAACAGGGCTGTCTCTGCCACCAGCGGCTTCTGCAGATGCTCGCCAGCTCTGTCCCCACTGCTGATGCCTCCGGTGGCTTTTGCGGGTGCCTCCCGAGTCTGGGGGGCATCACTTGCCCATGATTGGGGCAGACCTTTGTCCACATCTTTCTGGATCAACCCAGGTTCCCAACACTACAGCTGCTCTGCTCTTTATACTTTCTTCCATGAAAGAAGTCAGGAAAGAGCAAAGTCGTCAAATGCTATACTAGACATGCAATGTACTGAGACAGGCAGGCACATGTACCATATATATGCATCTGGGATTATTTTTCAATTGTTGCCGTAGAAAAAACATGAGACCAGTTACACGTTAGCTGACAGTTTGAAGAGTCCACAGATTTTGCAATGGGATTTATGAGGTTGCTCAAGTGATCAAGCCTTGGCCCCTTAACTGCTTGCACCTTAGAGCCTTGCTGCAGAAAGAGAGGGGATGAACACACAGGACACTTCTCCAGTCCCAGAATAGCCATTTCAAGTTTAGATCTATCATCATAATCTCCCCCAATATAATGAGTCCCTGGGGAAATGCTGCCAACCAGTAGAGTAAGGTATGTGCAGAGGTCATACAGAAGAGTACCAGGAGTTCTCCATGTCACAATCAGCTACTTTTTATTGCCTCTCTCAATCAGAATCTCTGTATAGACAAATAAAGTATCAATATCCCAAGAGAGGCCAATACTTACAGGTCTTTTTTCAATTGGAATCATCCAGGAAAATAGGAAGGCTGGTACCAGTATAGCCTCTTGTTTCTCTAAGGTGCTTGTCTACTCAGGGAAATCAAGACTCAATCATAATCACAGTCCTGACTCCACCATGTGGGTGCTACTGTAGAGTAAAGAACAAGGAACTTTATTCTGAAACCGTTTTTTTCTTTTTTTGCAAGACTAATAACTCCACTCAGAAAGCAAAAGAGTTATTCTGGAGTGGAGTGTCTGCATGGGGGAGTTAGAACAGCCAGGCTCAATTACAGCACAAAGCCCTAGTGGGATACTTACTCCAGAACCGGTGTTGGCCTAGTTTCTCCACGTGGACAAGGTCCTACCAACTGAACAGCAAACGTGCTAATAAGAACTGAGACAAGGGAGACAGGTGAGTGGATACATGCCAGCAAAATGGGCACTGGACTGGATCTATCCCTATGCAACTCAGGATCAGTCCCCTCACCTTCCTGTGCCTCCCCTCCTTTGCCTGTTTATACATAAAGCTCTTCAGGGCAGGGCTGGCTATTGCTGTACATTTGTACAGTACTTAGGAAAATTATTAATATTATTTCAGCATCTGCAAAATGTGGTGAAGTTATCTAACTTAGGGTCCGATCAGATCAATTATACCAATTTAAAATACAAGGTGGGAGGGACTCTCCGTGCATGAGCTAATCTACAGTTACTATTTCATGTGTCCACTCCTACTCCAGAGCAAACAGAAACTCAGCTGCCATATGTATGCCTTGCTTCACTCGGAGCTAAGCCTCCCTGGTACAGCTTTTACTTACTGCAAGATAGGAGCAGACACATGAAACAGTTACTGAGGAACAACTGATATGTAGAAAGTGTCCCCCTCCTATCCCTTCAAATGCAGTATAAATTTGCTCATCTGTCCATACGCTTACTCACATACAGGTGGGGACTGAAAACTAATAGCAACTCTCTTCCCTAAATAAATCTCAGCTTTGGAACACTTTCCCTAGTGTCATCACAATCACGATACCAGGCCCTGTGTTTAACAAGGAAGAGCCTCCAATGTGAGGCACAGATCCCTAATACTCAACCAAACTCACCAAGGGCATGCCAAGGCCATGCCATCAAAACCATAATGAAGTAGCATCGAGAGCAGGCACAGTTCAAACATTTTCTCCCCAGCAGTGGTCAAAGACAAGACATCCTTCTCTCTAAATTAACCCTGTCCCTTCCAAGGAATGCCTGGAATTTCTACTATTTCCCTACAGAGAATGGAAAGCAGAGGCTTGGCATGGGGCAAGACAGATAAGAGCCTGCCTTCTCTGCTAGTTTTGTTAAATCCACCTAGATATTCAGGGCATGTGATGGCAAGATAGAGACGTGGCTGTTAAGAGACTCAGACTGCAAAATACCTGGTATGATGTCCAAACAAACAGAAACTCCAGTTTACAACATGACCATAGTATATAAAACAACACCATAAAAATACAAGCCAATCCAACTGCTTCAGCTTTCCTTCACAAAGCAATGATAAAGTTCCTTTTTCCCCTGCAAGCATGCTTGTAAGATTTACTAGGATGTGGTACCAAAGTCTTCATCACTTGTACCAAAAGATGGCCGGCTAGCAGCTCTTAATCCTAAGAATCTAAGACTGGAAGGTAGACCCGTAATGGCTAAAAGCATATTGCAACAATACATGCACAACAGTTCCTGCGTGAATGCAAGCCCCCAGCCAGTTAAAAAGTGGACATAGCAATTTACTTGTAATCCTCTCCCAAACCTGATGGCATTTGTTTCTGGGTGAAAAAAAGTCAAGGTTGCAGAGTTGTGGTTTAAAACTCTCTAAAGCCTTGCCTATTTTGGAGATTAGCTCTTCACTTGTCCAGCAGCACCTCCTTGTTAGTAGGGATACCAAGCCAAAAGCATACATTTTTGAGCCCTAGTAATTTGCCATAGGGTCATAATGTCCAATCAAAAGTTTAACCCAAATCTAAGAAAATAGCAAAATAAACCTATTCACTGTATTAAGCTACAAAGAGTAAAACTAAAAGTTCCGACTTTCTATTTCTTGGCAATATTTCTGTAATTGTATAATATTCTGAATATAATCTGCTTTGGGGGACAGAGTGTAAGAAAAGCTAAGTGAACCAATATTCATCCCTAGCTGGATACTTGCAGAGAGAGGCCGCGCAATTCCATATTTCCCTTCAGTGAATTCTGAATTTTTGTCCCTCTGTTCATCAGCCAGAAAGAATGAAAATGTCTACCTATGTTAACTCAAAGGGAGTCCTGTGCCCCAGACATGACCACAAATGACATTCCCAATAGTCACTGGTTTAATGGACCACCGGTCTGTGGTTATACCCACAACTAGGATTTCATCTTGCAAGTTCCAGCACATTGCATTTATTCCAGCTCATACATCAAATCTAATACTCAAAAGGTAAAAGGAGATGCTCAACATTTAGATTGCCATTGAAGGGAGGGTGAATATATCATACTGTTCGGGTGTCTGCGTGTATGTATTTGTATACAAGCGGAAAGTTGGAACCATCATTCAAGAAAAACAGTTGGCCTTTGAGAGAGGGAAAAAAAAAAAGTTGTAAAAAGAATCAATTCCATTAAATAGCTCTATAAATCAATTCCACACAAAAATCAATGGAAAACTACATCCAGTAGATGCCAGGTAACTCCCACATGTTGTCGAGTGCAGCTGTCTGTGAAAATGGCCACACCTAAGTCCTCAGTCACTGTTGTTTCCCAACTCATGAAGTGATCACAAGTGTGATACTCACGTGTGCTCCCTTGACCACCTCTGCGCATGCAGTCCATCTGATTTAAAAGCTAGGCACAGAAGTTCATTGGGAAAGCAATGGTCCAAAACAGGCTTTACTGAAAACGCCCATAAAAAGACTGTTTCATTAAAACAATCCCCAAAGACCACAGCAAGACAACTTGATCAGAACTGCCTCCACCCCACCCAGACACACACAGCCAAGTCACTTACAACTGCCTTTTACTCGGCAGCGATCAAAACGTCTATAGCTCATTTTATATGAGTATTTGGACGTCAAGGGGTTTGAAAGGAGCCTTGGACACAAGGCCTTCAATTTCTCTAAAGTGCTGCCCAACCAATTGCATTAGTTAGCCCTTTTTTCCCCTCCCACTGTAAGGAGTAGCTGTCATCATCACTACATAAAGACGGAGGTGTCGCACTACCATCACTGTCTGGTTTCTGTTGTACTAAGTTATACAAACGGTTAAAACAACATGATCTTTATTTTACTAAAACTCAAGCTCTCCATGTGCATCCCAACAGGGACAGGAGTTCCCATACGATGCATCAGCCTTCATTTTTACTTCTCCAGCAACTGTAGCTTGCTACCATTTTATTTCACTTTTTGACTCATTTGGACGCAGTTTTGTTTTTGTAAAACAGAAATGCCCCTTTTCTCCCTTTCTGAGAGAGAGCAGAAACCTTTAAGGCCTTTCATTTTGTGATGGCAAAGCAGAAGAGTACAGAAGGATTCTGGCTTTCTTTAAACTTGCAAGAGAGTTGCATACTGCATACTGTCTTGCACTTCGTGGGTGCAGGTGTATGCTGCTTGTCCATATGTCTGTCTACATGCAAAATTTAAGAATGCCAAATGTGAAATTTCTGCAGAGATTCAGAAACATTAAGCTGCTTAGCAGAATATTTATATTTTATGATTAGGCACATACACATATTCACTTTCGGTTATCCATATAGGGAGGCCGGTGTCTTGTTTTATATAAAGCACAAAGTCATGCTAAGACCACAATACTTCCCAGCATGAGAAAGGAAATTAAATTAATGATCTGATCTAGTGTGAATGCTGCTGAGATTCAGCACTAATGATGCAAGATACTGAGCGCACTCAACACACTCAACTGGGTGGCATGAGGTCACTTGGAAAAAAGGAGTAAAAAACGACACCAAAGCCTTTTTTTAAGGAAAAAAAAAAAAGGTAAGACAGGCCTGTTCACAGAACTGGGCTATGAAGAGAAAAAAACTAAGAAATCCCCAAATATTTCTACTTCTTTGTAAAGTTCCCATCGTTTTTGAATGGGACCTGAGGGGTTTCAGCACATTAGACAATAGCCCACCTTCAGTCATGGTCACAAGCTCTGCCAAGAGATAGGCCCGCTCAGTCTTGGGCAGCCTCCAGGAGGCTAATTCAGGAGCACAGAGAGGACATCCTGGTGTGCACACTAGATGTTTTTAAGAAAACAAACAAGCATGAATTGTCCAACTGTAGGTTTCTAGCTAACCTCTAGCATCCAACAAAACAAAGCAGCAACACATCTCAGCCCTACTCCATTCAAAAGACCACTAGGACTCTCATGTTGGGCAAAAGAGTCATATGATAGACATCAAGCATGAGTCAAAGGAAAACAAAGGGACATCTCCCTTGGCAGAATACATTAAGATTTTCCTCAAATTGAAAACAAGTTCTCCACTCTTCCCCCGTAGTTTATCCATTGCCATCAAGTTTCCCCACTTCCCCAGAAATTAAGAAGAGCAGAAGTAGCAGAGAATGGATGGACCCTCCCTCTCTGGTACTCTGTGCTCAGTGTTTACGTGGGTCTCAGGGGACATTTTGGGTGTACTGGATGGCTGGCTGTTTCAGTTATAAGAATCAGCATGAAACCCCACAGAGTTTGAGTGGAAAGTGGGAACAGGCAGCACCTAGGGATAGGCACTTAATAAGGGCTACTATAGAGAGAGGTACTTAGCTGTGTTAGTCTGAAGTTGGGCAAAAGGTAGGGTAAAGGTGCACAGCGATCGGAAGAGATGGACGAGTTATGTAGAAGGGCTGAATAAACAAGCAGACAGAATTTGAAGGCTTTAACAATATGAATTAAAAGAGAAGCCCACACAGAGATCCGAACCATGAATTGAATATGCTGCTAGAATTGACATGCTGCTGGAGCAAATACTCATACAGCAGTGTTTAACCGAAAAGACAAGTCGATTAAAGAGAGTACTTACTTATGAAAATTGGACTAAAGGAGAGGATTGCAATTAATTTTACTATTGAAATTGCCCTCCCAACCCATCTTTCAGTCATTCAAAACAGCAAAACTTAAATCCTATTTTCTGCCACAACAGAGCTTAAAAAAATAGAAAAAAGGTTATCTCATTCATAATACCTTATTTCAAAGCAGTTAATGTAAAACAGGATTATTGTGCTGGTTCATTCTTAGAGCTACATCGCTAAAACTGGATCAACAAGGTGGTAGCCTTCATTCTGCCAAATCCTAGAACAAGAGAGGGGGAAATATTTATTTCCCTGCTAGAGTCTCTGGAGAACCAGCAGGAGAAAGGCTCAAGGACCATACTACCCTAAAAAAGAATTGATGTCCATTCCCAAACAGCTTTAAAGTAGTCTGACATGTTTATATAGTTAATCACAACTAATTCTGCTTTGGGGGTGGTGCTCTTCCAGTGAATGATCTCTGAGTGAAAAACAACTGCTGTCATAGGGTCCATTTGACCTGTTTTACCATTGAAAAAGTTTCTTTTTGCAAACTGATCTCATTCCATTGACTTCTGCCCCTTACAACATTAGGCCCACTGTAAAAACACTTAATAAATACAGTTTTTCAGATGATCATTTTAGTATATCAAAGTAAAACACATGCATTGAAGCTTAATTGATGCAATTAACAGAGCATAGGAATTTGGACTAAAGGAATGAGTCCCTTCCCTCCCTCTCAAACTAAGGTTTTGCATTCTCATAGCATGTTTCGTTGTTAAAGAGGTGTCACATCCCTACAGAAACCAGATCTGAAAGTCTGCTACACAGAACGTGCCACATCATGATCCATCAGAGAGAGAGAGAGAGAGAGAGAGAGAGAGAGAGAGAGAGAGAGAGAGAGAGAGAGAGGCTTTTGGTAGTTCATTGACTGATATGATTAAGCCTACGTAGAGGTCTGAATTTTTCCCTTACAAAAGAGAAAGAGAGATAGAGAGAGATCAAAACTGTTTAAGACTCCAAAAAAGGAAAGACACCTTGGAGATTACTAGGGACTTCACCCAAACATTGCAATAATGGACAACAGTAGAAAACTCCTTGATGCGTGTCCAGCTAATACTGTGGTGACTTATTTCTCTCTCAAGCCTCCAAGCTGCATCCTGCAAGACTAAGTAAATAAAGACGAGCAAGTGCATTCTGTTATGCGCTTCCCAAGCTACACGCACAATTTTAAACTGAAGCGTCTCAATCAGCCTTGCCAGGATCCACCACTTCCTCCGCAGCACTTCTAACGTCAAAACGGAAAGCTCTCCATGGGCAGCTGTCCCTTTCCTGCTAGGGCTACTCAGCAGCCCCCGCTTCCTGTGGCTGCTGCATCGCAGGAGACAGAAGAGCACCTCTGGCTCCGTTCCCCAATGTCAAATGCCATGCCATTGCCTGCATCAGGGTGTGGAAGCCAGAGAGACCACCTGGCTCTCCCTGAGCCTAGCAGCAAGCCTAGCAAATGGTAACATCCCTGCCCCGCTACACACACAGGCAATCAGAGAAGCTAAGACCCAACACCGCATTGGGGCTCTATGGCATAGCCCCACGGATGTAAGAACCAGAACCGGCTCCAGCTACAGCCCATCTCTTATCTCCAGCATTAGGAGCTAAGCCAGCTCCACACCTGCCAAAGGGGCCTTTGCATTTCCAGGGAATCCCCACCAAATACAGCAGAGAAAATGAGTCCCAAAGTATTGATTGTGGCCACTTGATCCTTCCAAACTATACTGACTCACAGACCCGAAAGACTGGAAAGCAATGAGTGAGGGTCAGTTAGAATGGTAGGACGTGCTGAAGAACAAAAGCACTTTTCCCTACTTTTTTTTAACTCCAGCTGACTTTTTCCCTTGGTAGCTTACCCAAAGGTCCGTCTGTGTATCTTAAGTGCTTTTTCCACTGTAGACCTCATTTCTGCAGCTGGATTAAGAATCCAAGCGACTAGCTGGACTTGCAGCAAGTCAATGTGGGGACGAGGCCTTTGCTGAGAAGTAACTTCAAAAGAAACCCATCCGGTTCTGCATTAACCCAGAGCTACAAATTAGGCCGGTTTGTGCAAATGCTTATTCCAGTAGTTGCAGAATCCAAGAGAAGCGCCTAAGCAAGCATCTGCAGAATCTGACCCGCGATCAGCCATCAACACGGCACCCATTTGTGCCTTTGAACTGAAAGCCCTGCCACCAGGCACTTGGTCTAAGAGTCTTGTGAAGTGTCCTACCTCCCTCTGTGGCAGCAAGTCCAACTTTTTGGGGCAGAGTTCAGCACTGCCCTCAGCCTCGTATCTATTAGAAGCTGCTTCCTCCTGAATATTTGGTTCTAACCAACGAGGAGCTTGTGCTATTTTTAATTAATTGCTTGCTTGCTTGCTTTTCCTGCCAAAGCCGTGTGTTCGTATTACCTTTCCACTTCTTTGAAATTCAAGCACTCTCTCAAAAAGCCTGAGAGTTGCTAGATTACAGAAATACTTCCACTGCACATCACACCATCTTCCCTCCACACCCTGGCATCTCCTCCACTCTGAAGATTAAAAAAACAGTAGAAAACAGAAACAATTATTTTTTCTAACATACACGTGTCCAATTAGTTCCCAAATACGTATCAAGTGAGTTTAGGCAAGACATGGGGATTTACTCGCTCAATGCCAATGGAAGAGCTCCTACCCAACACCCTAACTGCCCCTCCCCCTCCTGGAGAGGCCGAGCTCAGGGTGGGGGTGGGATAGCAGCCTGGCACAGCATGTAGTAGTTCCTATGGAAAAAAAAATCCTGCAACTTCCCTTGAAATGCTGTGCACCACATGCCACAAAGGACAGCTGCTACCTTCTCACTTACAAAAAACGTGACCTCAGCCAATCAATCTTCAGACCTAGTGCTGCAAGATACCTTCCCACTCACTGCTTGTACTAGGCAGAGCCATTGGAAGCAAGCAGTTTCCTCTGCACCGGGATGTGCATTGTTGTTGATCCAGGAGGGTTTGGGGGTTTTTTTGGTTTTTTTAAATGAGGGTCGAGGACAGAAAGTACAGATCAAGTCCCTTCAGACAGACACAAGCACAGCACGGGTCTCCATATTACCAGTGCCGAGGCCGGCACAAGTCAGCAAATATTTTAATAATACCAAAGCAAACACACATCAATAAACCTGCCTGGACTTCATCTGGACTCCTCTCCTCTCCATCTTGACTTACCAGTTCAACAGAGGTTAGAGCGTGAAACAAACTCAAGCCTCTGGCTCGTACGACTGGATGCACTGGCCATATTAAGTAGGCAGCCACTTGTAGAGGAGGCTTCTGCCAGGGCGCAGCTGGTTGCACGCAGGCCAAACCCACATGTTTCAAACACCGGATCCCATTTCATCGGAGCCCTTCAGAATCCGGGAGATTGGCTAAGCATCCTAAATTAGTTTGCCTCTGCTGTGGTAGGAAGTATATTCGTCTGGTTAAGGGCCTGGGTTCTATTCTTGGCTCCACCATGGAATCGCTGCGACCTTGAGAAAGTCACATAACCTCTCTGTGCCTAAGTTTCCTCATCTGTGGAATGGGAATGACATTCTGACGGGTGCCTGTGCGGCTTGTTTTATTGCATGCAAGGTACTTTAAGATCCTAGGAAGGGGTAAGCATTCAGCTACTCCCAGACATCACGATTTTGCTGTGACTCTACTGCATATTTTTGTTTGCACATACCTCAGGAGCAGCTTTCTATTTAATAGATAACTATAAGTAAGGTCTAATGTCTTTTTTAACATTCAGCTCTCACAACTAATTGAACTATTAGTAGGGAAGTCAGGTGGTTGGCATCTGCAGATGTATTACACAACAGGAACAGCTACTACTACTCTCCTTTCCTAAATTTTACAGAAAATAAAGACCTTATGTCATTCAGCCATCTTCAGAACAATCACATCTGTCACACAGAGAGGCTAAGAAAGTTTCCCAAAATTACACATCAGTGGCCAACGAATTCTTCAACCCTGGTTCAGTGGGTGTCAGACCTTTTCACCTGGTGAACCACAGGCCAAGAGGCTGCCTTGTAGCCCTCTTTCTCATGAGGATGGCTGTCTGGGCCTCCAACGAGTGGCTGAGTAACATCACCACAGCAGTGACTTATGCGTGGTAACCGGAAAATAAGAGAATCGGCTCCGTGCAACCAGCCAGCCGTCTAGTAACCACCATCAACTGATGCATAGACCAGAGGAACTGCAGTGCAAGCCCAAGCTCCTATCCTTGTAAGAAACCCCACCCCTGTCAGACGCCAGCCCTTTTGAACACCTCCGCAATTTGGATGGATGCGCAACGCGGCGCACATTAAAAGTGCTCTCCTTGGAGTTCACTTACGAATGCTGCCAACCTGTAAACAGTACAGTCAGCTTAGCTGCCAATACAATTTTGACCTAGAGCAAACGGAAGTGCTTTTCCAAGAATTTCCGAGACTGTTGAGTCACAGCGTAATGCTGGCACCGCACCACATAACCCAAGAGGAAAAACAAAACAAGATGAGAAACCACTCCCAGCAGATGAAACGGGGACAGGCGGTTGCTTTCAAATGATTTGGAGGCATTTCCAGGAAGAAGTAGGTGGTATAAGATAGTGTTTCCAAAAAAAATCTATTTGCTGCAAGGGAACCTCTTTAATATCTCTTTTATTATAACACAGCCGAGTAGGTTTTATACTCCGGACAGTACATTTTCATGACGATTTTGCAACTTTTAAAATAAGCCTAAATATCTGGAGTTTTGGAGATGATGCCCTGTCTTCCATGACAGGTCTGGCATGCCATCGTAGTCTCAGGCCTTCCAGACACCCCAACATACCCCAATGTTTTATTAAGATAATTCATTATTTGCATGATGGAAGCAGTGAGAGTCCCAGGTAAGGTCAGAGTCCTGTTGTGCAAAAAGAGGGAAAGATGAAAACCTATGACATAAAGAAACAAAAACAGGACATCTCACCCGCATTTAAAAGATAGAGAATTGGGACACAGGAAGAAGACCTGCCTCTGGTCACCAAGGAAGTTGTTAGAAACTGAACCCACCAGGCCATGCCAAAGAACTGGACACAGAAGTCACTAGCACTTACATACAGGCACACCTTAAACTTACCTAGGAAGGGCACACAATCTCCATCACGGGAGGTATTTAAGAACAGGTATTTAGGAACAGGTTAGACAAATGTCTGATAGAAGTAATTTAGGTCTAGCTGATCCTGCCTTGGGGCGAGGGGATGGACTAGATGACCTCTCAGTGTCCCTTCCCATCCTATTTTCCCTGATTGAATAGACCTCAGCAGGATGAGTTTCACCCTTCCTCCCCCCCCAAAAAAACATTATTATTACACCAACTCAACAGTTTTTAAAGAGAATTTGCAACTCTAAAAATGTAGACACCTGGATGAATTTCAGTTGACAAGCAAAATGATTTTCTAACTAGTCCTAGCAGATACCAGCCTATAGACAGCACAAAGTTGCAACACAACTGGCAGTCTCACAAGTCATCTGTCATCAGCCAACACTTCCAAGCAAGGACTGAAATACACTGGCACAGCTCTGCATATATATATGTGTATGTGTGTGTGTGTGTGTGTGTGTGTGTGTGTGTAAATGTACGGATAGATTCACTGCAGTGTACAAACATTGGTAGATACAATCCCTGCCCCAAAGGACTTCCATATTTTTCTGTGAAGACTAGGTTGCCTCAGGTCAGAAATAGCAGGCTATCAAGAGCTTTCAATCTGTTCTGAAAATTGGACAAAGGGAGTCTTTCAGAGACTCAGGATGGCGATTTTAAAAGTTCTGTATAAAACACTAGTTAGCCCTTTTTCAAGGTGGATAAAAATTAACAATTACATTAACAATTCTATTTAAAGCATTTATATTAAAAATTGATATTCAAAACAGAGCATGCTTGCTACCAATTCTAAAGAAAGTCCAATCTGATCTGAGGAAAAGCACTGGCTAAGCACCTGGAACCAGTTGGTTGAAGTCTGTTGAGATGATAAACTAAGCTTTGACAGTAGCAGCCTCTTTTGCAGGTACAGAGAGAGTATTTTCTACTTTTCAGTTTATTCGGTTGAGTTCGGTACAGTAATTAGTTGATGCACAGTTAAGAAACTGATTGGGAGATGAAAAAGCAGAAAAGTCTGTGCAACTTTTCCAATCTCTGAATAAAAACTAGGTGTTAGAAGCAGAGGTCTATTCATTCTAAAAATCAGTCAGTTCAATTGACTAAAAACAGATCATGTTCCCTTTGTATAAATGAAAAACCATGGGGGGGGGGGGGGAGGGAATTCAACCAGCACATTTAGTGTAGTTTTAACTAATAATTTCAAAATGTGAGTGTTCCACAATTAACTGAGTTCATATTTTCATTCAAAAGCAGCTTATTTATTACAAGTGGCATATAAAAATGAATTCACTAAACAAATGACATTCACCATTTGCCATCACAATAAATATATTTTAAGCTATAAAAAACTGCTTAAATTAGTATGTGGTGCATCCTCAAGGTTAGCAAAAGAAATAACTAAGTGTACAGGCTATATTTAGTTGGAAAAAAATCAACACTTCTTAATCATTATTGCCCAGTGGGAATCAACCTCTCTTTAGGAAAATAACTAATACAAATGCAAAGCAAGATTTAAATCATGGTTTCCTTCCTACCAATTTAAAATCACAATTAAAATCAGCTATTTAAACCACCAACTAAAATCCATTCATTCTTGCTCTTTACTATACAAAAGGAGAAATTTCGAACTGAACTCAGAGACAACCCAGTAGCAATCTGACAGTGCACAGAAAGCCTGTATATCAGTGGCTTTTATTCGGGGATACATAATGCCCATTTCAGAAACACCCAATACTCTTTTTTTAGAACAGGGTACAAGCCTTCATTTCATAGCCAAAAGTCTTCTGCATACAGGGGCATCTTAAGACAACTCACAGATTAGCCAGGTTTATAAGAAAAGCATGGAGGCACAGTACAGTAGTCGCTATGATAGCAGATTTAAACGAGCCAGAACATCACATACCTCTTTTAAAACCTGGAACTTGCAGATGCTGGTTTAGTCTTAAGAAAAGTTTACCACTTAAGACTGCAAGGGAAGAGAAGGGACAGTCAGCATTTGTTACTGAAAGCTACCCATCTCCTTCTACCAAAGAGACTGAAAGACAACCCTCTCAACCTGGATGATACAGAGTGCAATGCTTTCTACCTCTTTCATCCCAAGCACAACCTGTTTCTAAAACTTTAGAAAGGAGAAAAGAAATAGCTCATCCTGCTTTTGGGTCTATTTATATTAGAGCAGGGCTTTGTCACATGTACCCCCGTGGGTACTTGAGAAGGCCCTAGGGGGTACATGCAGGCAGGAGGGGATGGAGCAAGGCCCTGCACCATCCCACGCTGCCACACAGGCACCACCCACCTGGTCAGGCGCGGGGAAAGCTTGCATGCGGCAGCTGCCGCCGCTCTGCATTCAGCCATGCGCCACCCCCCTGCAAAAGGGTTGAAAACCCCTGTATTAGAGAAACAGCTCACACACAGGTGACTGCAGTTGTTCAGCAGCAGACTCCCTACACTTCTATAAACTATCTGCAGTACTGGCTGAGCAGCCAAAGAGGAGGAGAAAGGACAACTTCAGGACCTTTGCCATGCAGGCCACTGGCCCTGGTGGAAAATTCTCTTCATCACTGTTTTTATAACAGCACTAAACAGTTTTGTTCCATCTACATTAACGGCAGACCCACCTTCGGCACTAGCTGAATGAAATCCACTGCCAACCACCTCTTCCCCCAGTAGATCTGTTTCCTAGTGCAGACAGAGTTATATGGTTTGTTTGGGGTTTTTTTTGGGGGGGGGGGGGGGGGGTTAATATTAGTCTGTATGCATGGCGCTGTCCTGTCCCTTCAATTCCTGCAACTCATTCCATCATTCCTGGATACATTCAAATTCCCTGCTTTTCCAATAACTGCAAACAGAGTTCTTGTAATCGCAGATCCCAAGCAAGTATCCCTCTCTACCCTTCCCCAGCCAAATAATATGGGCTCAATGAAAGCATGAGGGCTGTCATTTCAATAATGTAAAACCCTGTTGCTTCCACTCCAGAACAGCTGACTTGAAGTGCATGCTAGGCTGTGCTTATTAACAAAATGAGAAATCTGATATATAGAAAGAAAACACTATGTGGAGATTAATCCTGGATTGCAGTTTGTGGCCAACACTGGGCCTTCGTCCAAACGCAAATGAAAAGGAATGAAAATTTTTCCCACCTGTCACTTAAAGCAGGTACAACTACTGTAGTGTAATAGTCCCTTACCTATAGCTATTGTAACAATCACTTTTATATCGGCTTTAAATTCAGGACTGACCTCATTGTGCTTCTTCCTTGTTTATCTAGAGCCAGCACTGAAGGATGAGTTTTCTTTCCAGGAACTGCAAATAAAAAGTGTGACTGACTAACAAGTTTGGACAGTCAGCACCTAACACTCATCCAGCAAAGAAGGAAAAACATCCTGGGCTTCCCATTGCCATTCTGATGAAAGTCTGATGGGTCCACTTAGTGGGAAAACGCAACTCTACAGGAACATTTTGAGATAAATTCTAAACTAGCACAAGTGGCAGTAAAATATTATACGCATCATTCTGGCAGCTTAAAAATAGTTGCTTTGCCATACTACTTGTAACACAGGAGACTGCATTCTCCACTGCAATGCAATCTCCCTGTTCTCAGTACTACAGCAATGTAAACTCATTCAAGCTGCTTTACTGGTATAGTCAGTTATTTTCAATCTACAGCCAACCCACTAGGGAAGTCTTTTTTTTTTTTTTTTTAAAGATATTCTCCTGCCCCCAGTTGGGCCAGGACTCTGTTGTTGTAAGCAATTCCACAGCTGAGCCCTGTTAATTTTTCTCCAAGCCCAGCAGGGTAGGCATGTCCACTGATGCTGAAATGGTCCCCCTTCTCATTGAGCTTTGCCTGTCACAGCACGGCCTACGTAATGGCTGCATCGCAAATGCAATTCTGTTTTCTCCCACTCTGAGACCACATCTGCTGCTGTGCTGAAAACCCAGAGGCTCACTTTGTGGCAACGATCACTGCCATTAAACCAGAAGCAGCAGCAGCAGCTTTTGGGAGCAATGAATCCACTAGTTAAGGGACCAAAAGTTTGATTTCTACAGTGCAGTGAATAAAGACACTCTTCCTATCTGACAAGCCATGACACATCCATCAAACTGGATGGTAGAGCAAAACACTGTAATCAATGCAAATAGGTATTCTGATTCCAAAGCAAGCATGCATCCATTTTTAACCATTATCCTATTTCTCCACATCTATTATCAAGGAGCATAGGTTGGAATCAGCACAGTTACACTTTTTATTTTCTCCAAGATGAAAAAAAAAAAGAGTAAAATACGATTTACAGCTGAAAGGGTTTTATTACTACAAGCTTTAAAGACGCTGGAAAGAAGAATTTGTAGCAACATCCCCTGTTCACATTTTGAATGCTCGTATTTGCTCAGCACTTTTGAACCGCTGCGGCTGTTTTGAGGCTTTTCAGTCCATTCCACCTCAAAACCAATCAGCCATTTATTAAAAAAACAAAACCCAAAAAAATACAGAATGTAATGCTGTACTCATCAGAGCAAATTGAACCATACACCCTCCAGGACTGAGGCCTCCAAACCCCCTCTCTTTCCTGTCACACACTAGCCTCTGCCAAACAATTCAGTCCTGACACTACCAAGTATCACGTGATACCAAGTGCTCCAAGCATCTTGCGATACTTATTACTATCTACACATCCATAAGTCATTCTGCCCAGCAACATACGCAAATACTAACATGAACCATTTCGTTATGTATTAAAGATGTATATCTCTCTTGAATCTTGAGTGAAGGGAGCTTATTATTATTATGATTATTATGATGATTATTATAAAGAAGGAAAAAAAAAAAAAAAGGGAAAAAACCAGACAAGGGGATGATGTTTTCTCTCTCTCCCCCTTAGAATACACAGGGCGAAGAAAGAAAACAATTGCTAGTCTCCGATTACTCTCTTCTGAACCCCACCACAACATGCAATGAATTTTGGACCCGGAGCAGCAGGATTTTAGGTTCAGTTTCTTTACCCACGCTAGACTGGAAAGTAACAAATGTAAGAGGTCGCTTATTCTTCACGCTGATCCCCCCAGAGCTAAAATGATATGTCAGTGGCAGGTGGCAAGTTTGAAGGTTCTTCCCCTCCCCCCACACACACCCTTTTTATTTTAATAAAATATAACAAAGGACACCCAGATTTGACCTGGTGGGTCAACCATCAAGAGTTAAACTGATTTCAATAATTAGACCTAGAATGTCAGGCACTACTGCAAATAATTGCTCCTAATGCTTTTAGGATTAGATTGCTAATGAAAAGGCACAAAAAGGAGGCCACTTGCAGTTGTGGAAATAAGTCAATTTTCCTTTCATATGTCATTTTCTCCACGCAGAGTTGCTGCGATATGATCCCAAGGAGCCATTTACGGTTCCCTCCCCTGAATTGCTCCCGCATGTACAAGAGGTCTCTTAAGTCGCACAAAAATCCTGCTCGGTGCCGCTGATCTGGGCAGTGCCTTTATTAACATAATCGGTATTTGTTCAAATTTCAGGATGCTGCCTGGTGACAACAACTGCTGCGGGGAGCAGCGGAGCAGTTTCCCCTTCGTCAGCAGAGCGCAAACAGCGGCCTGGCCATCATTTTTTTTTTTTTTTTGGACCGAAAGCAGCTGAAAAGTGAAAAACTGGCCTTTTCCTACTAAATTCCGCTCTTCTCACTGCTTCTCTCACAAAGGGATTGTAGCCACAAAGCAGCAGCATCTCCCCCCCGCAGCCGGACTTGCGCAGCCCTCTGCTAAAACACTGGGTTTCGCCCAGAACTGGCTGGCTGGAAGCCTTCCCCTGCCGTGCTGCAGCCCCGCCAGTGCCCCGCGGGAGCAGGGGGCTCGCAAAGCCTGCCCTTCCCCTGCCACGAAGTTTGGAGGAGTTGCGGCAGGGCAGAGCACAATGAGGTGCGGGGCCCGCGGGCTCCACGCTGCGTCTCTGCCGCTCCTGCCTCCCGGGGGAAGCAGCGGGAGAGCCCAGCTGGCAGCGCCGATAAGGGCCGAGCGGGGCGCGCTCCCTGCGCCCGCGGCCACCCGGGACAAGCCCGCGCGGGGCCCCCGGCCGCTCCGCCGCACGGCGCTGCGCTCACCCCCCGGGGGCACGGCAACAATGCGCCGCGCTGCTTTGTAGCCGCGACAAGGGGAAGAAAAGAGAGACAGCTCGGCGGGGACACAATGTTGCGCTCCGGGCCCCGCGCTGCAGCGCTCCCGGGGCCGGAACAAAAGCCGGACCCCGCGTCTGGGGGATGGGGCAAAAGTTCAATGCGGGCGCTGGGGGCCGGAGCCGGGCCG